>NC_143147.1:20392745-20695120 GCF_059928025.1 Delphinapterus leucas | reverse complement strand
GCACGTATTTTTCTGCAAATGGAGCCTCCTAGGCGCATCCTCCCACTGAGGCTGTGAATCTGGGTTTACAGTTTGTATGCCCAAAATACTCATTTGTAATTTTACTTTTTTTTTTTTTTTTTTTTGCGGTATGCGGGCCTCTCACTGCTGCGGCCTCTCCCGTTGCGGAGCACAGGCTCCGGACGCGCAGGCTCAGCGGCCATGGCTTACGGGCCCAGCCGCTCCGCGGCATGTGGGATCTTCCCGGACCGGGGCACGAACCCGTGTCCCCTGCATCGGCAGGCAGACTCCCAACCACTGCGCCACCAGGGAAGTCCTTACTTTTTTTTTTAACACTGGTTTATTATGAAAAATTTTAAATATAAAGCGAAGTTGAAAGAAGTTTGCAGTGTACACCTATATGCCCACCACTTTAGATTCTACTATTAACATTTTATCACACTTCTGTTTTCCTTGTCTGGACCCCAGTTCAGTGTCGTCTCTGGCTGGTGGGTCAGTGAACACACTGTAAATTCTCCATGAGGAGAACACATTCATAACATAGACAGTGGTAATCAGACAATATGGTCTTCATTAACCAGGTTAATAGGGGAGGTAAAGGGTCGTGGATGACCCTACTCACTGTTAAAGCAAAACTAGTGAAAACAAGTTAGTAAGTAGATTGGAAAGTTATTTAGTTAAAAATGTCGTCCAGTATTTAATCCAGGCCATCTGAAAGTATAGAAGTACTGCAAGTGCAATAATTTCAAACAATAAAAGTCATACAAATTGTCACACACAAAGAAGGCCACGTGTGTGAAATTCTAGATGACGTCCTCTTTCCCTTTTGTGGAGTCATCCTTTGTCTCAGAAATAAGCAAAGACCTTGGCAGATACTCTCACCCCTTCCTCCACCAACCCCTGCTCCCTCCAGCCCAGATCCCCTGCGGGGAAGTGGGGGCCCTCACAGTCACCCCTTCAGTCCCTTCTCACCTTCCCCGGGTGGGCCTCAGCTTCTGCTTTGGGCAGGGAGGGGATGTTACCCCAGTTGGCACCGTCCTATGAGGCCACAGCACATCATGTATTGCTTGGTATATGTGATTCCAAACAACAGACACCTTGCATCAAAACTGCTGCTTTTTAATTATGAAAACTTTTTAAAGCTTTTTATTTTGAAATTATTTTAGGCTTCCATGAAAGTTGCAAGAATGGTTCAGAGAGTTCCTGCATACCCCTCACCCTACTTGCCCTGTTAACATCTCATATAAGAATATAACCGTTCTCAGTTTTTCCTTATCGTTCATGACCTTCATGTTTCTGTAGAGTCCTGGTCAGTTGTTTTATAGTATGTCCCTCTGTTTGGATTCGTCTGGTATTTTCTCATGATTAGATTGCAGTTAGCATTTCAGGCAAGAATACCACCCAAACGATGTTATGTCTTTCTCAGTACATTGTTTCAGGAGGGACGTGATGTCCGTATATCTTATCCCTGGTGATATTAGTCTTGATCACTTGGTTAAGGTCGTGTCTGCCAGCTTTCTCCCCTGTAAAGTTACTGTTTTTTTATTTTGTAATTAATAAATATCCAAGAGAGATACCTTGAGACTATGTAAGTGTCCTGTTTCTCCCCAAACTTTTGCTTACTAATTTTAGTGTCCATCCATGGATCTGGCCTGCAACAGTTATTACTGAGTGTTTATTTTTATTTTTGTTTTTGTTTTTTGCGGTACGCGGGCCTCTCACTGTTGTGGTCTCTCCCGTTGCGGAGCACAGGCTCCGGATGCGCAGGCCCAGCGGCCATGGCCCACGGGCCCAGCCGCTCCGCGGCACGTGGGATCCTCCCGGACCGGGGCACGAACCCGCGTCCCCTGCATCGGCAGGCGGACCCTCAACCACTGCGCCACCAGGGAAGCCTACTGGGGTGTTTTAATGCTGATTCTTCTGTCCCTTCATTCCTTCTGTCCAAGACAGACTGCAGGTATATTGCAGGTTCAGTTCCAGACCACTGGGATAAAGCAAATGTTGAAATAAAGTGAGTCACAAATTTTTTGGTTTCCCAGTACATATGAAAGTTATGTTTACATGATACTGTAGTCTGTTAAGTGTGCAATAGCATTTTGTTTAAAAAAAAAACAACAATATACCTACCTCAATTAAAAAATACTTTATTGCTAAAAGAAGCAAACTATCACTCGAGCCTTCAGCAAGTTGTAATCTTTTTGCAGTAGTAACATCAAAGATCACTGATCACAGATCACCATAACAAATATAATAATAATGAAACAGTTTGAAATATTGTGAGAATCACCAAAATGTAGCACAGAGACACATAGTGAGCAAATGCTGTTGGAAAAATGGCCCCGATAGACGTGCTAGATGCAGGGTTGCCACAAACCTTCAATTTGTTAAGAAACGCGGTATCTGCAAAGCGCAATAAAGTGAAGCGCAACGAAACGAGGTGTGCCTGTATTTATTAAATGGTGCCCTTCTGTAAGAGAGAGTTGTCCCCTTTCCCTATTAATTTATATATTTATTCAATTATTTATATCATAAAGCCTCACAGATATTTATTTTATCTTATGGGTTATAATCCGATACTACTGTTATTTTTTTTGTTGTGCAAAGTGTTCCACCTTTAGCCTTTGAGAGCTCATTATGGAAGTTTTACTGTGAAAGTTTGCAACCCTTACAGAAAAGCTGGACAAACAGTATAAAGAAATCCCTCCACCTAGATTCAGTCATTCTTAGCATTTGACCATGTTTGCTTTCTCTCTCTCTTTCTCTCCCCTGCCCCTCTCCTGCAGTGTTTTCACAAATGCACCATCTGTTGTTTTTTTATTATTGAGGTTAATTTGCAGTTAATCTGTCCCTAGGCCACCAGAGGGTGACGGTAAAATGTAAGTGGCCAGTTCCTCGTCCCCTGGAGACTGTGTAGCTGGTTGTCCTGTCCAGACCCCCGATTCATTCTTCACTGTGCCCCACGCTTTGTTTTTGAACAGCTTTATTGAGGTATAATTCACATACCACAGAGGTTACCCGTGTAAAGTACACACTTTGGTGGGTTTTGGTATATTCGCAGATGGGAGCAGCCATCACCACAGCCAGTTTTAGAACATTTTCATCTCGGCAAAGAGAAACCCCGTATCCTTTAGCTATTACCTGTCTTCCTCCCCATTAAGCCCTAGGCAACTACTAATCTATTTTCTGTCTCTACAGATTCGCCTATGCTAGACATTTCATATAAATGGAGTCATATGCTGTGTTGTCTTTTGCAGCCAGCTTCTTTTAGTGTAATGTATTTGAGCTTCATAGATGTTGTAGCATGAATCAGCACTTTTTTATGGCCAAATAATATTCCATTGTTGGTTACACCACATTTTGTTTATCTGTTCCCCAGTTGATGGACGTTTGGGTTGTTTCTGCCTTTTGGCTAGTGTGAATAGTGCTGCTATGAACGTTTGTGTACAAGTTTTTGTTTGAAAACCTGTTTTCAGTTCTTTTGGGTATATACCTGCGATTAGAATTGCTGGGTCATGTTGTAATTCTATATTTAAATGTTTGAGGAACTGTCAAACTGTTTTCCACAGTGGCAGCACCACTTTACGTTCACACCAGCAATGAATGAGGGTTCCCATTTCTCTACATCCTTGCTAACACATGTTATTTTCCATTCTTAAAACTATAGGGGCTTCCCAGTGGCGCAGTGGTTGAGAGTCCGCCTGCCGATGCAGGGGACACGGGTTCGTGCCCCGGTCCGGGAAGGTCCCACATGCCGTGGAGCGGCTGGGCCCGTGAGCCATGGCCGCTGAGCCTGCGCGTCCGGAGCCTGTGCTCCGCAACGGGAGAGGCCACAACAGTGAGAGGCCCGCGTACCGCAAAAAAAAAAAAAAAAAAAGTATAGCCGTCCTAGTGGATGTGAAGTGGTATCTCACTGTGGTTTGGGCTTGATGGCTAATGATGTGGAGCATCTTTTCACGTGCTTTTAGGCATGTGTATATCTCCTTTGGAGAAATGTCTATTCAAGTCCTTTACCCATTTTTTAACTGAGTTGTCTTTTTATTGTTGAGTTGTAGGAGTTCTTTATATTTTCTGGATACTAGCCCTTTATCAGATATGTGATTTGCAAATATTTTTTTTCCGTTCTGAGTTATCTTTTCACCTTCTTTGTTTCCATTTTATGAATCATTTCTATTGCACTCTACATGGCCATTTGAAACGATTCCTGTTTGGGTGCATTAAGGACAATTTAACTACAAACATACATATCTTTTGTTGCACAAGTGAACACATTTTGAGGGGTGAAAACAGTTCCAAGACCAGAGTGGCAGCTTTTTTAGCATCCTTACCTTCCAGGGTTACATAGTCATATACTCAACTTTAAAGATTCACACCCATGAGAAAAAGGTGGGTTGTGCTGGCTGTATGGGCCTGGGTAGCAAAGTACCGGCAACGAAGCCACCCATTTTGTTCAAAATCTTGAAAGGCAACGTTTATTAATAGACATTTGTATTTTTCTCTCAAACACCCAAGATAGACCCGAGCTATAAAAATCAGGACAATAATTTGAATCAGGTTTACAGAAGTAGGGAAGTTACAGGAAGTAAGAGATGGAAAGCAATAATAATTCTGCTGTTTATGAAATTTAATAAAAGGTGTGTATGGTGAGCCTTTGTTCTTTTAATATTTTTCTATAAATATACCATGAAAATATTGAAATAGACGTATGCTCAGGAAAACATTTAGGATTAGCATTGGTTCTTCGGTGCACAGAATTTTTGAATGTCGATGACATCCACTTTATTTTTTTTCTTTTGTTGCTTATGCTTTTGGTGTGTGAAGGGGTATCCCATTGTGGTTTGGGTTTACATTCTCATATCTAAGAACCCACTGCCAAATCTGAGGTCATGAAGATTTGCCCCTCTATTAACTTCTAAGCACTTTATAGTTTTAGCTCTTACTTTATAGTTTTAGCTCTTACTAGCTCTTTGATCCATTTAGAGTCCGTTTTTTAAATGGTGTGATGTAAGGGTCTAAGTTCATTCTCTTGCATGTGGCTGCCCAGTTTTCATAGCACCATTTGTTGAAAAGACTCTTCTTTCTTCACTGAGTGGTCTTGACACTCTTGTTGAAAAATCAGTTGATCACAGATGTATGGGTTTATTTCTGGACTCTCAATTCTATTCTGGTGCACGTGTTTTGAGTGTCACCTGGGCACGAGGTGTGTCCTGCTCTCAGGGAGTGTTTGGTCCAGAAGATGAGGTCAGACGCTTTCGTAAACCACTCAAAACTGGGAAGTGCTGGGAAGAGGTAAAAAGTGTTCGTGGAGATGCCGAGGAGGGAGTCATTGCTTCAGGCTGGGGCAATGGGTGTGGACTGGGGAGCAGCAGGGGGGCTGCCTGGAGGAGGCCTGGGCTTAGTTACAGGATATGATGCCAAGTGTTTCTGTTTGTCTGGAGATAAATTTGGCAAGGTGGCGTAGAGCCTGTGGATGGCCGTGCACTCCCAAGTGAGGACATTGGGCTTGATTTGGAAGTGTCTGAGCAGAGCCGGGCCTTTGCAGGGCCCCTCTGGTGGTGGGGAAGGCTGGGTCGGGGTGGGGGGGGGTAGCCAGGATGCAGGGGAACCACTTAGGATCGTAGGGTGACTGAGCTCTGCGTGAGCTCCTGGGTCAGGCAGTGGGAATGGTGGGGAACAAGGGGCTGTCAGAGACCTGTGGCTTCAAGCCGCTCTGCCCTGTGGGCATAGGTGGGGCACAGCAGCGCTTGAGCACCTGCTGCCCATCTCCCGGGCCTCGCACCTCTAATCCCAGCCACTGGCTGCCTGCTCTGGGAAACCCACGCCAGCCTGCATCCTCTGTGGTGCCCAGCTCTGCTCCGGCCCAGGTAACTCTGAGCCTTCTCAGAACTCCTCTTCGTCCAGTTCCTGCAGGTCTCGGTTTCTGTGAACTCCTGGCACATTCCTGAGTGCTGGGAGCATGGGAGAGGCTTGGAGAATGCACCCTGGCTTATTGCTTTCATTAGGTGCTACACGCTGCAGCCAGGGCTCCTTGGGGGCAGAGAGGGTGACAGAAAGTGCCAGGAGCCAGCTGCGTGGCCTTGAGCGAGTGGCTGCACCTCTCGAGCGTCAGGTCTCGAGCCTCTTCTCTGGAAGGGGATGACGGCATGCCATCCCCTTGGGGTTGTGATGCGCTTCACTTGGTCAGCCTGTGGCCAGCACGTGGCAGGTAGGCAGTACCCTGTAAAGTCTGCTGCCTTCCCTTCCCGGTTAGGCAGCTCAGGGCCAGGCTGCGCATGGGCAGCGAATTTTGATTTGCGGGCTCCTTCTAAAAGTCTCCAAAACTACCTGCAAAATGCCGGTGGTCGTGTTTGGCCTTTTCCCCCCTCACCTCCTCTGTACCAAGCCGCACTCTGGGCGTGGTCCCCGCTCTCACTCTCAAATGGCCTTCTGCCTGGCTTGAGCCCTTGACAGTCCTCACCGTGGTCGTCCGTGATGGGCACCCCCAGTTCTTTGGGGTCTTAACCTCTGCCAGAGGAACAGGGCATGTGCAGAGAAGTTGACAGCTGGCACCTGGGCAGCACGTACTTAACCTTGGAGCTGGAACAGGGAACCGTCTGTTTGTGTTTCCATGAACGAGAGAGGACAGCTGGCCACAGATAGCAGCGAGGTCAGCAGGGGTTGCCTTGCCTCCTAGCTTTATGCAAACAGCCAGGGCCAGGGTCCCCGCCCTGGCTCCGGGGAAGTAGGCGGAAGAAGTGGGCTGAAGGACCTGGCAGAGCCTGAGAAGAGCCACCTAGAGCTGGTATCCTGGCAGGGCTGTCAGAGGCCGCTGCTCCCGGGACCTGAGCACACGGAGGACTACCCTGTCGTCAGACCTGAGGCTTGGGTGAGAAGGGGTGGGCCTCTTTTCCTTCCAGAGGCTTCTCTGCTTCATGGAGAGGTTTCTCTTGGGCTCCTCCAATAAGCAACTCTCAGGTGTGAGCTGAAATCAGATTTCCTTTGCAAAAACTCTGTTTGCTTGGGACTTTCCACACAAATTGCTAAGATGGAAACAGGCTTATATTTCCGCGTGAAAAGACAGATAGCCTTCACACCCCTCAGTGTGCACCCCAAGCCAGGTGCCTGGCAGCCCCTGGGATGGACGACTTGGGCATTTTCTGAGCAGAGTCCCCCGAGCCACAGACACCTGCTCACCCTGAGGGCTCAATTTTATTCTGGTAACCTTTGAGCTGAGTTTCAATTCCATCTCCTGTTCTTTATTTTTTGTGCCATCGACTTCTTTTTTTTTTTTAATTAAAAAAAATTATTTCTTTATCTTTGGCTGCATTGGGTCTTCGTTGCTGCACTCGGGCTTTCTCTAGTTGCAGCAAGCAGGGGCTACTCTTCGTTGCGGTGTGTGGGCTTCTCATCGCAGTGGCTTCTCTTATTGCAGAGCACGGGGCTCTAGGCGGGCAGGCTTCAGTAGTTGTGGCACGTAGGCTCAGTAGTTGTGGCGCACGGGCTTTGTTGCTCCACGGCATGTGGGATCTTCCTGGACCAGGGCTCAAACCCGTGTTCCCTGAATTGGCAGGCGGATTCTTAACCATTGCGCCACCAGGGAAGCCCGCCATAGACTTCTTTCTTGACAGTCTGGTGAATGCTATGGAATGTTTCTCAGAATAATGGCTCTAAATGCACAAACAGGATTACAGAGGATGCCAATTATATTGACTTACCATTATCAGAATTTTTTTTTAAAAACAAGCTTTTGATACAGTAACCTATGTACGTCTTCTTTTTTTAAAAATTTATTTTATTTATTTATTTATTTTGGCTGCACCAGGTCTCAGTTGCAGCATGCGGGATCTTTTAGTGGCAACATGGAGGCTCATAGTTGCAGCATTGCAGACTTCTGAGTTGTGGCATGCGGACTGTTAGTTGCAGCATGCATGTGGGATCTAGTTCCCTGACCAGGGATTGAACCCAGACCCCCTGATTGGGAGCGTGTAGTCTTACCCACTGGACCACCAGGGAAGTCCCTGTGCTTCTTTTTTGAATCATTAAGTAAACAGCCTTGCGGCAGGTCTAATAACTATTGTGATTTTAAAGTAGTGGTGAGCATGAATAGTATTTCAAGGTATGTGCAGCTCAGTATTGTGGTGTGAAAATATCTGTGATTCTACCAATGACGAAGACACAGGTCCTTTTAGAATGACTGTGGTGCGTTGCCTATGTTCACAATGAAAGGAAATAGGTAATTTCAGTTATAGGTTAATGAAAATGAAGATACGGTTTGTTCCCATCCAAGTTCATGGCTCCCTTGTTAAGAACTCCCAAGACAAGCAATGACCAAAGGAGACTGTTTTCCTGAATCCACTTTTTGCATCAACCATGACAACTCCCTGTTTTAGATGTAAACCCCTCTCCTGGTCCTGAGGACCCCAGAAACTCCAGGGGGCATTTTAAACCAGCTTAAACATCTATGTGTACATAAAGGTCCCACCATGTCTTCTGTCCCCACCCCCAAAGTAGGGCTCTGGGTTCTCTTTTCCCCATGTATTATGGGTTGAATTGTGTCCCCCAAGGGGACATGTTGAAGTCCTAATGCCCAAAACCTCAGAATGTGACCTTATTTGGAAATAGGGGCATTGCCGGTGTAATTAGTTAAGATGAGGTCATATCGGAATCTCCTTTGGTCTTAATCCAACATGATAGAAACACAGGGAGACAGCCACGTGGAGACACAGAGGGAAGAATGCCATGTGAAGATGAAGACAGAGACTGGCGCAAAGCAGCCATGAGCCAAGGAACACCCAGCATTGCCAGCAGACAGCAGAAGCTAAGGGAGATGCTTCTCTAGACAGATTCTTCTCTGGATCTTGCAGAGAGAGCTTGGCTTTGCCCACATCTCGGTTTTGGACTTCCAGGCTCTAAGACTGTTGTAAGCCTCCCAGCTCGTGGCACCTGGTTACAGCGGCTGTCGGAGACTAATACCACGTGGTCCAACGGGGACTGGAGCACTGCTCTGGGCGCGGCAGCCAGCCTACGAGACTTCCCTCCTTCCCGTGTGTTCGAGGATGAGTCCTGCCGGAGGAGTCTGGTTGCCCTGGAGTTGGCCGCCATCACCTCTGTGATCGTCTTGATCTGGGACCTCCACCTGCTCTGTTTCAGGCCTTTTAGAAATGACAGAAGTGAGCTGTGCCTCTGGGGACACGTAGGCAGAGCTTGCGGCTGTTAAAATCGAAGGGCTGGCCCCTGAAGTGAGAGGGGTAAGAAGTGGGATGCTTTGCATCTCACTTCGGTTGGAGGCTGCAAGTACTGTTGCAGCCTGGAAGTGAGAAAACAGTTTCAGTGAGACAAAGAGACGGGCAGGGATTTGGGTCCACTGGAGTGGGCATTTGGGGTGAGGATTTACTTCCCCGGGGAGCAGACCCCTGCAGTGGTATGTGGGGCTCCTACCTGTGCACCTTGTGAGGCCTTCTAGGGGGTACAGGGAGCTGTCCCGGCTCGCCCTGCAGTCGGCTGAGGTGTGGCACGTGCCTGGTGCAGAGTCAACACTCAGAGCTTGTTTGTTGAATGAATGAATGAGGGCAACGAAGACAAAAGCAGTGCCACTTGTCTTTCTGAGGCCAGCAGCCCACTCGGCCCTGTGCCTCAGTGGGGATGTGCCCTGGGGCGTCTAGGATGGACTGCTTTTTGCAGGGCATAGACAGGAAAGGCTGCAGGAATCTGAGCTAGGGCTGAGGGGTCTTAGAGAGCCCCACCCGAGAGGAGGAACCTGAGTGGGCCATGAGGACAGGTAGGGTGCCCTCACTTGTCTGACTCTTCCTAAGTCACCCTCAGAAAAATGCTCCAGAAGTAAATTCACCTGTAATCCCAAACCCTGCTCTCTGACACACGAACTCTGCATTTTCCTTGTGGGCCCATGACTGTTATATTGTGTGTCTATGATGTGGTCTACACGTCTTGCACTTACTCTTGCTGTAAACCCTTTTCCAGATCACTTGTCATTTTTAACATTGACTGTGACATTGTGCCGGATGGGCTACTGTTGACCATTCAAGAGTTAGAGCCCTTTGGGGATTTCCAACTTTTTTTTTTTTTTAATATTTATTTATTTATTTGGCTGTGTCGGGTCTTAGTTGCCACACGCAGGATCTTTAGTTGCGGCATGCAGGCGGGATCTTAATTCCCTGAGCAGGGATCAAACCCGGGCCCCCTGCATTGGGAGTGTGGAGCCTTACCCACTGGACCCCCAGGGAAGTCCCTTCCCACAGTTTTAGTTGGTATAAACTGCTTTGCAGTGGGCCTGAGGCAGGATAGGTGAGACCTGCTCAGTGCAGGGGCCTGCGTGTGGCTGGGAGGAAGGTTAAGGGGCGGGGGGAGGTCACAGTGCCCAGCCTTTAATTCTAGGCTAGGGATGCTGGGCTTTATTCCATGGGCTGTGGTAAACTCCCGAAGGTCAGTATTCATTCTGTAAAGGTGGACCTGCGTCCTGTGTCCTGAGAGCTGCATTCTTCGTGGCGTTAACAGAAGTAAAGACCCACCCGCTCCAGGACACAGAGTGGAGTGAAATGCTGAGGGGAGACAAAGGGGGTCAATTCCGAGTTGGGGTTCGGTGGGGAGGAGAATCCCCAGAGGGTTGGTGCTGGGCCTCTGCAGGTAGACAGTGTACAGGGAAGGCGGGTCACGGGAGAACTTCCAGAAACAAAGCTGAGTAGACAGAACACATCCAGACTCCCAGTGACGAGAGTGTGGACCCTGCGGAGGGATGTGGTGGCAGGTGAGACCGGAAGGGTAGTTTGGGCCAGATCATGGATGGCCTTAGTGCAGCTTGGGTTTTTCTCTTTGACACTGGGGAGCCATTGAAGGTTTAGAGCAAGGGAATTGCATGGTCTGACCTACACTTTAAGGATGATCTCTCTGGCTACAAGTGAAGGGGGTGAGGTGAGCCTCAGGAGGTCCAAAGGCCAACTGGGAAGCTTTTGCCAAAGTCTGGGCAAAGATAGGGGGAGAATCGAATGGGGAGGGGGAGAGAAGTCACCCAAGGAAGCAAATCTGGCACGGTGCCCGCTGATAGGGTGACTCCTAGGGACGTTTGTCAGGCAGTAGCTTCCCCGGGACTCCTGTCTCATCTCCTGAATCCCCTCCAGCCTTGCTTCGTGCATAATTAGCCCAAGAGAGGTTCCCTCGGATTTCAGACAGGCCTTTGATGCTTACTGTCTGAATCTTTCATCCTCCGAGTGCAGTGTGACAGGTGGAGGAAACATTGATGTCTCCACTCACCATATCTTGCTGCTATTATCATGTTTCCCAAATCATAGTAACAGCAGATGTCAGGGCCTGTTGCTAAGGGTTCCCTGGAATATTAATACCCTGGGCGTAGAACTGCAGGCTCTTAGACGGTGTCTTTGAGGCCTCGGGAAGCACCGGCTGGGTGGCCAGTATGCTTTTATATTCGTCCCTGCTTTTTCTCCCTCCTTTAGACCCTCATTTCCTCCCCCTGACCACCACCCCGCCTGCCGCCCCTGCCCAGGCACAGTTGGTTGTCCAAATGGCAAACCCAGCAGCAGCAGTGAATGGGCAGCCACCATCCCCTCCCACACCCAGGGCAGGCATGACTAAAGGATCACAGTGTTCTTTCCAGAGGCTGATGCAGGCTCCTTTCCTGCGTGACTCTCCAGGCATCAGCTCAGATTTGGCACTGGGATGACACCCCTTTTCCAGCCCTGTACAGGCCACCTGAGATGGCTCCCGGGCCCTCCCCCAGCCCCCTCTCCTCTGAGCTTTTCCTCTGGCACGTGGGTAGGGAGCAGAATGGGTTTTAATTGCTTCTTGTGCCTCCTGTTTTGCCTCCCTCATCTGGCCTTTTGGCTTCTCCACTGCTCACAGTTTGCAGATCAAACTCTAAACAGCTCTGGGAGGTTGGACTCAGCAGGATATTGAGGTCAGGGTTGGGATTTTGTCTACCAAGTGCCATTTGTATCAGTTATCTATTGCCATGGTAATGCCACATAACATCCATTCCCTAACTGGGTGGTTTATGACATTTCTTTATTGCTTCTGAGTCTGTGGGATGGCTGTTGCTCTTGCCTGGGCCTCATGTCTCCCTTCATCCTGGTTCAGCCACTCCCAGAAGACCCACCTGCACCTGTCTGGAAAGATGCACTTTTGTTCTCTCTCAGTGGCTGTTTGGACCTGGCGTCCTGCGCTTGTTGGTGACTTGTGTTTGCCTTTGCATGTGGTGTTCCCTCCTAGACCCTGCGGCTCCTTTCAGCCCTTCCATCCCCCCTGCCTCTTTCTCGCTGTTCTCCCTGTATCATCTCTGCTCTTCCCATGAGCTCAGACCCTACGGCTCCATGAACACTCTTCCATTCACATCCCAGCCTGGGGCGTCAGACATGGCTCAGTTGTATGTACCAGTGAAAGTTTCCCTGAAATAAAACCAAGGAGGTGAAAACACCAGGGTCTGAAGGTGGAAAGAGAACCCCACCAGGAGAGGGTGCAGGCGATGAGGAGCTGTACTTGCTTGGTAGTTGCCTTTGTCCCTGTGGTCCTGTAGGCAGGGCAGAGCCTCTGTGGGTGGGTGTGATCCTCTCATGTGATCCTGTCGAGGGGCAGGTGGTTTTGCCCTCCGGTATCTTTTTCAGAATCTGGTACATCTCAGAGACAGCTGCAGGCTAGGAACGTTTTCCAGGCTGTGTTAAAGAGACTGTAAGATTTGGAAGGTTGGGTCAAACGGCAGTGTTTTCCTGGGTTAATAATGATGTGAGCTGTTCTTTGGAGTTTACAGGCTTGTGTTTTCATTTCATCTTCTCTGCGGGCCTGTGTGGAGGTGGAGACCCCAGCCCTCTGTAGAGAGAACTCGGCTGGCGAGGTGTTACCTGACCACCGGGTCACCGGGCTCTCAGGCCGGTGTGGCTTCACCAGATTCTAAGCCCACAAAGTCCTTTAAGAGGGAGAAGCCTTCTTTTAAGTAGACTTGAATGTTTGCAGAGAAGAGGTCTTTTTTTTTTTTTTTTTTTTTTTTTAGTGATTAGGACTGTACACATTATTAAAAGCAACTTGTTGGAGATTTACAGACAGATTCTTCCATCTCTGAGTCTGAGTCTGAAAATACAAAAGTCCACATGAGGCCGACGGGACACAGCTGCCTGCAGCAGAACTTTTTGTAGTGAATGATTCTAGATGCTCTTTGGAGGTGCATTTCAAAAAAAATACACTTCCTTTCCCTTTGGGGAATTTATCCTAAGGAAATAATCAGAAGTGGGCACAAAGATTTATCTCCCAGGATATCCATTTTAGGGCTGAATATAATAGAATAAAATTGGAAACAATCTGTGTGCCTCCCCCAGGAGGCAAATGATGAAATATATCCAGAAGACTAAGTTGCAATTAAGAATCATGTTTTTGAGGACTTTTAATAAGGTGAGAAAGTGCGGTATGATAAGAAAGCAGAGCAAACAGCGTGTGTAGTAAGAACCCAATTTTATTCAAAATCTGTGTACAGATACCTAGGAAACCATGGGAAGATCTTACACGAAGATGGTGAGTCTTCATCTGGGGGTGGGTGCTGAGTGCGTTTAGGGTGCATATTCGGCAGTGCCCGGGAGAGCCCACGGGAGCTTGCATTTTGACTTGCCCAGTGGCGTCGGCTGTGACGCCATCATTTGCCTGCAGCAGCTAACGCCAGGGTGACACGGTTTTGGCTCTAAGGAGCGGAGAGTTGATCTCCCTGTAAGAATGTTCGCTTTCATAGATCTGCTTTGGAAGTTTCCTGGGGCTCACAAACCTCTACCCCCCAGGAATTTTCTCAGGAAACCAGCATCAGGCAAGTTGTGATTCTGTCCCCCCATGGGTCCCCTGAGCCCTTGTGCTGCAGGGTTTAGAAGCGCTGGGGAGGGTGCTGCTCAGCTTGTCTCGCCCAGCGGGGTGCAGGCGGCACCCGGAGGCCCTGGTGGGCCCCTCTGCAGGGAGGTGGCTCAGACAGAGCACCTGGGCGCTAACTACCACGTGGGGAATCCTGAGGAACAGACTGCCTGGGAGGGACCACGCCACAGAACATAGTGAGAACCCAGCCCTGCTCCGAGCATGTCTGGCTTGTTGTCTGAGTTCCTGCTTGTCTGGGAAAGGCCATTTGTCTGAGGAAATCAGCTCCACTGCAGTTTATTCACTAAACACCTACTTTGTAGCCGGCCCTGTGCAGGGATGGAGAGAGGATGCAGGCCCCCCCAGGGAGCCCACAAACACGTGCACACACACACACACACATCCTTCAGCCTCTTCCCTCACAACTGGAAGGACCTCCGAGACAGGCCGGGCCCCAGGTGCCGCTCCTCCCCTCGTTTAGAGCAAGGCCAGAGCCCCCATGCAGCCCTCCGCCTACAGACCCTGCTGCCTCTGCTCCCCTCCAGGCTCTGGGCCATTTCCACTTGTGAATGTGTGGGTTCGCCTTCCTGCTTTTTACTTACCTTCTTTAAGCCCCTGTTTTGGTCCCTCATCATTTGATTTTTTTTTTTTTCCAAGTTGGATCTATACTTCTCTTATGCAAAAATCCCATTCTTTTTTTTTAAATTTCTTTCTTTATTTGGTTACTCCGGGTCTTAGTTGCGGCTTGCCAGCTCCTCTGTTGTGGCATGCGAACTCTTAGATGCAGCATGCACGTGGGATCTAGTTCCCTGACCAGGGATCGAACCCGGGCCCCCTGCATTGGGAGTGCGGAGTCTTACCCACTGTGCCACCAGGGAAGTCACCTCATGATCTGATTTTTGTCCAGGACAGATCGAAGTGTGTCAGTACAAGGGTGCGGTCCGTATTCAGCTCACAGGCACTGCTCTTTGGAAGTCTAAAGGACCCAGCTCTTAAGAGGGCCTGGACCTGGGAAGGGCACCTCCTGCCCTGCTCCTCCTCGAGGCCCCGGCCGGAGGCGGAGCAGAGCCCAGGAGGTGTGCTGGGTGGTAGTGAGCACACAGCTTGGCAGAAGAGGGGGTGCGGGAAGCCGGGGACAGGGGCCGGCTGGCGGCCGAGGAGCTGGCAGCCAGCTCAGACTGCAGAGGTTTGGGGAACCTAAGCTGACTCTGTCAGCAGTTTCCTAAGACATGTTCCCCAAGCTGCCCTTCCCACCCCCCACCTGTCCCGAGATTGCTCCGCGTGGGCGAGGGACAGCTGTGCCTCCCGAGGTGCCAGCCACAGCCCGGGGCAGGCACCTCAGTCCCTGGACAGGGCGTGAGTTCTTGCTCGGAGCCACGGCTGTGGACATGCTCAGCCGCGAGCTTACCGTCGTTGAAGACCCTGCCACCAGTGCCCAAGGCCCCAGGCCCCGGCAGGGGACGTCTCTCTCATCTCCCTGCACCTCTCTGAGGTGTTGGGCTCCGTGGGCTCATCTTCCTCAAAAAGTTCCAGAAGCGAGAAGGGTGGGGGACCCAGGATGCCTCCTCCTCCCTGCCCCGGGGACCAGGCTGGGGTGGGGACTCAGTTCCCCCCACCAGGTTGGAGCAGCGACCAACCTCCCACCCCAGGATCCTTCTCCAGTCCCTCACCTGCTATCCCTGCATCCCTCCTGCAACTCAGCGGGTGGGAATCTGTTGGAATTGCCCAGGGCAATCCCTCCAGCCTGTCTGTCTCAGCTCAGTCGGGTACTGATGGGGAAACTGAGGCCCAGGGAAAATAACTGATTGTTCCTGGTCTTCCAGTAAGTTTGCATAAAAGCCAGACTCTCCAGGTCTTTTCTCTCCTAGTTGAGTCATCCTCACTGCCACGAAACCTTTCCCTTCATACTTACAGCACAAGGTGGCCCGGTGCAGAAAAAGTAGTATTGGTTAAGGGTTAGCAGACCTGCATAGGTGTGACCTTTTCTCAGTCTCTCATCCTCATTCTTTTGTCTTCTGCCCAACAAAAAATAATTAGATTGAGGAAGAACAGAACAGAGCCTGTGGGTGGTTGCAGAGTCATTTTGGCTCAAGTTAAACAAAGCAGGGCTTCCCTGGTGGCGCAGTGGTTGAGAGTCTGCCTGCCGATGCAGGGGACGCGGGTTCGTGCCCCAGTCCGGGAAGATCCCACATGCCGCGGAGCGGCTGGGCCCATGAGTCACGGCCGCTGAGCCTGCGCGCCTGGAGCCTGTGCTCCACAACGGGAGAAGCCACAGCAGTGAGAGGCCCACGTACCACAAAAAAAAACAAAACAAAACAAAGAAAAGGAATAGACCTCAGATGGGTCAGAGGACAGATAAATGTTAGTTTGGGGGTTCTCTTGTCAGTGATCCCAAAACTCTGGCCCCCTAAGTAGTGACCCAGGGACTTCCCTGGCGGTCCAGTGTTTAAGACTTCACTTTCCAATGCAGGGCGTATGGGTTTGAACCTGGTCGGGGAGCTAAAATCCCACATAGCTTGCGGCCAAAAACCAAGACATAAAACAGAAGCAATATTGTAACAAATTCAATGAAGACTTTTAAAATGGTCCACATCAAAAAAAAAAAAAAAAAAAGAAGTGACCCAAAGGGGACAAAAGAAGTTCATTCTTTTTTTTTTTTTTTTTTTTTTTAAGAAGTTCATTCTTTAGAGGTTCATCTGGGGGCGATGTGTTTGGGGCAGTGAGGAGCTGCTGCCTCGCCGCCTGGGTTTGCTGCTGTCTCCTGGACGTCCCTGCCTGTCCCGCTGTAAAGGAGGTGAAGGTTCGAGCATGAGAGCACAGGGTCCCTTCTTTCTTCCCACCTCCTCCCCCGGCTCAGGTCCACTCCCGTTTGGTTCAGAAGCTTCTGGAGATGATGGAATTCCCACCCTGAGATTCCCCGGCTTGCCCCTCCCTCTGGGTCACCACTGGTGCATCCCTGCTTTTGTGAGGGTGCCTGGCAGAGCAGAGGGGCCACCTGCATACTCACTGCACCCGGCTGCAGCAGGGTGGGCAGGAAGGCTCAGGGCCTTCTAGTGCTGGGAGCAGTGGCCCGAGACACGGTGCCCCCTGCAGGCCACGGCAGGAATGGCAGTGCCTATGAGGTGATGAACACCTAGTTAACCCTGGGCACAGCCTGTCCCTGTTAGGGACACCCCATCACTTCCATTTCTTGAAGCTCCCAGAATATTTTTGAAAAATAATAAGGAAACAGGGCTACTGAGATGAGTGTGTTTTAAATGTTTACTTGGAACAGAGTAACGCTTTTCACACCCATGCAGCAGCGTGACTGCGCTATTCACAAGATAACAGAACTTATTAAAAAAACCAACAAACAATCATGAGAGATTACTACGAGCAACTCTATGCCAATAAAATGGACAACCTGGAAGAAATGGACAACTTCTTAGAAATGCACAACCTGCCAAGACTGAATCAGGAAGAAATAGAAAATATGAACAGACCAATCACAAGCACCGAAATTGAAACTGTGATTTAAAATCTTCCAACAAACAAAAGCCCAGGACCAGATGGCTTCACAGGCGAATTCTATCAAACATTTAGAGAAGAGCTAACACCTATCCTCCTCAAACTCTTCCAAAATATAGCAGAGGGAGGAACACTCCCAAACTCATTCTACGAGGCCACCATCACCCTGATACCAAAACCAGACAAGGATGTCACAAAGAAAGAAAACTACAGGCCAGTATCACTGATGAACATAGATGCAAAAATCCTCGACAAAATCCAACAGCACATTAAAAGGATCATATACCATGATCAAGTGGGGTTTATTCCAGGAATGCAAGGATTCTTCAATATACGCAAATCAATCAATGTGATACACCATATTAACAAATTGAAGGAGAAAAACCATATGGTCATCGCAATAGATGCAGAGAAAGCTTTTGACAAAATTCAACACCGATTTATGATAAAAGCCCTCCAGAAAGTAGGCACAGAGGGAACTTTCCTCAACATAATAAAGGCCATATATGACAAACCCACAGCCAACAGCATCCTCAATGGTGAAAAACTGAAAGCATTTCCACTAAGATCAGGAACAAGACAAGGTTGCCCACTCTCACCGCTCTTATTCAACATAGTTTTGGAAGTTTTAGCCACAGCAATCAGAGAAGAAAAGGAAATGAATCCAAATCAGAAAAGAAGAAGTAAAGCTGTCACTGTTTGCAGATGACATGATACTATACATAGAGAATCCTAAAGATGCTACCAGAAAACTACTAGAGCTAATCAATGAATTTGGTAAAGTAGCGGGATACAAAATTAATGCACAGAAATCTCTGGCATTCCTATACACTAATGATGAAAAATCTGAAAGTGAAATCAAGAAAACACTCCCATTTACCATTGCAACAAAAAGAATAAAATATCTAGGAATAAACCTACCTAAGGAGACAAAAAACCTGTATGCAGAAAATTATAAGACACTGATGAAAGAAATTAAAGATGATACAAATAGATGGAGAGGTATACCATGTTCTTGGATTGGAAGAATCAACATTGTGAAAATGACTCTACTACCCAAAGCAATGTACAGATTCAATGCAATCCCTATCAAACTACCACTGGCATTTTTCACAGAACTAGAACAAAAAATTTCACAATTTGTATGGAAACACAAAAGACCCCAAAGAGCAAAACCAATCTTGAGAACGAAAAACGGAGCTGGAGGAATCAGGCTCCCTGACTTCAGACTATACTACAAAGCTACAGTAATCAAGACAGTATGGTACTGGCACAAAACCAGAAATATAGATCAATGGAACAGGATAGAAAGCCCAGAGATAAACCCACGCACATATGGTCACCTTATCTTTGATAAAGGAGGCAGGAATGTACAGTGGAGAAAAGACAGCCTCTTCAATAAGTGGTGCTGGGAAAACTGGACAGGTACATGTAAAAGCATGAGATTAGATCACTCCCTAATACCATACACAAAAATAAGCTCAAAATGGATTAAAGACCTAAATGTAAGGCCAGAAACTATCAAACTCTTAGAGGAAAACATAGGCAGGACACTCTATGACATGAATCACAGCAAGATCCTTTTTGACCCACCTCCTAGAGAAATGGAAAGAAAAACAAAAATAAACAAATGGGACCTAATGAAAGGTAAAAGCTTTTGCACAGCAAAGGAAACCATAAACAAGACCGAAAGACAACCCTCAGAATGGGAGAAAATATTTGCAAATGAAGCAGCTGATAAAGGATTCATCTCCAAAATTTACAAGCATCTCATGCAGCTCAATAACAAAAAAACAAACAACCCAATCCAAAAATGGGCAGAAGACCTAAATAGACATTTCTCCAAAGAAGGTATACAGATTGCCAACAAACACATGAAAGCATGCTCAACATCATTAATCATTAGAGAAATGCAAATCAAAACTACAATGAGATATCATCTCACACCAGTCAGAACGGCCATCATCAAAAAATCTAGAAACAATAAATGCTGGAGAGGGTGTGGAGAAAAGGGAACCCTCTTGCACTGCTGGTGGGAATGTGAATTGGTACAGCCACTGTGGAGAACAGTATGGAGGGTCCTTAAAAAACTACAAATAGAACTACTGTATGACCCAGCAATCCCACTACTGGGCATATACCCTGAGCAAACCATATTTCAAAGAGTCATGTACCAAAATGTTCATTGCAGCTCTATTTACAATAGCCAGGAGATGGAAACAACCTAAGTGTCCATCATCGGATGAATGGATAAAGAAGATGTGGCACATATATACAATGGAATATTACTCAGCCATAAAAAGAAACGAAATTGAGCTATTTGTAATGAGGTGGATGGACCTAGAGTCTGTCATACAGAGTGAAGTAAGTCAGAAGGAGAAAGACAAATACCGTATGCTAACACATATATATGGAATTTAAGGGAAAAAAAACGTCATGAAGAACCTAGGGGTAAGAAAGGAATAAAGACCTACTAGAGAATGGACTTGAGGATATGGGGAGGGGGAAGGGTAAGTTGTGACAAAGTGAGAGAGTGTCATGGACATATATACACTACCAAACGTAAAATAGGTATCTAGTGGGAAGCAGCCGCATAGCGCAGGGAGATCAGCTCGGTGCTTTGTGACCACCTAGAGGGGTGGGATAGGGAGGGTGGGAGGGAGGGAGACGCAAGAGGGAAGAGATATGGGAACATATGTATATGTATAACTGATTCACCTTGTTATAAAGCAGAAACTAACACACCATTGTAAGGCAATTATACTCCAATAAAGATGTAAAAAAAAAAAAAAGACGTAGGCAAAGAGTCATAATCTAAAAAAAAACAAAACAAATTGTAGCTGAAATGGGACTGGTTTAAAGTTGTTTGATGAGCGTGTCATTTTTGAGCCCACCTTTTTTTTTCCTGGACTGGATGTGAGTCTCCTTTGGGAGAAGGTCAAGACTTTAAATGTGGGGAGGCCTTTGGTGACGGTGGCACCAGCAGCCCTCCCAGCACTGGGCCTGGCCATGGGGACTCCACATGTGACTCTTTGGGGCCTCGGTTAACTCAGGTCTCGCTCTCAAGGTGGCTGACAGTGGGGAGTGGGTGCCTGGATCAGCTGAGTGGAATAGAGAGCCCACTGTGGTCAAGGTAGTGGGCTTGGTCCCTGAGTGGGTCAGTTAGCTGCAGCCTGCACGCTGCCCCCTGCTGGTCGTCACAGAAATAGGTGACATTGGTCTAGAACAACAGTTCTCAAACCACGGTCCAGGATCTCTGGGGGCTCCCAACGCCTTTCGGGGGGTCCACAAAGTAAAAACTATTTTAATAATAATAATACACTTGGTCAAGTTCTCTCACAAATATACAGGTGAAAAGTTCATTGGCATGAATGCCCCATTGGAACTAATCTTTAAGAAACTACCATCTGTTGAGTTTGGGTACAGTATGAAAGAATGTCCACAGTTATCTGGGAAGGCTATTAAAATACTCCACCCTTTCCCAGCTATAGCGTGAGCTGTGAGAGTCTGGATGTCCTTCATGTACTTTAACAAATCTCCATATCACAAAAGATTGAATGAAATGTCAGATATGAAACTGACTTTTGTTTAGCCAAACATTACATAGATTTGTAAAAATGCAAAACAATACCATTATTCTCACTAACTGTTTTTGTTTTGAAAATACAGTTTTTCAATAAAGTATGTGAGCATCTCATGGGTTTATTATTTTTTGATGAACTGACAATTAAAATTTTTTCTCAGTGTTAATTTCTAATACGGTAAATATCAACAGATATGGCCCATATCCTTTGGAGTTCTCAAGAATTTTTTATAACAGTTTAATGAGATGTAGTTCACGTACCATAAAATTCAGACATTTAAAGGGTACAGTGCAGTGGTTTCAGTGAATTCACAAAGTTATGCAACCGTCACCACTATCTAATTCCAGAACATTTCCATCATCCAAAAAAGAAAACCTGAGCCCGTTAGCAGTCACTCCCATTCCTTCCTCCCCTCTACCCCCAGCCCCTGGCAACCACTCATCTACCTTCTGTCTCTATGGATCGGCCCATTCTGGACATTTTATATAAATAGAACCGTACACTATGTGGTCTTTTGTAACTGGCTTCTTTCACTTAGCGTGTTTTCAAGGTTCATCCATGTTGTGTAGCCTGTGTCAGCACTCCATTCCCTTTTATGACCAAACAATATTCCATTGTCCACGTTTTATCCATTCATCAGTTAGTGGACGTTTGAATTGTTTCCACTTTTTGGCTGTTATGAATAATGCTGCTGTGAATATTCATGTACAGTTTCATACGTGGACATGACGTTTTCTCTTGTGTTTATACTTCAGAGTCCTTTCTGGGTCTTATGGTAACTCTGTGTAACATTTAAGGAACTGCCAGACTAATTTCCAACCTCAGTGATTTTTAAGAGTGTAAAGGAGTCCTGTGTTTGAGAACCACTGGTCTGGAGGGGATTAGACCAGGGGAGTGTGGATAACTCAGTACTGCCCCTCGTCTTTGCTCTGGGATTGGGATTCCCTCAGACTCATCCCTCTCTCTTCCCCTCCTTACTCTCCCCACCAACACACATCCTTGGTGGCAAGGAGAAAGCCAGCTAAGCTAGGCTGCACAAGTTAAGCCCCCAGCAAGCTCTGGAGCAGGGTCTCCTCCCTGCAGGATTCCCAGGGGGGCCATTTTCATCGTGGTCCCCATGAAGTAAAGCAGGGGTAGTACTTGGAGGGTGCAGGGATCAAACGCCCTTGGGGCTTGCCCCGCTACGTTGAAAACTGCTGAGGTGTGCCTCTTTTCTCCTTTCCGATTCTGTCCCTTTGACATCCTGCCGGTCAAGTCCAACCTTGTCACTTAGCTGCGTGATCCACCTAGCTACCCCTCCCAGAATCACGAGTCTTTTGAAAGAGGAGCTTTGAGGGAATAGCATTTAGCTGGAGGATTGATTCTGCTGGTGAGATTCCAGACATCCTCGGGGACGGGGTGGGGATGGGGCAGGGGCCGGCAACGGACAGGGATAGGTTGGAAGTACCGGTTTTGGGTGTCTGAGGGACCCTGTCTGCCGTCTGTACCCCAGCCAATGACATGCTCTTTCTTCTTCCCTCTTCTCCCCTCAGATGTGACTCCACACCCTGGCTGGGTGTTCCAAGTCATGGCCAACACCATCTTCGGCAGCGGGAATGATCAGTGGGTTTGCCCCAATGATCGGCAGCTTGCCCTGCGAGCCAAGTGAGTACCTCTAGGGCTTGGCCGGGCCCTCCCTTCCCTCCCCCGTCCTAGTTCCCCTCCCTTCTTTGACAAGATTCAATCCCAGGCCCCCAGAAAGAGCAGTTTGGAGACAAGTGCCCGTCTAATACACACCACACTCCTGGCGCTGAGCTGGGCGCCTAACAGCCATTCACTCATTTAACTGCTGTATGGAATGTATTCCCATTTCTCAGATGAGGACAGTGAGGCTGAGGTCCTCACCCAAGTCACCCACCTTGTCAGTGGCAGGGCTGGGACTCCCCTGGGTCCATGTGAGCCCACACCTATGTTCTTTCGATCACAATAGGCTCCAGGGAGCCAGGCCACTTCCTTTACCTTCTCTGTTAAGAGTATAAATCCCCCATCACTGAACCTTCAGTCCCTGAGTCCCTGGCAGCGGGGAGCCTTTGATCTCTGGATGCCCACTTCATAGTTGAGCGCCCACTTCATAGTTGAGTGCCCACTTCATAGTTGAGTTGACAGACCAAAGGCTTGTCTAATTTATGAAGAGCTGCCCTCTGGGCTGAAACACACAACCAGCCTTGAAGCATCCCAGGTCTCTGCCATGCTCGTGTCAGGGTCTCTCTTGTTCTGGTTTGCCCCCAGCTTTCCTGTTATCTCTCAGCCTGATGACCCCTCGGCTGTAGTTAGATCAGCCCATCTCCACCCACTGCCCCCCTCCGTGGCTGGAGACCAGGGGCTCCCAGATGCCTCTCCAGCCTTCCAGTCTCTTCCTGTCCCTCCAGGGAGTTGGGGGTCCCTGGGGTCAAATAAGCCCAAGAGTGCCTCTTCATCTGTCAAGTCGTGCTGGGTACAGGAGCCAGCATTTCCCAAATGGAACCAAGTTCAAGAAATTTGCAATTAAACATTGTGAGCCTGCAGGGGACAGAGCTGAAACATCAAAAGAGGATAGAAAAATTAATCTGAAATGCCCAAGAAGAGTGGAGTCCTGCGTGATTTGCCACAGTTAATTTGTCTCGCTCACTGGGATGGCTCGGCTCTTTTAGCCCCCGTGTGGCCCCTGTGGGGGAGAGACCAGGGGTGAAACCGTCCTCTCTCCCTCTCTCCTCTGACACCAGGCGAGATGATGCGTCCTCCGTGGCTGGATGTGAGGAGCTGGCGAGAGCTGTGCTCTTGTAGGAGGGCCCGGTGTGACCCCTGGTGACCCCGCCGGCATTCCCTTTGGCTCTCCGTGACCTGGTCTTGCGCTCAGCAGCAGCCAGAAACTGTTGTAGCACCTTGTATTTATTTATTTATTTTTGGCTGCATTGGGTCTTTGTTGCTGCATGCGGGCTTTCTCTAGTTGCGGCGAGCGGGGGCTATGCTTCGTTGTGGTGTGCGGGCTTTTCATTGCAGTGGCTTCTCTTGTTGCGGAGGACGGGCTCTAGGTGTGTGGGATTCAGTAGTTGCGGTACGCGGGCTCAGTAGTTGTGGCGCACGTGCTTTGTTGCTCCGCGGCTTGTGGGATGTTCCCGGACCAGGGCTCGAGCCCGTGTCCCCTGCATTGGCAGGCGGATTCTTAACCACTGCGCCACCAGGGAAGCCCATAGCACCTTTTAGAAGAGTAAATGCTTTTATCTCCTCCCCGGGGTGTGCTGCCTTGTAATGCCAGGCTCCTTAAAGGAGAGTGTTACAGATTCCCGCAGCCAGGGACGGGTGAATGTGTACCCCTGCCCACTCCAAGGCCTGGCCTCCCTTCCTGTCCCCACCAGTCCTGCCCTGTTCCCATTCTTTGCTTTCCTCAGCTCTGTGAGGGTCACTTAAAAAAGTATTAGTCTAGGGCAAGGTATTTTTAAAAATTGAAGTATATTCGATTTACCGTATTATATTAGTTTCAGGTGTACAACATAGCGATTCAATATTTTATAGATTATACTCCACTTGAAGTTATTGTAAAAATTATTGGCTATATTCCCTGTGCTGTACACTATATCCTTATAGCTTATTTATTTGATACATAGTAGTTTGTAAGAAGGCATTTTTTTAAATTGGAGAAATAGGCAGTCTAGAAGTCTGGACCTCTCCAATGCAGCACATTACTTTATGCCTTCATGCCTTTGCACGTTCAGTGTCCTTTGCCTGAATGCCAACTCCCTGCTTCCATTGGGGGAGCTCCTATTCATCCTGCAAAACCCAGCACAAATGCTACCTCTTTGGTTAAGCTGTTCCTAATGGTCTCACCCATGATCATTATAAAAATCATCACTGCCACTTATTCAGCAACTGGGCATCTGCTATGTACAGAGCACTTTATATACCCTCCTTATTTCATCTTCCTGGCATCCCTTAAAGAGACAGATCAAGAAATCAAGGATGAGCAGCTGTCCAAGTTCTCATGCCTGGGAAGAGACAGAGCTGTAAGATGAGACCACCCATTGGACTTCAGAATCTGAGTCCTTCACCTTAACCAGCCTGGGATGGCTTTCTCTCTACTCACAGAGAAAAGACATGCTTTTTAGCTCTCCCAATTTCTACAGTGTCGGCAGTGCTTGGATGCAAGAGCTGGACTGGGTGGTGACGTGAGACCACCAGTGTCCATCCGTTTCAGGGAACCACTAGTAAGGCATCCACACCCTCATCTTCCTGCCCTGTATCCTGTGTCACAATCTCTTGCCTGCTGCCACTTCTTTAGGGGAGCCCTTCTAGAGCTGCTCCCCTGCCTGAGTCAGTTCTCCTTATTTGTACATCCTCCTCACGGCCACCCGCATGGCCTGCCCGGTGGCTCGTCCCAGCACCTAGCGAGCCTGGCATCACAGTGGACGCTCAATAAATAGGTATTGAATGAATGGCTCTCCGAATTTTTCGGTAAATAAATATTTTTGTAACTGATCGGGCATCCGTCTCCCCCAGAATATTGTAGTTCTGGAGGGCAGTGACCTTGCCACCTTGTCCGTCTCTGTGTTCCCACCACCTGGCGCAGAAAGTCTGGGAGAAGCTGGGCCCCAGGGCAGGGAGTTCGGCTCGGTCCCCTGCTGCCACCCTCACCATCCAGAAAAATAGAAAGGGTTGGAGTTCTTCCCCTCCGTCCTGGGGGTCTGGGCCGGTCCCCAGCCCCGCCTCGCCACACTGGCCGGCCCTCACTGCTCCTCCAGGGTAACCTCCTGCCCTGGATCCCTCTAGTTTTCAGAATGCTGCGTGAATATCCTTTTATCCTCAGCGCTTGTTTTTAACCTAATTACCAGTCTTTCCTGTCACATAGTAAACTCCATCTCACTTTCTTATACAACTCAGATCCGGGTGTTCCTTCTTCTCTTGGTCATCTTCTGTGCTGTTCCCTTGAAACCGCTCATGCTGTGGCCATGGCCTTCTGCGCATTCCATGCTCCTGTCTCCCCCCAACCCCCCCGAGGTGCTAAGGGGGTGCTGCCATCCTTGTGGGAGCCGGGAGCTGGCGGGTGGCAGAGGCAGCGTTTGAAGGCTGGTGTCTGAACCCCTTGCCCCTGACACACAGACTGTGCTCAGGGGACCTTTGTGGATGTGGCGGGGATGCCAGTTTGCACTGGGGTTGCACTTCTGTGTTGTTCTCTCTCAAGGCTGCAGACGGGCTGGTCTGTGCACACCTACCAGACAGAGAAGCAGAGGAAGAGCCAGTGCCTCAGCCCAGCCGAGGTGGAGGCCATCCTGCAGGTCATCCAGAGGGCCGAGCGGCTTGATGTCCTGGAACAGCAGAGAGTCGGGTAAGGGCTGCTCCCAAGATGGGGCAGGAGTGAGGCCATGGACAGGGAAGCAGGGCATTTAGTGCCAGATCAGTGGGCTGGGCGTCTGGCGCCCTGGCTCCTAGTTCCAGCTTTTCACTGGGAGTGAGTCAGCTCTGCCTGAACGCCCCTGGCGTGCAGATTCCTAACCCAGCCTGTCCAAGCCTCAGTATACCCCTCTGTAAGATGGGGATAGCAGCTGATATGTGGGCCCCAGGCTGTGGGGAGGATGAATGAGTGCCATCAAACACGTTAAGGTCTGTTTAGCTCTGCACAGAGGAGGGTCGCTGTGGTTCAGCCAGGGGAGGGATTGACGTGGAGGCTGAACTGTGGGTTCTCCCATCAAAGACCAACAGGAGCCGCTCTCCAGCTTAATCTAAGCTCTTCCGGCCTCCGGCATCCAGAGCCGTCTCCTACATAGTCTTCAGTTTTGTTGTGGCTTTTTTTTTTTGTTTAATTACAAAAGCAACTCATACTTCCAAGACAATCTGAAAAACACAGGCAGGCACGAGGAGGAAAACATAACTGCAGGGCACTGGCAGGAATTAATTTGATTCTGGTCTCCTTGTTCTTTTTCTATTTACCTTTTTCTATTAAATAGATGATCATTTTTTAAAAGTCAGACATTGTAGAAATGCACAGTTCTAGAAAGTGAAAGCACCACTACAAAGACCAACTGCTGTCCAGTTTGTTGTCTGTGCCTCCGTAATACTGACATATTACTACCATTTCATTACAAAAAGGGTTTGTATCTGACAGACTAATTGTCTTTTGCTCTTTTCTCCCCACCACACCTGGCTGGGGCCCCTCCCTCTCTCAGGCCTAGCCCAAGGGTCCTGCAAGGCTCTGCGGGTCTCCGAGGTGCCTGTGCTGATGACGGATGGGCCAGCACCACATCCCTCGGGCTCCCTCAGGAGGGCGTGCTGGGAGCTAGTGAGGGGTGTCCCCCGTGGGCTCCCCGCAGCTGTGGGAAGCATTTGCACCCCGCCCCCATCCATCTGGGCTGTCATCTTTGCCTTCCCTGTGCCGCTCACATCGTCTGGCCCTGGCTGTGAGCGCTGGGTTTGGCTGGGGCAGGAATGGCCCAGGAGACAGTTAATCATCTCAGAGGGAGGAGGTGCATCCTGTGTGTTTCCATGAGTGGGAGTCACAGGGCTGTACGGAGAGGGGGTCCCCCAAAAACAAGTGGGTCAGGCCAGGGCCGAACTCGGCTTTGCTCCCGGAACCCTGCAGGTCCCTGGAAGAGGGACGGCGATTCCTGGGGAAGTCAGGAGTGCCAGCTGGAGGGCAGGTGGGCAGAGGCAGCCTCGGCGCCCAGTCCGCCCTCCGTCGGCCCCCAGGCAGGGCCTGATCACCCCAGGGGAGAGGGTGGAGTTGCCATGAGACTTGGGGTGGCCTGAGTGTGGCCCTGGCTCTACCTCTGAGGAGCTGTGCAATGCTGGCAAGTGACTTCACGTCTCGGAGCCTCAATCTTCTCACCTTTAAAGTGGGGGGGAAACAGCATCCTCTGTGCTGGGCGGTTGTGAGAGTTACAGGGCATAACGTACCCACACCCCGTCTTCCATGCATTCAAGAATTTTCACTGGGAATCCACTGGGCACTGGAGACACAGCGGCCAATGAAACAGAAGCAGAAGTGGCCGCGTGTTGTGGGCGTGGCAGGGTCGTATGACAGGTTGTCATGCAACAGGGTCACGGTGGGCTGGGGGACCGTGGGACCCAAGGAGAGGCACCTATCCTGGGCTCTGCGGGGTTCAAAGAGGACCTCTTTCTCTTTCTCCCTCTAGCTTCTCCGTCCACCCAGGTGCTTAAGCCAAAAGTCTCTACTCCATCCTGGGTCTTTCTCTTACCTCTCCTCCCCCAAATCCATCTGTGCCGACTCTGAAATACAGCCCGTCCTGCTCTCCGTCCTCCTTCCCCAGCCCTGCCACCTCCTGCCGGCTTCCTCACCGGACTCCCCCTGTAATCCCAGCTTCCCACAGCAGCTGGAGGGAGCTTTTAGCTTTTAGGGAGCTTAGATCAGATCACTCCTCTACTTAAAACTCTTCAGGGGGCTCGCGTTGATCTTAGAAAACAATCCAAACTTCCAAAACCAATCCAATCGGGCTTCCCTGGTGGCGCAGTGGTTGAGAGTCTGCCTGCCGATGCAGGGGACACGGGTTCGTGCCCCAGTCTGGGAAGATCCCACATGCCGCGGAGCGGCTGCGCCTGTGAGCCATGGCCGCTGAGCCTGAGCATCCGGAGCCTGTGCTCTGCAACGGGAGAGGCCACAACAGTGAGAGGCCCGCGTACCGCAAAAAAAACCGCAAAAAAAAAAAAAAAAAAAAAAATCCAACCTACAAACCCCGTGTAATCTGGCCCCTCCTCGCCCCTCCAGCCTCCGTTACCCCAGGCAGTCTAGCCCCCCTGGCCTTCTTACCATTCTAATGCCCTAGGGCCTTGCTCTTTGTACTTGCTGTTCCCTCTGCCTGGGATGCTCCCCCAGCTGTTCACATGTTTGGTCCTTGTCGTCCTTTACCTCTCAGTTCAAATGTCCTCAGAGAGGCCTTCACTGATCACCATCTAACATGCCCTGCTCCCTCCCAGCCCCACTTATTTTATTTTATAACACTCCCCCCTCTGAAGTCAGTTTGCTTGTTTATGGACTTTCTCCCTTTATTGAACATAAATTCCATAAGAACAGGGACCGTGTCCATCTCTGGCTTGTTTGCTACAATACTCCCCGTGTCTGGCATGTTGTAGGTGCCCAGTTAATGGTTGGTGAGTGAGTGAATGATTAGGAGTTAGCCAGGGGAAGGGATGGGGCAGGGAACAGTACCCCAGGTGAGGGAACCATCCCCCAGGAAGTGGTACAGTACTGGGGCCCCGTGGCAGCCGCGCCTGGGCAGGGGTCTGGTTGGAGGCAGGAAGCACATGCCGTCTGACTCTGTCCTGTGCTGCAGGCGGCTGGTGGAGCGGCTGGAGACCATGAGGCGCAACGTGGTGGGGAATGGCCTCTCCCAGTGTCTGCTCTGTGGGGAGGTGCTGGGCTTCCTGGGCAGCTCATCGGTGTTCTGCAAAGACTGCAGGAAGGTAAGGCCCTGCTCTGGCTTCCCAGCCTGGACCAGCCCTGTTACTCTGTGGCTTTGCAGCCTGGCTCCCAGGAGTGTGTGTGTGTGTGTGTGTGTGTGTGTGTGTGTGTGTATACATTCGTGCATACATGTGTGCACACATGGTATCCTATGCTTCTTGGCAAGAAGGATTGGGGCCTGAAGGTCAAATGGCCAGGCTTCTAGTGCCAGCTCTGGGGAGTGGACCTCGGGGTCTCACAGGCCTGGGTGTGAGTTCAGCTCTTCCACTAGCTGTATGATTCAGAAAACTTACTTACTATGTCAAGCCTCACCTTCCTCATCTGTAAAATAGGGATAATGATAATATGTACCTTAGAGAGTTGTGAGGATTAGATATTATATGCAAACCTTGTTTGGCATATAAGTATTCAGGATATGTTACTAGTTGTCATTAAATAAATACAATTTTCCTCAGGGCCAAACAGTTTGCTAAGATTATACTTCCTATGCTATTGGTCTGCTCTCTTGATCCCTGGCCACTCAAATGAGAATGACCTTTGCAGCAAGGCCAAGTGGATTTTCTCCTTTTCTTATACTCCACTGATTGTTCTAAATTATGCCACATATTAATATTGAGTCCAAGACTTCTTAAAATAACTTTTTGTTTTTCCTGGAGTTTCTAATTGCCTTTCTTTTCTCATTGACCAAAGAATAACGTGCCTTCCAGTCCTCAAGGTTATTTAGCATCTGAACTTTACTCTCTATTGTGTGAAGCCTCCTTTTTCTTTCCCTGCCAGAATCACTTCTGGACTCTTATTCCTGCTCTAGCCTACAGTAGTTACTGCATAGCTGTCATCATGGGACTTCCCTTTACTGCCCTCCTAGGTTAGAAGCACTGTTCCCAAGACACCATGTCTTTTTCTTTGTTTGTTTTTCACTCTAGTTTTACTAGAACCCATTCTCAAGTAACTTCCATGTGCTAGTCATTATTTTAAGCCTGGAGTTATTTTGGTGAACAAGGCAGAGAAAGAACTTTCTCTCTTGAGGGAACCAAAAAAAAGTAATGTAATAGATAATAAGTAATAGTAAATAGTAAAGTAAATAAATAAAGTAAATAGTAAAGTAATAGATAAGAAGATTTCAGGAAGAAATAAATTCTGGAAAGAATTAACAGGGAATAGAAGACTGAGGGTGGGGTGGGGCTTTAAGAGTTGAGAGGACTGTAAATTATGGGAACGTCAAAGAAGTAAACGTGGACTTGGCAGCAGAGGCCATTGGCAGCCTTGACAAGGGCATTTTCAGTGATGTTCAAAGTCTGGATGAGAGAACCAAGGTGCAAAGAAGTTAATGTACCAAATGAATAGGTGGGAAAGCCAGGATTTCAGCTAAGGTCCCTTTTTCCCTGTTCTGTCGCATGTGGTGAACTGGGCTGAGGAATGTAGATTAACTGGTGAGGGATCCCAAGAACAGTGGAGGTGTGGGAGGGGCCTGAGGGTCAGGGAGGGGGTGGGCACTTTGGTGCCGCTCCTCCACAAGCCTCCATAGGCCGAGACTAGATAGATACCAACGAGGTACTGGGCACAGGGACTCAGGAATGTCTTGCTCCCAGCACCTGGGCAGGTGGGGTTCTAGTATGTGACTTCTGCCTGGGAGAACGAGGCCCAACAGCCTGTTTCCTCCTTCTGCCCCTCAACTCCATGACTACTATAAATGTCCGGGTTTGCGGGACCATGAAGAGCCTGTCAGAGCCTTGTCTCCTTTCCCTGGAAAAGTTTGGGGCCTCTGCCGCAGAGGCAGGCTGCTGCCCCTGGTTGCTGAAGGGTTAATGCTCGCTGCTCCTTGCAGAGCCGTTTCCTAGGCAACAGTGGGAGTCCCAGGGGAGAACCTCAGTGGATGTGGGGGTGGGGGAATGCTCTTCCAGATACTCTCACCACCCCCACCCCATGGCTTTTCGGGAGGACATTTCCATTTGAAAATGTTCTTATTTCACAGCAGGCTGAAGACTTGGTTCTGGCTTGGATGGTGAGATAAGGAGCCCTCTGAGTTTCTGAGGGGACTTGTTCTTGGGTGAGAGTGGGAGGAGAGCGTGCCAATTAGGGCTACAGCTGAACGATGGGCATTTGGGGGGGTTATCTTCATCCATCCTTGAGAAGACTGTGTCATTCATTCAGTCATTCATTTACTCATTATGCAAATAGCAGAGGGTCTACTGTGTGCAGGCCCTGTTCTAGATTCTGGCGATACCATGAACAAGATAAAGTCCTTGCTCTCATGGAGACTGTTTTCTAGGGGTAGAAGAAGACAGACAATAAACAAATATAAAATAACGGTTAAGTAGGCCTAGGGCTCTGTAGTGAATTAAAACAAGGTGCTCAAGTTGAGTCTCTATGAGCTCAGACCTGACCACAAGCAGGAGCCAGCCCCGGGAAGATCCAGGTGGAGGAGCGTTGCAGGCAGAGGGACCAGCAGGCAGCAAGGCCCTGAGGCAGAAATGAGCTGGGCATGTTCAAGGAACTAATGAAGGCTTCTGGGGCAGAGGGAGCGAGCGGTGGGCATAGCCAATCACACAGAGCTTTGTAAGTCAAGGTCAGGAGTTGAGATGTGGTTCTAAGTTTCATGGGATGTCAGTGGAGCATTTTAAGCAGGGATGTAATGTGATCTGGTTTGTGTTTTTAAGAGGTGAGCCTAGATGCTGTCTGGCAGGTGCGTGACGGGGACATAGAAGGAAAGCAGGAGGTGAGTTAGGTGGCGATGGCTGTCATTGGAAGGTGATGAGGTTGGGGACAAGGCAACATAGGGACAAAGGCCATACGCTAAGGGAATCAATCTCTTCAATGTATTCTAAGCAAATAGGGAGGGCTTGGGGGGTGATTGAGGGCCTTAGGAAGGAAAGCGGGTCCTAGATTCCAAATGGGCCAGGGCTAGAGGTCACTTGATCCTGCACGGTGAGGGGACGGAGGTCCTCCTGGGTTGCCAGTAAGTGCTGTTCCCATGCAGAGAGACCTGGGTTGTGCTCCAGCTTGGGCACAGTGCAGTGACCTTGTATGAGCCACTTAACCTCTCTGGGCCTCTGTTTCTTCATCTGTAAACGGGGGAATAGAACTACATCATTATTGGGTGGGTGAGAGGAGTAGATGAGCTAATGCAGGGAAGCCCTTAGTGTCGGGTCCATTGCAAACACTCAGTAAAGGATTCCTGTTATCATTATTATCACTATTATTATTAATTCACTTTGAGGTCCTAGCTGTTCAGACTGCCCAGGTGTTACAAAAATAGAACCAACCTTACATACATCTCAGAAGAGGTTGAGTGATATCCCATGGATCAGTCAGCTCAGGCTGCCATAACAAAAGACCACAGACTGGGTGGCTTCAACGACAGAAATTGATTTCTCATAGTTCTGGAGGCTGGGAAGTCCAAGATCAGTGTGCTGGCCAATCTGGTTTCTGATGAGGACTCTCCTCCTAGCTTGCAGACGGCCACCTTCTCACTGTGTCCACACATGGTGGAGAGAGAGCTCTGGTCTCTCTCCTACTTCAGATAAGGACACTAGTCCGTTTGGATCAGGGCCCCTCCCTTATGACCTCATTTAACCTTAATTACCTACTAAAGACCCTGTATCCTAATACAGTCACATTGGGGATTAGGGCTTCAACACAAGAATTCTGATGGGACACAATTCAGCCGATAGCAACCTATGTTCTCCTTTTTACAATTCATGTTTTCCCTCCTTCCTTCTTCCTTCCTTCCTTCCTTCCTTCCTTCCTTCCTTCCTTCCTTCCTTCCTTCCTTCCTTTTTCCATCATCCCTCCCTCCCTCCCTCCCTCCCTTTCTCTCTCTCTCTCTCTCTCTCTCTCTCTCTCTCTCTATCTCTATCTCTATCTCTATCTCTATCTCTATCTCCCTCCCCTCCCCACCCCTCTCCCCGGGATCTTACTTCCCCCACCAGGGATTGAACCTGGACCCCGGCAGTGAAACTGCTGAGTCCTAACCACTGGACGGCCATGGCATTCCCTACAATTCATGTTTTCTTGAACTGAAAGTTGGAGTTCCCACAGTTAGTCCCAAATTTTTTGTAATTTATATAAAAGCCTCTGGAAGCCTTTGTAGCTCTCCAGGATTGGATGTCTTAAGCAGGGAAACCAAACTTAATTTCTGTGCAAGTTCCTCAGGTGAACCTAACACTCAGTCACTTATTCAGCCTGTTCTGGGTTAATTCTGGGTTAGGGGACTCCAAAAGGAGAAGGGTCCAGAACGGCCACTTCCCTCTGGTCCTCATGGTCAAGGTGGGAAGACAGTACCCTCTAGAGTGATGCTGACTATGGCTGGGACCAAGGTTTCCAGGACTGAGAACAATCAGGAGGGCTGCCTGGAGGAGCTGGCTCCTGAAAGTTGGTTAGGCTTCTGAGAGGCTGAAAGCAGAGCCAAGGGCATTCCAGGGATGGGAGAACAGCACAGCATAGGCGTACAGCTGGAAATGGACTGGGCAAGTGCTTGACTATGAGGATTCAGGCCCAGAAGACAGGGAGGACACCCTGGGCCACTCTGCCAGGTGGTGGTCGCTTAGGAGCCAAGTCTCTGGAGAATCAGGAGGGAGGCCCAGACTTAACCTCACAGCCCCCTGCAAAACTTTAGCCCTTGTACAGGGGCTCTCTGGTGTCTGGGAGGGATAGACAATGTTATCTATTCACTCTTTCAACAAATATGTGTTGTCATATAAATATGACAATATACTGATGCAGTCATTGGAGATACACACAGATGCCTGCCCTCTAGGCAGTGGGTGTTAAATGATTATGGGTAATTGATTACAGTTGGGTTTGGGGTTACAGAGGCAGCCCTCTGGGGCTAAGAGAGATCTAACAAGGTAGTGACCAAATTGGGGGTATCAGGAGCCCTCCACTCTGGGCTCACCAATTTCCAGGGTGCCTCCCTATTTATTTCTATCGCTCCTCTCCACCTCCCCACCTTTTGCAATGGCTATAGCACTGGCTCCCAGGAAGTGCGTGGGCAAGGGCAGGCTGCAGAGCAGGGGTGCTGGGGAGATCTCTGACATGGGAAGCATCCAGATCCATGTCTGTGTTCAGATCCTTAGGTGCTCCTGGCCACATGGCAGTGTCCCAAGCAAAAGCCCTGGCAGTGTTCGGCGGCCACAAGCTAATGAGCGTGCAGGTGGAACCCATGATGCTGGTCCTCGGAGCAGCATCCCCTCTAATTGGGCCTGCATGCCCAGGCTGCCTGCTCTCATTATCAGAAGGCTGTGGTGGGAAGGGAGAGGGGCTGGCTGGTTAATTAGAGAGGCCTGGCACTCCTAATTACTTAGGATCTGAGTCTGCCAGCTTTTACTTTAATTGAAAGTCTGGCTTCACCAATAATAGGGAGGCTGGGAAGGGCTGCTGGAGAGCCCGCCTGAGCCCAGGATGGCACTGTCACTGTGCGGGGGAAGCAATCAGATTTTCCTCTGGTCTCAGCTAAAATGTGCTCCACGTGTGGGAGCAGAGGAGCCTGCCCATGAAATGATGGTCTCGGTAATGTGTGCTGAGTCCTGGTGAAAAAGAGTGAGGCAGCCCCGCACTTTGCTCAGAGCCTTCAGGGGACATCCAGCTTGTGGGGTGGGGGTGGGGTGGGATGGGCAGGCATCCCCCACCGAGGATGGAGGGCCAGTGGAGGAAAGGGGCCAGGCCAGACCCTGATCCCTGTCCCCAACCCTGCTCAAGGCTCTGAGGAGCGGTATCCTGCTGAGGTCATCCCAGACCCACAGCAGGCAGTAACCCTGGAGCCACTAATCCCATCACAGGGGCCGCACCCTCATGACCTCTCTTTGAACTCTAATCACCTCCCAAAAGCCCACCTCCAAACACCAGCACATGGAGGGTTAGGACTTCAACACACAAATTTTGAGGGGACACAAATACTTCATCCATAGCACCTACTGAATAGGAACTCTGCCAACAGAGGCAGTGTGTTTAACAAACAGCACTCCTGGGGATTGTGATCCTCCTCAGGCTGGAAGACCCCTGCTCTGGGAATTCCCTGGAGGTCTAGTGGTTAGGACTCTGTGCGCTCACTGCTGAGGGCCTGGGTTCAATCCCTGGTCAGGGAACTAAGATCCCACAAACTGCATGGCATAGGCCAAAAAAAACAACCCTGCTTTAAGGTCCCAGCGCCAGGCCCGGCTCAGGGTGGTGGTGAAGGACCTCACGTGACCGCCTTCCCTCTGCTTGTCTTGCTCCCCTTGCCCTCCCCATGTTCTCCCCTGCACCACACCCCCAGACCCTCAGCTTAGAGTCTCCTGCATCCTCCCTCTCCTGCATCCTCTTTGCAAGAGCGAGCCATCCTCGCTCTTGCAAACAGTGAACATGGAGGCCACTGTCTCACCTTGTAATGTCCTTTGGAGTTTATAAAGCACTTTCACAAAAGTCATCCTTCTGGGTCCTTAGGGCAAAGCCATAAGGGAATCAGGGTCAGTGAGGCTATTCCACAGTCACAGATGGAGAACAGGGGCTCAGCTGAGGTGATGTGGGCTGCTCAGGTCACCTGGCCAGATAGTGGGGAGCTGGGTCCCCCAGGGTGAGTTGCTGTGCCATGTTGCCCCTCCATTGCTTCAGACCAAAGCATTCATTATCTCATGCTTTCCCTTCCTTGGAGAAGCAGGGATATCTTATTAAAGAACACAGGAGAAGAAACATCATACTCAATAGTTATTGAAAATTATTCTCATAAAGTCTGGTATAAGACAAGTTCTATGTATCTTTATCACCACTTCTATCCAACATTGTGCTGGAGGCCTAACCACTGCAATCAGGCAAGAAAAAGAAATGTGTAGCATAAGGATTGGAGAATAGCTAAGACTGTCATTATCATGAAAACATGATTATATAATTAGAAAAATCTTAAAAACTCTGAATACAAATGGTTAGTATTAGTTGGTGAATTTAGCAAGATGGTTGTATACAAGTTTAATATACATATAAAAAAATCCGGACAGGTGTACCTCAGAGATACTGTGGGTTTTGTTCCACACCACTGCAGTAAAGCAAATATTGCAATACAGTGACAAATTTTTTGGTTTCCCAGTTCATATAAAAGTTATATTTAACTTTAGAGTCTTCCTTTCATGTACAGTTTCTGTGCAGTATGCGATGCTGTTTGATAGTATTTTACCTATAATAGAACTTCTTTTAAAATTGGAGTCAATCCTTTCAAACCCTGCCACTGCTTTATCAACTAAGTTTATGTGATAGTCTAAATCCCTTGTTGTCATTTCAACAATCTACTCCCTTCCCCGGGAGTAGATTTCATCTCAAGAAACCACTTTCTTTGCTCATCTATAAGAAACAACTCCTTATCTGTACAAGTTTTATCATGAGACCTCAGCAATTCAGCCACATCCTCAGGCTCCACTTCTAATTGTAGTTCTCTTGTTATTTCCACCACATCTACTTCCTCCACAGAAGTCTTGAACCTCTCAAAGTCATCCATGAGGATTGGAATCAACTTCTTCCAAATTCCTGATAATGTTGATATTTTGACCTCTTCCCATGAATCATGAATGTTCTAGTGGCATCTAGAATGGTGACTACTTTCCAGAAGGTTTTCAATTGACTTTGCCCAGATCCATCAGAGGAATCACTATCAATGACAGCTATAGCCCTATGAAATGTATTTCTTAAATAATAAGACTTGAAAGTCAAAATTACTCCCTGATCCATGGGCTGCAGAATGGATGTTGTGTTAGCAGGCATGAAAACAGCATTAATCTCATCGTACATCTCCATCGGAGCCCTTGGGTGACCAGATGCATTGTCAATGAGCAGTCGTATTTTGAACAGAATCTTTTTTTCTCAGAAGAAGGTCTCCACAGTGGGCTTAAAATATTCAGTAAACCATGTTGTACACAGATGTGCTGTCATCAGGCTTTGTTGTTCCGTTTATAGAGCTCAGGTAGAGTAGATTTAGCATAATTCTTAAGGGCTCAAGGATTTCAGAATGGTAAATGAGCGTTGTCTTTAACTGAAATCTTCATTAGGCCCTACTAAGAGAGTCAGCCTGCCCTTTGAAGCTCTGAAGCCAGGCACTGACTTCCTCTCTCTGGCTATGGCATCTCCTTCCAGTAGAGGGCCGTTTCATCTATGTTGAAAATCTGCTGTTGAGTGTAGCCACCTTCATTAATGCTCTTGGCTTGATCGCCTGGATAACTTGCTGCAGCTTCGGCATCAGTACTGGCTGCTTCCCCTTGCTCTTTTCTGTTACGGAGACAGCTTCTTTCCTTAAACCTCGCGAACCAACCTCAACTAGCTTCAGACTTCTGCAGCCTCCTCACCTCTCTCAGCCTTCACAGAACTGAAGAGAGTTAGGGCCTTGCTCTGGATTAAGCCCTTCCTTAAGGGCATGTTGTGGCTGGTCTAATCTTCTATCCAGACCACTCAAACTTTTTCCATATTCATAGTAAGGCTGTTTCACTTTCTTGTCATTCATGGGTTCACTGGAGTAGCACTTTTTATTTCCTTCAAGAACTTTTACTTTTTATTCGCAACTTGGCTGACTGTTTGGTGCAAGAGACCTAGCTTTAGTCTGGCTTGGCTTTCTTTTTTTTTTAATATTTATTTGGTTGCACTGGGTCTTAGTTGCGGCAGGCGGGCTCCTTAGTTGCGGAGCACCAACTCCTTAGTTGCAGCATGTGGGCTCCTTAGTTGTGGCTCACAGTCTCCTTAGTTGTGGCTCGCAGGCTCCTTGGCTGCAGCTTGCCAGCTCCTTAGTTGCAGCACATGGGCTCCTTAGTTGTGGCATGCAAACTCTTAGTTGCGGCACGCATGTGGGATCTAGTTCCGTGCCCAGGGATCGAAGCCCGGCCCCCTGCATTGGGAGTGCGGAGTCCTACCCACTGTGCCACCAGGGAAGTCCCCTGGCTTGGCTTTCAACATGGCTTCCTCACCAAGCTTAACCATTTCTAGCTTTTGATTTAAAGAGAGAGACATGTGACTCTTCCTTTCAGCTGAACACCTAGAGGCCATTGGAGGGTTAGTAAATGGCCTAATTTCAATATTGTTGTGTCTCAGGGAATAGGGTAACATCAGAGATCACTGATCACAGATCACCATAACAAATATAATAATAATGAAACAATTTGAAATATTGTGAGAATCACCAAAAGGTAATGCAGAGACACAAAGTGAGCAAATGCCGTCGGGAAAATGGCACCGACAGACTTGCTCAACGTAGGGTTGCCACAAACCTTCAATTTGTAAAAAATGCGATATCTGCCAAGCGTAGTAAAGCAGAGCGTGATAAAATGAGGTGTGCCTGTATTTCTATACACCTGCTGCAAAAATGAGCGAAAATAAGAATTCCAGTGTATGGCAGAGGAGACACGGATGTGCGGTGGGAAAAGAATGGTCTTTTGGGTAAATGACGCATGGTCACTTGGATACTTATATGGAAAAGATGGATCTTGACTTTTACCTCCCACTAGGCACAAAAGTCAATTCCAGCTTGATTTCACATGTAAATGTGAAAGGTAAAATAATATTTAGGAGGATAAATACATAAGCAAACAAATAACAAAGAAAGAACACACTTTAAGGCGAAGCAGTGGCAGATTTGAGGACCCCAGGTGCACCCACATGGCCTTGTCCAAAGCCCACCCTCCCCCTGTATTCCCTTGATACCAGCAGTGGCCGGCTAGCTGCCCTCACCACCACTGGGGGGAACCAGCTTTTCTACCTACTTTCCTAAGACCTTCAGAAGCAGCCTGAGTGTTCTCAGGATGTTCCCAATGCAAAAGCTAAGCACCTGAGGCTGGGTTGAGCCCACCTCAAGGGGCCCAGGCCTGTGTGGGCAGGAGGATGGAGCAGCCCTCTTGGGGGACTTACACCTCCTTGGGAGCTGACTCAGCTCCGTAGGCCCATCCTTGAAAATGAAACTGAATTTCATGAAGATCTTATCTCTCTGCAGAATTTTTTGATTCATTCATTCTTTAAGGTTTTATTGGGTGCTGACTATATGCCAGGCCCTGCAGGTGCCGTGATGAGCAAGGTAGGCCTTGTCCTTGTACCCACCGCTTGTCACAACGAGACCCCTTACTTCTCTCTTCTCGGTACTGTGCCAGACTCTGCTCTAAGGGCTTTTCACTTATTAACTCATTCCTGTCAACCCAACAGTCCTCCTGTCAACCCAGTGGGCTCAGCACCTTTATCATCCCCCCCTTTACAGATGGGGAAACTGAGGCTCAGAATGGTTAAGTACTTTTCCCGAGATCACTCAGCCAGTCAGTTGTGGAGTCAGGATTTGATCCCAGGCAGTCTGGTTCTGAGCATCCTTGCCATTACCGCTATACCACATCACCCCCATGGAGTTTATGAGCTAGAAGGCGAGATGGACAAGAACAAGTAAATACAACAATTCCAGAAAGTGGGAGGCAGAAACCTAAAAAGTGAAGGCGGGGGGCACTCGAACAGCCAGTGGGGAGGGCGTGGGAAGGGAGCTATTTTATTTCGGATGCGCAGCATGGGCCTCTACGAAGAGGTGGCTCCTGAGCTGGGACTGTGATGAGGAAGCGCGAGATCTGGCAGAAAGTATCCCAGGCAGGGGGAGCGGCGTGGATGGGGCACTGGGTGGGAAAGAGCACAACGTAAGTGAGGACCAGAACGGAGGCCAGGGAGGCAAGGGAAGGGGGAGGCCCCACCGATGACCCTTCACATCTCTGTAGCCTGGCCCTTGCTGGGTCTGTGTGGTGGCAGCTGCCCCACCCTGCTCCTTGGATTAATTTGGGTTCCCCCAAATCAGAGGCAAGTTAAAAAATTATTTACTTTTTAATTTGTGGTAAAATGTACAAACATAAAATATACCATTTAAATCATTTTTATGTGTACAGTTCAGGGGCATTAAGTACCTTCACATCGTTGTGTGGCCATCACCACCATCATCTCCAGAGCTTTCTCTTCTTGCAGAGCTGAAGTTCTATACCCATTAAATGGTAATTCCCCATCCCCACCCACCACCCCAGGCCCTGGCACCCCACTTCTTTCTGGCCCTATGTGTTTGACTACTCTGGGTGCCTCATATAAGCGTTCATGCAGTGTCTGTCTTCTTGTGAACTGGCTTCTGTCACTTTGCATAATATCTGTCACTTTGTGTAATATCTTCAAGGTCCATCCATGTGGTAGCACGTGTGAGAACGTCCTTCCTTTTTAAGGCTAAATAATAATATTGTGTATGTACACGTGATCCATTCATCTGGCAATGGACACTTGGTTTGCTTCCACGTTTTAGCTCTCGTGAATTGTGCTCCTGTGGATATGGGTGTGCAAATATCTCTTTGAGACTCTGCTTTCAGTTCTTGTGGGTGTATACGCAGAAGTGGAAGCGCTGGATCATGGGGGAATTCTGTTTAATTTTTGGAGGACCCGTCATATGGTTTTCCCCGGCGGGTGCACCATTTTACAATCGCACCAACAGTGAACGAGGGTTGGGAGGGGGCAGTTTTCTGCAGGGCCTCCCTTCCGAATGGGAGGCGCAGTGAAAGTCATCCCTGGCTCCCTGTCCCCTGCTCCCTTTCCGGACCCAGCGCTCAGCATCTCTGTCCCTCAGGTGCGGCCGCCAAAACAGCAAGCTTCTTGAGCAACAGCTGTTTCATCTGAGCTGCCTCCACACTGGCCCTGCAATGTTCTTTTTCCTCCTCGACCTAATTCAGATGTTAGGAGACGTGTGTTTGTGCCTCATTACGAAGATGGATTTTTCATTCAGCTACTGATGTTTCCTAAATTCCCGGAAAAAGTCACTTAATTCGTCTGCCCCGAGGGCCCTCTCTGACTGCTTGGCAGGAATTGACTTGGCTGCCGTTGCCGGGATGGGAAGATTGGACCAGACCCCACACAGCATCTTGGAACATCTGCCTCGGTCAGGAGTCTGACGACCAGAACATCTCCGTCAAGGCCCCCTTCTTCCTTGCTGCCCTGGTGCCTGCGCCGTGGCTTTTCCTCCCCCAGAGTAGCTTCTTTCTTTCCACTTTGTGCAGTTCAGAGCCCTTCTCATAGCCCGGTCTGACACTGACCTCCAGCTCAGGGTCATCAGGACAAATGCAGCGGAGGAGCTGCTGAGAGCCAGGCTGGGCTCCCGGTGGCAAGGCCCCGAGTGTCCTGGAGAGAGACCAGCGCCATGGTCATTGGCCATCTGGAGACCCTGCCCACTTAGCTCACCTTCCAGCCAAGCCCTGCCCTCTAGGAACTCACCTGGTGACAGATAATGCAGCTCGGTGTGACAAGTGCTGTAGATGCAGAAGGCACGGAGTGAGCCCAGGGTGGAGGGGCGGGGGCGGCTGGCCCCTGAGAGGCACGGGAGGCTGCAGCGTGGAGTTCACTTTGAGCTGAGCCTGGAAGGGTGGATACCCAGGGGGCAGGGGTGGTGCATTTCAGGAGGAAGTGCAGGGACCGGTGGGCGTTTGGCGGAGCTGGTGGATGTTGGGGAGGGAGGGAGAAGGAGGGGGTGATGGCGAGAGGCAGGCCGAGGGAGGGAGAGAATGAAGCGAGGATCTGGCGGGAGAGCCATCAAAGGGTGCTAAGCAGGTGATGGCTGTCAGGTGCGTCTCTGGGGGGTTTAAGTCCAGAGGTGGATTTGGAGGAGGGAACGTGTAGCGGGTTGGAGAGAGCCTGTCGGATGCTGGATTATCCAATTAGCAATAATGAAGGCCTGAATTCAGGCAAGAACAACCAGGATGGGGACTTCAAAGACGGTGAAGAGTTAGAAATAACAAAAGCTGCCAGTGATGGAGAGCTCACTCCGGGCCAGGCCCCTGCTGAGTTATCAGCCACCCTTCCCTCCCCTGTAACTCCTTCTTTTCCGGGCTGCTCACACACCCTTCAGGGGCAGGACTGGGCTGGGGACACTGGGCCTGGGCCCACCTTCTCTTGCTCCAGACGCCCTTCATCCTGCCCCTGTTAGGCCTGGCCTCTTCCCTCGTCTGCATCTCTCCCAGGGCCGCAGACCTCTGCACTTCGGCTTCTGCTGCCTGCCTTTGCTCAGCACTCTCCCCCGATACACACATCCTACCCGTGTCTGAAGTCCAATTGAGGGCGCGGGCCCCTGTGTATGTCAGAGGATGGACATAGCTGGTGGGGTGGGATAGGGGCGGGGCCGGTGTTGCCTAAACTCATACTGACTGTTATACCTGCACCTGTGCTGAGTGGACCGGGCATCTTGGGCTGTCCAGCAGTTTCCTCCTGTGAAGCTCAGGTCAGCCCAGTCCCTGCAGGATCACCACCCCAGAACCTGCTCCCCAGGGGCCTGCACAGATCAGTGAGCTAAAGCTCATTTCTCTGCATCTCCGGAATACAGCTCGGTTTGTTGTTATTTTAAAGCCATGGCAGGTTTGCTTCCCACTTGGCTTTGGCTCAGGCTGTGATTGCGTCTGTGTCCTCTCAGCAGGCGGAAGCCAGGGTGGGGGTCGGCATGTACTTCTTAAAGCCGCCTCTGCCCCTGATGTTCCTGTGATGCCATAAGTCCCTCAGAGGCCCCTGGAGGTCAGTAGGCAAAAGGCGGTGATTATACCCATTTTCCAGATGGGGAAACTGAGGCTCAGAGGGATAACTTGCTCCTGGTGGCACAGCCAGGCCCTTGCAGTTCTTCCTACCTCTTGGTTCAGAACTTTGCCCACATGCCCTCTGGGAAGTAAAGAGAGCTGAAGACACGCAGGAGACCCCCAAAGGAAGGTGTTATCTGGTGCCAGCTTGTCCATGGAGTGCAAAGGCCATTGGCTAAGTGCCTGCAACACTGGGGAAGGGATGGTAGCCCCAACACTAGGGCTCACCATCCATAGTCGGGTGTGGTACCCTGAGCACCCCTGAGGCAGGACCCTGCCCCCCAGAGTTTGTCACACCCCTAAGGTGGCTGAGCAGCAGCTGAACACACATGGGGTGTCTGTAGTTGTTGAGTCATGGACTGGTCAGTGTGAGGCCAGCCCCTCACTGAGTGGGCAGAGTATCTGTAGGCTTGGGCTTGGGTTGGGTTTGGGGACACCAGCCGGGCTTCCCCACTGAGACATCCATCCGTCTGGCACCCCCTTGGGCCCCTCGCTACCCCCCTCAGTGGCTCTTCTCCCGGAGTCTGGTCAGTGTAGCGAGCCCGCCGGCAGCAGGAAGCCGTGTTGGCAAATCTGTTTAGCGGCTGTTACCAGGAACAGTAATTTTGTGCAGCCTCTTGTCCTCTGTTGCGGTAAATAACAGATAATGACATTTCCAGTCCGAGCTGTGGCCAGCGCCGCCCACGTGGCCCTCGCCTCAACAACTGCGCCCCGCAAGCTGCCACCCTTCGCAGGCCCTGCGATTCTTCATCGCTCTCAAATTGCCCCTGTTTTTCCTGCTGCGTTGCTTCCCGCACAGCTGTTTGCTGTTCACTGACCTTAACTGGAGGTGGGTTTAGCCTGTCCTTCTGTTTCCCCGCGGGGAAACCAGGATGCCGCTCTTGTGGATAGAGGGAGCAGAGGGGAGCATGGGAGCCGGCTCCTCACCTGGGCACCCTTTAGCCCGGGCCTCCAAACCAGGAAAGAGCCGGGCCTTTCTCAGAGGGGACTTTTTTTTTTTGTGCGCGGTGCACGGGCCTCTCACTGTTGTGGCCTCTCCCGCTGCGGAGCACAGGCGCTCCGGATGCGCAGGCTCAGCGGCCATGGCTCACGGGCCCAGCCGCTCCGCGGCATGTGGGATCTTTCCGGACCGGGGCACGAACCCGCGTCCCCTGCATCGGCAGGCGGACTCTCAACCACTGCGCCACCAGGGAAGCCCTCAGAGGGGACTTTTGAGCTCTCTCCTTCCAAACCCTTTCCTCACCCTTGTCATCCTGCCTTCCATAGGAGGGATGACTCTCCCAGGTTACAGATGCAGAAACTGAGGCTGAGAGGGGTTATGATCTGCCAAGCCTTCCAGAGACCCCTCTGCCCAAGAACCACATCTGCCTTGCTGAGTTTCCAGGCGCAGACAGGAGTGTAGTCTGGGCCCCCCAGGGAGTGAGGCCCGAGCACCTGGCTGCCACTGCGGGGCCTCCCCACCCGGCTCCTGACTGCCTGCAGTGGAGTATCATCCACTTTCTAGCTCATTCTCTGCTTCTCTGCTTCTTCGTCTTGCTCAAGTGTGGCTTTTTCCCTCCGGCTGAAGTCTTCAGTGGCAGTCTACTGCCACTCTGTTCTACTGCCTAGAATAGAGTCTAACCGCCGCCACTTGGTATCCAGGGCCCTCAGTCCATTCGTGGCCTGAGCACAAGCTGCTGACCGTAGCAGCCTAAACTGCATACCGAGCTGGGGGTTCCAAGGCCTGAGGGTCAGACCTGACTCTGCCTGGCCCAGGCCTGTCACCGCGCTCCCTGGAGCTCTGTCCTGCGCATCACCAGGGTCCTCAGCTGGTCATTAGTGCTGTTGCTCCTGGGATGCTAAGAAGCCCTAGGGCGTTCGTCAAGTCCGCTGTATTTTTCAAATTAAAAACGAATCAGTTCCAGTGACAGGTACTTACTGGCTTCGAGGACGTTTACTGTGTCCAAGCACTGGAGTGGGCACAGAGAAGGGAGAGGGTATTTTCACATAAACTGACCTTTTGAGAGTTAGGATAACCCCGGAAAGTCAGAGAAGACGGTGCTGACCCTGGGACAGGTGAGGCTGCCGAGGAGCTGAATGTCCACACTGGGCTGGTGGGGGGGAATCTGCGCTAACTTGGCTTCCTGTGGACCCTGGATTGGCCTTCGCTAGTCTCCCCAAGCCCTCCCCACTCCCCACCCTGATCTCTTTGGCCCAGCAGCTTGAATTTGTTGTCTGGCCGAACTGTCTGCATCCAGCCCCGCTCCTCTGGCTCTGCGCTGGGGCCCCTCTGCTCCCCCAGGTCCTGGCCCCACCCCCACGGAGGCCCCTCCCCCTTATGCCCTCCCCCTCCACCAGCTCCATCAGAGCCCAAATGCTCATATCTCCTTCAGCCTAAACAAACATTTATTGAGCACCTACAGTGTGCCAAGCACCAGTCCAGGTTCCAGAGTGACCTCAGGGTCAGGCCAAGCCTCGGCCCCTCCTGAAGCACCTGTTCTAAGGGTGGTGAAACTGACAGTAGATGCGCTCAGACCAATATCGAAAGTTCACCCATCCACACGGCCTCTCACTTGCCTTGCGTTCCCAAGCTTCAGGCAGTGCCGTGTGCTGGCCCTCCCTCGTCTCTGTCCCCTGCCTTCCTCCCAAGCTCTGGACCTGGGTGTCACCTGCGGCGGGACAACTCTTCCAAGGAGTCCACTCGCACTGCAAGTATCCATGTGTCCAAAGCCGAATATTTTGCCGGCCGCTCGTCCCCACTCTGTTAACATGACCACCGTCCGTCCTGTTGGCCAGCTGGCAGCCTCTAGAATGAACCAGAGTCCTTCCTTTTCCTCACCTTCCATACCCAGCTAGGATTGGAATTCCATAGGCATCTGGGAATGTTCTGGAAAAAGAGCCTCTGCTGAGAATACAGAGGACAAATTGACCAGGAGTGACTGAATCTGTATTTTCAACAAAGGTGCTTTTTCTGAAACTCAGATCTGATCGTGCCCCTCCCCTCCTTAAAAACCACCATCGGCCCCCAGATGTCTGCAGAATCCCAACCCCACAGTCCATGATGCTTGTCAGTCAGCCCCTCCCTTCCTAGCCAACTATATGCCAGACGCCTGCTAAACTTGGGGATTTAAACAAGAACAACGATGTCCTTTTTCTAGAGGGAGCATAGTCACAGGGTAGACAATTTCAATATGATGCAATTAACACTCCTCTAGAGATGTTGACCCATATTGGGAGTGTGCAGGAGGGAGTAACTAGTGCTTCCCCTGGGGGGAAATCAAGGAAGGAGTCACAGAGGAGGAGACATTTGAGTTGTTCCTGAAGGATGCGTAGGAGTTCGCTAGTCATGAGGCAAAGCCTGGGTGAAAGCATAGAGGCAGGGAAGTACCTAGAGTGTTGGGAACAGGCAGTGAGGCGTTTGGGGCTGGCATGGTGGGCTTGGTGAGGCTGGAGAGTTAGGCGGGGGCCGAGGAGGAAGGCTCTCACATATGTGTGCACCCATCTTCTTGTTTCTGTGCCCTCAGCCTGTGAGCCTCGCTGTGTTCTCCACCTAGTCCAGGGCCTGGTAGCAGCAGGGCCTTAGGAAGTGTTTGCTGAATGCTCTTGACGTCATTGGCCCAACCTGCAGCTAAAGTTGCTGCCCACCGAATTCTAGGGGGAGGGATGGTGAAGGTCCACCGGAAACCCCCACCTGGCCTTCCCATGGAGATTTCAAGCGTTCCCAAAGCAGGGCTGCGACTTCAGTATCTTTGGGGATCCGTCCCACAGGCTGGTCGCACAGCCTAGAGCCATAGAATTTCGGAGCTAGGATCTGCTCAGCACACCTGGCCAGGGGCTCCTTGCCTGGCCCTCCCTCCAAGTTATGGCTTTGCGGCAGCCCCAGAGGAGCCAGGCTCACTTGTAGCCTTAGCTGGGAGGCTGCTGATAGGGGCAGGGTGTTTTTAGGATGCTGGTTGTGAGGACAGAAAACCAAAATGATCCAGCCTCTCCCTTGGCCGTGCTCTTGTAACAGAGCCTGGGCCGGGTGGCTACCGGGTGGCAGGCACGCCTCTGGGTGAGAGATTATCTGTGGGAGGCCCCAGCCCAATGCTGAGGTTGGTTATGCAACCGTGGCCTGGCTGAGGGAGGCTGGAGCTGGCTGTGTCTGGGGCCTTTAATTCCCTGAGTTCATGTTCCCGGGATGGCCAGTGTCTGTCTCAGCCATGTGTCTTCAGACCACCACTGTCCACTGGAGAACCCCATCCACTTCCTCCCTCTCAGGACATCCCTTTCCTGGCCCCATCGGCATCCTACTCAACTAGGGTGGGGGTCATAGCGGGCATGCGTGAGAGGCAAGACGGAGAGTGGGACCCCAGTCCGGCCCTCCACTTACTCTCCTTGGGTGGCCCCGGACAAGTTACCTGGGCTGTCTGCCCCAGTGCCGTCATCTGAGTGACTAATCTGTGTGAAGCGCTCCTGCTGTGCCCAGCAACTCAGTACGTGTTATATAAGCTCTTGCTTTTTATGATTACGAGCCTGGGTCCCCATCCTGGCTCTGCCACCTCCTGGTGACATGAACTTAGCCAAGCCACCCAGGATCTCCGAGGGTGAGGATGCCTTCCTCATCCAAGGCATCCGGATCATGAAAACTCCCTCACAGGGCTGTTGTGAACATAAACGGGATTAAATGTGATAATGTGTGTTGAGCGCTGAGCTGGGCGCCAGGCACGGAGGAAGTGCTCAGTAAACGGTGACTGTTATCATTATTATGAGTTGTAATTCTAAGTAAGCACCTGGCAGGGAGCAAGAGGACGTGAGCCCGCTCCCTCCACCACCTGGGCCGTCCTCTGCCCTGACTCCCTCCCGGCCAGAGTGGGCTGGGAGAGCTGCAGGCCACCATGTGACGTGGTGGTCCCGGGAGACCGCTGGGCCAGGGATTTGGATGGAGCCACGTGGACCCGCGGCTGAGAGGCCAGAGGACTTGATGAGCTCAACCATGGCCCAGGCCCCGTCAGTTCCAGGAGCGAAGGGTTTCTTCCTTTAGGGCTGGAAGGAGCTAGTGAGGAGGGTTCCAGGAGTGGTCCCCGAAGGACCGGCAGGACCCAATCGGGAGGAGCCGGCCATGATCAGAGCTTCAGGAAAGCTCAGTGTGGGTCAGGGAGCCCCCGCGTGCACTGGACTCCATCTACCCCAGAGTCTTCCCTCTCGGCAGGTTGGCCCAGGGACGGGGGGCCCCAGGGTGCACTCCAGGCCTGGGAGACTTTAGGAGGGTTGTGCCCAAGAACCCCTTAGAGAACCATTCACCGATTACTTTTTTTTTAATTGAAGTATAGTTTATTCACAGTGTTTCAGGTGTACAGCAAAGTGATTCAGCTATAGATATAGAGATATATTCTTTTTCGGATTCTTTTCCATTTAGGTTATTATAAGACATCAAATATACTTCCCTGTGCTATACAGTAGGTCCTTGGGTTTTTTTGTAATTTTAATTTTATTTTAGAGTATAGTTGATTTACAGTGTTGTGTTAGTTCCAGGCGTACAGCAAAGTGATTCAGTTATATATACACGTATTATATATGCATATAACATATATAGATATACTCTTTTTCAGATTCTTTTCCGTTATAGGTTATTACAAGATATTAAGTAGAGTTCTCTGTGCTATAAAGTAGGTCCTTGTTGTTTATCTGTTTTATACATAGTAGTGTATGTCTGTTAACCTCTAACTCCTAATTTATCCCTTCCCACCCCCTTCCCCTTCCATAACCGTAAGTTTTTTTTTTCTATGTGTGACACCCATTGATTTCCTCCCTCATTCACCCCTGGGGAGAGTCAGTGCTATCGCCTGTCCCCACACAAGGCCCCGTGAGACCCAAGGTCCCCTTAGAGCTTGGGAGGGAGAAGTGCGGAGTCCCCACCAGTCCTTCTTCCCCATCGGGACTTCAGAGCAGTTATTTTAGCCTTTCAAAACCCAGACTCCCTTTAGATGAATGTAGAAACCTTCCACCTTTTTTAATGCTATTTGAAATTTCAAAATAATATTTTATGTTTGTAAAAAGTGAGCATACTGTTGAATGTGCTTTTCCCCCTACAAGTGCCCTGTCCTCGGCCCTGGAGGGTCTGGCACCCCCTCAGAGGGAAACACCCCAGCCTCGGGGGTCGACATTGGCCCTCGCCTGAGACGCACCGGCTCCCCCGGCCATCCCCTCAGCCCTCAGCCCTTCCATGATTTGTGCACAATTCCCTTCCACCAAGTGTTTCTGCCTTGTCACGACTCAGTCTCACCAGGAGTCAGTGCTCCGTCTGCGCAACCCAGAGTTTGTACGTCTCTTCACCCCAAGGGGCTGAGTACCCACCGTGCCCCGCACAGACGCTTGCTGAAGGAATGAATGAATTCCTCGAGACCCGGGGCTGTGTGTCATGTGGTCCCGTTTTTTTTTTTTTTTTTTGCGGTACACAGGCCTCTCACTGCTGTGGTCTCGACCGTTGCGGAGCACAGGCTCCGGACGCGCAGGCTCAGCGGCCATGGCTCACGGGCCCAGCCACCCCGCGGCACGTGGGATCCTCCCGTACCGGGGCACGAACCCGTGTCCCCTGCATCGGCAGGCGGACTCTCAACCACTGCGCCACCAGGGAAGCCCATGTGGTCCCGTTTTGATCGTACGTTATTAGATTTGCTGGTCTTTAAAACCTCCCTCTCAGCTTCATTCTGAATAACCTGTCTCCACTCCTTTGCCCAAACTCTCGTCTGCAGCCATGGTGCAACCACTGACCCTCCTGTCACCCACCGTGCGTGCCCCCAGGGCCCGTCGAGACAGCTCAAATCTTTGCTTCCCACGTTTGCCTGGGAAAGAGGCAAAAACCCAGCATGGAGTCTCCATTTTTTTGTTTTTATTTTTTGCGGTACGCGGGCCTCTCACTGTTGCGGCCTCTCCCGTTGCGGAGCACAGGCTCCGGACGCGCAGGCTCAGCGGCCATGGCTCACGGGCCCAGCCGCTCCGCGGCATGTGGGATCTTCCCGGACCGGGACACGAACCCGTGTCCCCTGCATCGGCAGGCGGACTCTCAACCACTGCGCCACCAGGGAAGCCCTAGGCATGCCTTTTCAGTATGCGCTTATGAATGTTCATCTCGAGCTCCTTCCATTGCCTTTTTAACCCTCCTCTCTGCTCAGGATGCGGGGCTGACGGTAGCGAGTGGCAGGAGATGGAAGGCAGTGCTTTGGAAGCTAGTCCTGAAATCTGCAGTGCTGCCTTTCAGCTGGGAGAGGTGGCTGGGGGCTGCCCAGGACTGAGGTCTGCAGGTGGTCCCCACGTAGCATCAGCGGCTCATCTGGTGGGGAGCTGGGGAGGGTTCACTCAAAGGAGGCGGTGCAGCCTTCCAGAGACCGAGGTGAAGAGTGGCCCTGCGTGGGGTAGTACACCTGCCACCCGCAGCCAGGACACAGGAAGGCTGGCGTTTCCCTGGCATGGCACCAGTGTTGGAAGCACAGAGAGGCTTGTCTTCCTTCTGAAATTCTTCTCCGGGCGCCTCCTGGCTTCTGTCTCAGGCCAAGCAGCAGGTGGCCGGCATTCTTAAGGCTGTGCATCTTTGGGTGACTCAGTATTTGCAGTGGTCAGGGCTCAGGTCAGCATGCCCTGAGCCCTGCTGGCCCCCAGACTGTGTCCTAATGAACAGGAGGGCCCTGGCTGTGCCCTCTCCCACTTGAGGCTTGACCGAGTGTGGTGTTCTGGAAGGGGAGCCGGGGCCCAGGGAGCCAGCCCTGCCTTCACCTGAGCCCCTGGTGGAGAAGGAAGGCTTGGATGAATCTCTTGTCTGAGCAGAAACCTAGAGCTCAAACAGTGCAAGGTCCACATCCCAGCTCCTCGTGGTCAGGTTACTTAGCCTCAAGCCTCAGATCCTGAGTTGATAAAATAGGGACCGTAATACCCACTTCTTAGTGTGGTTATGAAAATTAAGTGAGATTCTACATAAAGCACCTACCTTGATGCCTGGTGTAGCACCAGGGCTCGAGAAAGTATATAAATATTTATAATATGTACATCAATATCTAAAGTATATAAATATTTTTAATGTGTACATCAATATCTAACGTACTAAAAGTCATTTGGCAGCAGAACCTGGGTTCCAGATACTGAGTCTGTCTATAGCAAGGAGGCCATGTCTAGCCCCTGCACTCCTGGCCCTCCAGGGCTGGTGATGCACCTCCAAGCCTGGCTGATGTCTTGGGGTTGAGCAGGACTGATCCTGTGATCAGAGGGGTCAGTGACCTGTGGACACCACCTGCGGAGGTGGAGGGGGGTGGAGGCAAGCCTGACTATCTACATTTGAGCCACACTCAACCAGCAAGTCCAGTCTCCCTCCCGTTTGTGCCTATGTCTTCGGCTTCTTTAATCCATCCTGACCCACAAAAATCCAGATAGGGTCAAAAAATGAAGTCGGGGCAAGTGATTTCCCAAAACATTTAGCATAGCCTTCCTTTAAATAGGAATTCTGCTTACCCATTTAAAATAGATTTCGACTTAGCACAATTCAATTTATGTTTTGGCCGGTCTCCTTCCAGATACTTTTCTGTGTATATATCTACTTCTAAATGGATATAGGCACATATACATATCTATATGGTAGAGAATCACACTAGGCTTACTGTTTATAACATGCTTTTTTAACTTAATTTATTGTGAACATTGCTCCATGTCAGTAAATACACAGTTCCGTCGTGATTGTTTTCATTCTTTCTGTTTACGTCGTCATTTTTTATTGCCGAGTACCTTTCTCCAAAACACAATCGGATTTTTTTCCTTGCTGAAGATTTGAGTTTTAGCATGGGGAGCACACTGGGTGGCGTGAAATGCACACTCATGGGCTGATTTCTTCACGTTGTTCGTGCCTGTGCTGTGATTGTCTGGACACAGCCATTTCTTTACCCTGCTTTCCTGGGGTGAGGGTCGGGGGCAGCCACTCCATGAGCATCATTGCTGCCAGGTTCCTAAGGAGAGACCGTCTCACTGACAAACTTCAGTCGGTGAAACTTGAAGCTCTTGGGCAAGTCCTTTTCCAGTTTCAGTCTTGAAGCTCTTGGGCAAGTCCTTTTCCAGATGAGTTTTGCTCATTCATCAAGTCCTCCGCTCGATGGAACCCTCGCTGAGGACAAAGGGCCGTGGCTTGTTCATCCTCATCATTCCTAGAGCAGCACCTTCCATCCAGTATTGAGTAAACGTTTGTTGACTTGAAGCACCAAATATTTTCAAATTAACCGTCTCCATTATTCATTTCTGCAGCACAGCGTATGTTTTTCGGGCCTCCTCGCGTGGAACATTTAAGCACAATTTTGTCTTTCTTTGGCTGGCTGAGTGTCGGGAACACTGCTTTCTGTGTGATGCATGAAGCAGCAGCAGCGAAGCCTCCAGGGCCTGTCACAGAGAGCGTGGCTGACTCCCGGGTACTAAGCGCTCTGGAGGGGTGCGAGCAGTTTCGTTCCCACCCCCGCGTGGGCCCCACACCTGCTCCCTTCTAGTCGGCGGCAGCTCAGGGACTCCGCCGTGGAGCGTGAAGGCTCCGCGTGGAATGAGTCAGGGGCTTGCGGTGAGGATGGGAAGGCCGGCCTGGGAGTGAGGTGCCCCAGCTCTGTGGTCTCCCGGACCTTGTCGTGCCTCTGACTCTGACCTATAGCGTGGGAAGGTGAAGGTGATGATGTTGGATAGAGAGGCGGGGTTCCAGGGAGTCTTGGGGTGACCAAAGTGGGCTAGGGTATGAGGATGCTCAGGAGGGCGCCCCCACAGACCTTGGAAAGAGTCTGAACACACAGGCAGCCTGCAGGATGTGCCCCTGGGGCGGCGGGCAGGCAGTGGCCACGTGGAGGGCGGGGCACACATCTCTGCCCCCACCCTTAGCAAAGTCATTTCCTCTGTGGCCAGCCCAGCCTGGATTCATGCCCCGCCCACTGAGAGTGAGGCCCACCGGGCAGCAGTCCCACCACCCCTGACACCCCACCCCAGAGGAGGCTCTTCCTTGTCTGGTCTCCCGTCACCTGACCAGTCAGCCTCACTCAGTGTGGACGGGGCACCCCCTGCCCCGCTGCTGCCCAGCGAGTGTTTCCTGTTTCTGTGCGTCTCTTCCCCCCAGCAGGTTGGCATATTCCAGGAGGGGCCACATCTTGCCTTCTCAGGTGTAATGTTAAAAGTAGCTCTCATTTGTTTATTCGTTTATTCCACAAAAATTCATCATGCCGGAAACAGGAAGGTGAACAGAAACAGACGCGGCCTCTGCCCTCTGGTTGTTGACAGCCTAGCAGGGGAAGTGACCGTAGTTACACAGCCACACAAATGAGGGTAAGTCTCAGTGGAGGAGAAGAGGCGAGAGCCTGTTAGGGAAGCTCCAACCGGGTTAAGACGGCAGAGAAGGCTTCCTTGAAGAAGCGGTGCTTTTGCTTTTGCTGAGGTCTGAAGGATGCATAGGCTCATGAGGAGAGCGTGTGGTCAAGTACATCCCAGACAGAGAGAGCAGCACATGCCAAGGTCCAGTGGCAGGAAAAGCAGATTGAGGACCAGGGACTGAAGTCAGGCCAACACGGCTGGGGCTTGAGATGGAGAACGAGGCAGTAGAGTAGGGGAGAGGGGTGCAAGCTGAGGTCACAAGGAGGTAGGTCTACCCTGAGCGGGCATCATGCGTCATGTGAAAGGGTGTGGTCTTCATCCAGAGGGCAACAGGAAGTCTCTGGAGGCTCCTAAGCTGGCAAGGACCGTAGACAGGACGTGATGAGATTTGCATCTTGAAAAGATCACACTGGCTTCCATGCTGGGAACCAGCTGGAGGTTGGCCAAGGTGGGGTGGGGCCATGGTGCAGGCCCCGGAGATGGCAGTATGGATAGGGAGGGTCTTGGAGGAGAGTGGACAGTTCTAGTGAGATTTAGAGTTCTTGGAGATGGATTATTTGGATGGGCAGGAGGGAGAGTGGGGATCAAGGATGATTCTGGGGTTTTGGCTTATATGACTGATGCGTGTGGCATCCTTCACTGAGGCAGCTGTGCAGGACTGTGGTCGCTGCCTGCTCCTTACCGTGTACCGTGCTGAGCACTTTCGTCAGTCATCTCCCTTGACCCTCCTAACTGTGACATGAGCCTGCCTGTTACCACCGTCTTCAGGACAAGAAAATGCAGCTCAGAGAAGGCTAGTAACAAGCCCAAGGTTGCATCTAAATGGCAGACGCTGCTCTCCCCTGCCCCAAAGCCTGTGTCCCGTGGGCTACACCCTGAGCCACCCCCTTTCGCCATGCATGTTCTGGGATGGGATGTACATTTGCAAAAGGAATGCATGGAGCATCTGAGTCAGGCCCAGAAGCTAGACTTGGTTTGTTTAACGCTCAGACACGGTTTGAGGCTGCAGGAAGCATGAGAGAGCCAAGCCCGGGAAGCCAGTGCTCACTCACCCGGGGCAATTCCGCTCAATGGAAACCCACTTGGCAGGGAAGCTGGTGGCCACCCCCAGGCCCGGCTGTCCTTGACACGACTGTGCAGTGTTCCCTTTACACTGAGTTGATGTTGTGGCCGGCTCACACTCTCTCTCACTGGCTTTTTTAAATACCACCTGCTTGATTTTCTTTATTGGAACCTGGAACAAAGACCAAGCCCATGAGGGGAAAAGGCTCGTTATTCTCTTCTTGGTTGAGATTTAATAGAACAGCAATTATGTATTATTTGAAGTGGGGCGTGTTATCTTTTTGCTGGCCCGGATTCCCCAGCTGGAGACGCTGGAGCTTGTAAAGACAGACCAAGAGATGGCCGGGACTGACCGGGGGTTCCACTAGTGATGGCTGGTAGCCTGAAAACAGGGCTGCCCGTGGGCCAGGGAGGGTATGCCCTGTCACGTCACCCCCAACTCCCTCCAGAGCCCCACAGGACAAGGGGAGGAGAGAACATTTGGGACATGCCATCCATCCCTCCCCCACCAGGACTGGGAGCTGACCCAACAGCCTTTGACCCTGCCTCTGGAAGGCGACTGGTCCACACGGCTCCTGCCCCCAGGCCAGATGGTTCCGTGTGCTGTGTTCTCTGGGTAGAAGACAGGACACAGCTTTCAGGCACTCTCTCCTAGCTTCTTTCCCTGCTGCCCAACAGCGTAGATGATCAGCCAGTCAGTCAGATGTTATTTATCGAGGGCTTGTGCACGCCCATCCTTCAAACCCTGCTTAAATGTCACTCCTCCAAGGCAGCCAGACATGCCCTTTGGCCTGGCAGGCAGGCCGACCTGGGATTGAGCGTTGGGTGCCTCACCGGGCCCCACCCTCGCAACACAGGGCCGTGCTCCACGCGGTGCTCAGCTCTCCTAAGGTCCAGAAGAGGGGAGCTTCCCAAATCCTGACTGTCGCTACCTAACTGTGGGACTGCGGGCAGCCTTCAACATCTCTGAGCCTCATTTCCTTCACCCGTATGATGGACATCATGACACCCACCTCCTTCACACTGTTTCCAGGGTGGCAGGGGCTGGTGTTCCATAATGGGAGGAACTGGTCTTCTCTCCCGATTCCCAGCAGCATCGTCTGATTCAGCAACCTTGGGAGGGGGTCAGGGCACACTGCGCGCTTGGAGGACGAGCCGTCACTGAACCGTACAAGCATGTAGAAAACACAAGAGGGAAATCTCCCCTCTCTGAGATGGCTCCACTGATTTTCCCATGTGTGCCATCTATACGGGATCATGGGAATGAGCAGGAAAAACAGCCCGCCGGCTTCAGCGCCTCCTCCCTCTCTTCACCCCAGGAAGGAGGGGCCCGTGTGTGTTTCTTTTTTTTTTGCGGTACGCGGGCCTCTCACTGCTGTGGCCTCTCCCGTTGCAGAGCACAGGCTCCGGACGTGCAGGCTCAGCGGCCATGGCTCACGGGCCCAGCCGCTCCGTGGCACGTGGGATCTTCCCGGACTGGGGCTCGAACCCGTGTCCCCTGCATCGGCAGGTGGACTCTCAACCACTGTGCCACCAGGGAAGCCCCCATGTGTGTTTCTTGAGTCCCATCTTATGGGCTTATGGGGGCCCCTGTCCTAGAGGTAGAAGGGTTGGGGTGAGCATTGGAAGGGGTAGCAAGAGGCAGTTCTAGTGGGGAAGGGAGAGTCTCCAGACTGGTGGCTCGGGGCTCCAGGGGGACAGGCTGCTGGCTCCCAGAGAGGCGGCACCCCAGCCTGGCACAGATCCCAAACCCAGGCCTGACACAGAAGTGGCCAGGCCCCTTCCCCCTCTGAGGGACGTGGGAGCTCAGAGGGGGAACAGCACAGCAGTGAGCAGTCCGGCAGCACCCAGGGGACCCTTCCCAGACGTACTGCGCCACCAAAGACCCCAAGCCTGGGACCTTCGCGAGAGCGGGGCCCAAACAGACTGGGATGGACTTTCCTGCCAACCCAGAGGGACAGGAGCTTGGAGCATGTTACAATTTATTTGGAGAAATAAAAGAAAAGTGACATTTCTTATACCTGCGGGTCTGATGGAAGCGAATGCATACCCCCCACGAATGTATCATAGCTTCCCTTCTGCCATGAGCTGATTCCTCACCTCCTGTGGCCCCGCTGCCCAATCAGGCGGTCACAACATGCTCTGAAAAGCCAAGTTGGTGACATTTCCCTCTCCGTGGAGAGGTGTGCTCCTTGCTCAGTTGGCAGCCTGCAGAAAAGGCCAAGCCGCAGATATAGCCTTCCCTCGACAGGAGAGAGGAGAGGAGAGAGCCCCAAGCCCCGCAGGGACCGGGCAGCTTCCACGCAGCGGCAGAAAGATGCATTGATTAGCTGGTGTGACTGTTCTCTGAGGAGGACACGCTGTCCCTGAATCAGACTCTACCTGGGTTAGCCCAGAAGAGGTCTCAGCCCCACCAAGTGCCCCTCTGCCTCCTGGTGCTTTTCATCTGGCTTTTTCCCACCAGGGCTTGTGGCTGTGCATCTCGGGGAAGCAAAATATGTACCGAGAAGTTATATGATCTTCAGCAACTCTGTAGAGGGAGAAACGCTGCAGAGACTAGGTTCTGGTGGCTCACGTGTCCGGGGGCAGTTATATAGCAGCTCTAGAGGCAGACCTGAGTCTGTTACTTACTTGCTGCGTGAACTTGAGCAATTCTCAAACTACTGCCTGTAAAATGGGCCTAATTCTTATATAATAGGGGTCCTGGGATCGTTAAATGAAGGGCCTTGGCATGAAGGAAGTGCCCAAGCGGTCACTGGTATTTGTCACCATATCATCGTCTTACCTTGTCAGGCACACAAGTGAATGTTTTGCATGGTTATATACAAATGTCTGTTTTCTTTGCTCCATGTTCTTTTTTTTTGTTGTTCCTGGTCTTCCCTTCCTTTCACTATTCCATGCTCTTTTTTTTTTTTTATGTTTTCTTTGTTGAAAAACATCATTTCCTGCCCACATTTCCAGGGACCCACACAGTCTGCTGTGTTAAGGCCGTATCGTATTCAGTTGTGTTTGCCTGTATCGGCCTCTGGTATTGGGCGTTTGGGTTGTTTCCAGTTCCTTGCTATTGAAAATGATGCAGCTGTGACTCTCAGCAAGCTTATTTGTTTTTGACGTGATCCCAACAGGTTGTACTTGTGAGGGTGAATTTCTATCACGGAGATCCTTGGATGGGCACACCTATTGTGCCCCAAAGCCAGCTACGGGTCTTAGATGATCTGTATCCTTTGGGTTATCGCCCTTTGGGGCCTGAAGCAAAAGCCATCCCCTCAGAAGGTGCCAGAGGGCTCCTTGTTTTCCCAGCCCCTCAGCTGAGGAGGAAGGAGCTGAGTGTTTACGTTCCCGTGTCCTCTCTCTTGTAGAAAGTCTGCACCAAATGCGGGATCGAGGCCTCCCCCGGCCAGAAGCGGCCCCTGTGGCTGTGTAAGATCTGCAGTGAGCAGAGAGAGGTAGGGTACCCGGGGCAGCGGGGTCTGGGGGGGGGCCTGGGCGGGGCCGGGGCGTGCACGAATTCAGGGAAGTTCATGGTTGGTCACGGAGAGGGGCTTCTCAGAAGGCCAAGGAGGGCCTACCAGGGGCAGCCCGGGACGAGGGTGGGGAGGGTAGCCGGCTGGCTTGCCCGTTCCCCGGTGCAGAGGGGGCAATGGCCCCTGGTTCTGCTCTGCCTGGGGTCCGTGGTTTCAGTGGGGAGCCCCTCGCACTGCGTATAGGTCGCAGGTGGCATTTCATGGGCGTCTATTATTATCGTAACAGAAATGGCTGTCCCGGGTTGAAGGTTTACTCTGCGCGTGGCACCGTGCTGAGTTCTTTACGCGAATGAATTCATGTCATCCTTATGCAGCCCCACAGGCCAGTGCTGTTATTATCCCCTTTTAATGATGGGGAAGTGGAGACGCAGGAGGTTAAGTATCTTGTGGGCACCGAGCTAGTTAGTGGGTCTGACCGTGGTCTAGCCGTGGTCTCCTGTGATGACGCCGCCCCCAAAGTCCCTTCTGGCTCTAAATTTCTATCATCCTACTTCTGATCCCATTTGAAGGGAAGAAATCAAGGCTCAGCAAGGACTCTGAGGCAGTATCAGATGGGGGGCTCGAACCTACGTCTCCCAACCCCAAACCCAGGGCTTTCCTCACTGTGCCAGGATCAGGAATGGGGCTAAAACAGTGGAGGACCTTGTCAGGCAGCTCCTGGGGAAGGCCATGGGCCAGGGATCTCAGGAACAGAAGGGGTCGGGTAGAGGGAAGATGCCCCAGGTTTTCGAGATGTGGATTTATTTTTTTAACTTACCTGCTTGGTGATTAATATGCGTCTTTCATCTGAGGATCCATAAAATGTCTCTAGTTAGAGAAAATCCTCAGCCATGATATCCTTGAATATTGCTGCCCTGCCATTCCAAGTCTCCCCTCCTGGAAACCCTGTGGGATACAGTTCTGAGCCTCTCCATCCATTCTCCACAGCTCCCAACGGTGCTTTCTCATTTTTTTTCTTTACCTTTCTGAGATACTTTCCTCAGTACTGCTTTCCAGCTCGCTAAATCTTTGAGACTCTTTGTTGGTTGTCTCTGTCAGCAACAGCTTTCCTCGGGTGTTTTGGACTTGGGGTTTGTCTGCTCATCTTGAGTGGGAGTCCGTCTCTCTCTCTCTTTCTCTCCTTGCTCATCACCTCCACCCAGCTCTCCTTGCCGAGTGATTTCAAGTTGCCTCCACCCAGGTCCTGGGTCCCCCGGCGCAGGGCCAGCTGTCTTGGGTTAGTGATGAGCTGCATGTTCACAGCGATCATGGGATTATTCCTGGAGCCAGTCGTCAAAGCCATAGGCAGTCTGGCCAGGCCCTGGCTACGTGTGTGCTTCTCCCGGCCTCTATCACTATTCACATTCACAGGTAAGCTTTAGTCTTAGGAGGGTGGGGAAATGGTACCCCTGGTTTTTTCAGCTTCCTGCCTCAGATGGAAAGTGCTTTCACCAGCCCCCATTTCAGGGACTGGTCCCCCACCTCCCGTGGGAGACTTTTAGTCCCTGTACCCTTGGAAAACCAACCTTCCAGCTCCCTCCACCTGCTTCTGGGTTCTGAGTCAGCAGGCTGTGCCTTCAGCCCCTCAAAATAGTAAATATTTGGAGCTTTTGATCCATCGAGATATATATCTTACTTCTGAGAATAGCTGAGCTTCCTTGCTGGAATCTTTTCATGGGTCACTGCCGTGTCTTTGGAACAGGGAAGATAGTAGGCAGGGCCTCCAAGTGTGAACTAACATTCTAGTCTGTCTTGCCCAGAGGTCCCTGATGTCTCATCCTGAAATGGAGACGATAATACCTGTTTCATGGAGATACCTTGAAAATTCAGCAACATCATTACAGTAGACAAAGCGTCCAGCCTAGAATAGGCGCTCCATCAATATTAGAAGCCTGCCTCTCTTACCCAGCTGGAACTTCCCCCTCTGAACTTGAGGTCCTTCTGGGCTTCAAGGGGTCCCTTCTAAGATGCAGGCATCCACGAGAGAGGAAAATTCCCTAAAATACTATCTTGTAGGAGATTCCTGAGCAGGATGGCAAGACGCGGCTGAGCTGTGGGGAGGATGGAGATGAAGGAATTGTCAAAGAAAAGGAGGGCGATGAGAGGAAATACAAAGTTAGCAAATGTCGGGCTTCCCTGGTGGCGCAGTGGTTGAGAGTCCGCCTGCCGATGCAGGGGACACGGGTTCGTGCCCCGGTCCGGGAAGATCCCACATGCCGCTGAGCGGCTGGGCCCGTGAGCCATGGCCGCTGAGCCTGCGCGTCCGGAGCCTGTGCTCCGCAACAGGAGAGGCCACAACAGTGAGAGGCCCGCGTGCCACACAAAAAAAAAAAATTTAGCAGATGTAATAATTTAGTGGAGGGCTTGGGTGGGGGTCAGCTGGCCCCGTCCAGCCCCACCGTGAGTTACCCTCACGCTCATTAATAGCCCTGAGCTACGGCAGGCAGCGTCCATCACCAGCCCGTCCTAATCTCCGAGCGCTCCGATGCCCAGAAAAGTCTGAAATAGCTTAGGACGAATTTTCTTATCTTTCCTTAAGTAAAGGATGTGAGGCTGTGCACTATGCGATCGGTTTGTCCTTGAATTTCTAGAGGCTGATAAAACTGGGCAAGATCAAGGATGCTGTATTCCCTCTGCAGGACCAGGCAGACTGTGGACGCTTAGGAGGTGTGGACGGGCCCTGAAAGTATGTGTGTCTGTCTGGGTGCCTGTGGATACCATACCCAAGCGCTGCATTTTCCTGCCTGCTTTTGGGGTGGGAGAGTGCCAGGGAAATTGGTTTCCTAATGCCTTTTTTTTTTTTTTCCCCGTAGAAAAATATCTAATCGCAACAAAGAGATAGCTAAATAGAGCGTTTGAAATGTCATTTTAAGTGCCACGTAGAGCTGGTTCTGAGTCTGTGATAAAAATGTGGAGTTCTGTCGTGCAGCAAAAACCAGGTCCTGATGGAAGATCTTGCCTTTTCTGATGGAAACTCTCATATTACTGTGCCCAAACACGCTTATCTCTTTTTCCATTTGACTCTTCTCTGCTGTCATCTTTGGCTGTAATTATAAGTCTTTTTTTCTGGAGTGAGTCGAATGTTGGTTACACGTCCCTGGGACCATCAGGTTGGCATTGCTGCCTGTTTTGTGCACTTCGGTGACGCAGTCGTGTCCGCTTCAGCCCCTCTGCTCTTGAGGAGCTTACAGTCTCACGCATTTAGTTGTTCGGGCATTCAATGCTTATTTACTGGGCATCTTCTATGCACCAGGCAAAAGAACTCTTCTCATGGGAGATGGAGACCACAAACGCAATAAAGGAAGTTCTGCCATGTCACAGATGGTGAAAAAGTACTTGGTAAAGGGGACGGGGTGATGGGAACATAGGGGTAGCTGCTGTTTTATACAGGGGTCAGGAAAGGGCTCACTGATAAAATGTCATTTGAGCTGAGGTGTGGAACACACTATGTGGCTGCGTGGACAGAAAGCGTTCCAAGTAAAGGGCACTGCAAGTGTAAAGGCCCTGAGGCAGGTGTGTCCTTAGTAGGTTTGAGGAACAGCAAGTAGAACAGTGTGACTGGAGCAAAGTCAGGTTCAGGAGAGGAGGTCAGAGACGTGGCCGGGGGTCGATCATGTTGGTCCTTGTAGATCCTTGGAAGGACTTTGACTTTTACTCTGAGTGAAATGGGGAGCCCTCGAAGGTCTGAAGTAGAGGAGAAGTGTGACCTGAATCCTCCCCCAATTTTTTTTTTTAAGTTCTCTTTTATTATCAATTAGAAGGTCTTTAGGATTCCCTGGCGTGTTTTTTTGTGTTTTTTTTGTTTGTTTTTTTGTGCGAGGGCTTTCTCTAATTGTGGCAAGCGGAGGCCACTCTTCATCGCGATGCGCGGGCCTCTCACTATCGCGGCCTCTCTTGTTGCGGAGCACAGGCTTCAGACATGCAGGCTCAGTAGTTGTGGCTCACGGGCCCAGTTGCTCCGTGGTATGTGGGATCTTCCCAGACCAGGGCTCGAACCCGTGTCCCCTGCATCGGCAGGCGGACTCTCAACCACTGCGCCACCAGGGAAGTCCCCCCCCAATTTTTAAAGGATATTCTGGCTACTGTGTTGAGTATAAATTATAGACTATAATGTCAGAGTTAGTACCATGATATTTCGTCTTTCTTATTTAATATTACCCCAGATATTTAAGTTCTTGACTGTTGTTACCCGCAGAAGTTTTCATTTTTTTAAATATTTTATACATTTAACTCTTTTCTGATTATAAAATTAATATGGATCATTGACATTCACAATGTATAGAAAGCATAAAGAAATATACACCCTCCCAAAATCCATGATCTTACCATCCACACACAATCACTGTTAACATTTTGGCATAATTACTTTCTATCTTTTTTCTGTGTCTTTTTTCTTTATATTGTTGAACCTCTGTTTTAAAATTAACATTTTGTCGTAAGCAGTTCTCAGTGTAATCAATAACTCTTTGTAAACATTCTGTCATATGGATATTCTGCTCATTTAAGCCATCTGAGTTATTTCCTTTTTTCCTTCTCATTGCTAATTGCTTTATATATCTGTGTACATAGCTCCTTGCCTACATTTGAGATTATGTCCTCAGAATGGATACTTAGAAGGGAAAACTAAACACGAGTGTTTATAGACCCTCATTACCTATACACCCTTGAGTTATTGCTTTTGACTTATAATTAACTGGCTATGTGATCTTAAATAATGACATGTGGACAGTGTATTTTCTGAGTCTTTTGCTATCTGGTAATAGCTGTTGCCTTTATACAAAAAAAGACAGTGACTTGACTAATAATGCAATTGATCATCATCTTTCCCACTCAAAATTCTGTGAGTTTGGCTTCTGTTGTCTAACCGACCACACGTGAAAAGAACCACCATGAGGGAGAGTAGGCAAATGTAACAACTAGGAGAATCAGTGCCCAGGGAACTAGAGATAATAGTGAAACTGTGAAAGAAATATAAGTAAGTTTTTTTTTTTTTGGCCTCACTGCACGGCATGTGGGATCTTAGCTCCCCGACCAGGGATCGAGCCCGTGCCCCCTGCTGTGGAAGCACGGAGTCCTAACCACTGGACTTCCAGGAAAGTCCAAATAAGTTTTTAAATTAAGTAAAAGAGATAAGAGAAGCAATAGAAGCCAAACTGAACAAATAGGACATTTGAAAAAAGAATGAGCAAATTTGAAAAAAGAACCAAATGAACCATTTTCATTTCTAAAGATGAAAAATGTTATTAAGGAATTCACAAACTCAATCAAATGATACTTCAGTAATTTTTTAGAGCAGTAAACCTTGTCATTCCCATTAACAGACACAGATGTTTCCTTATCATTTGCTTCTTATTCATTGTTTTTTATTTTTGATCCCTGGTTGGCACTCCCAACAGCTTGGAGTCCCCGGCCCCTGATATCCACTGTACTGACTGCCACGAATATGATGTTTTTGTGACCACACGAAACCACAGTCTTTACCTAATTAAACCAGCTGCTTATATAAGTGTTCGGCCCCCCAGCTCCCTGTCCCACCTCATTTCTATTCCCTCTGTGGATGGGCACGTTCTTTGGTCACTTTCCTGGTTTCCTTGTCGGCAAATTAATAAACTCTGATACAAGTTCAAGATTTAAAGACACAGAAAAGGGAATAAGGGACTTCCCTGGCAGTCCAGTGGTTAAGACTTCGCCTTCCAACGCAGGGGGTGCAGGTTCAATCCCACATGCCTCATGGCCAAAAAACCAAAACATAAAACAGAAGCAAGATTGTAACAAATTCAATAAAAGACTTTAAAAATGATCCACGTCAAAAAAAAAATCTAAAAAAAAAAAAAGAAAGAAAGAAAGAAAAGGGAATGAGACATCCCTCAGTGGACTGGTTAAATAGCACATCAGGCACACCTGCAGAACCCCAGGGAAGGACCTTGTGAACCAGAAGACAGTTTCCAGGATGCAGTGTAGGCAACAAGCAGGTGTAGCCCGTGAAGTCAAAACTGAGAACAGGAGAAGGCGGGCTGACCAGATCTGATGCTCAGCGTAAAGTAGTTTTGAAGGCGAGAACAGAGACGTGGGGGAGAAGTCTGAAGCCAGGCGTATGCTTTTATTCCCTTTTAAATAACCTGGTAGTATTATTTATGCCTATATTTGGAAGTTAGTAATGTCATCTGGATATGCCTGGGTCATTTTCACTGATTTCTTTTTCTAGGACAAACATAGTTGGACCTTCCATTCAGAAAAGCTTTTCAATTATGTTTTTGCTTATTGCTTTGTTCCTGAACTAGTCTGGTCTCTTCTTGGGAGCACTTGTAATTTGAAGAGTGCATTGCCATTCTCTGCCTTGTGTATTTATCATCTTCTACCAAGTCATTTTCAAGTTCTCTTCATTTTTCCCTCCATTCCGAAAACTCTTAAAACTTTTCTTCCACGTCACTGATTCCTTTTTTTTTTTTTTTTTTTCACTGATTCCTTTTTTCTTTTTTGGTCTGACTTTGGTGGCTTCTTGTGTTTGGTCTTGGTGGTTGCACATGTGCCTTTATCCCCCTCCTGATGCTGTGAGAGCTGCAGGCCCAGGGTTTACCAGAAGCAGCTCAAGCACTGCTCACAGCCCCTTTCCTTTGTCTGGGATTCTGCTCCACGGAGGAGATACCCCGATTCTCCTGGGACCTGGCCCTCTGGCCATCAGGACTAGGGAGGGGGCTTCCCTGGTGGCGCAGTGGTTGAGAGTCTGCCTGCCGATGCAGGGGACACGGGTTCGTGCCCCGGTCCGGGAGGATCCCACATGCCGCAGAGCGGCTGGGCCCGTGAGCCGTGGCTGCTGGGCTTGCGCGTCCGGAGCCTTTGCTCCGCGGTGGGAGAAGCCACAGCGGTGAGAGGCCCACGTACCGCAAAAAAAAAAAAAAAAAAACAGAACTAGGGAGGACTTGGAAATCTGCAGCCCCTAGTTTGGCTCTCCCCCCTCTCCCCACTCTCCCACGATTGAGCTTTACTTAAGAAAACACACCTTCCCAGATGCAGTTCACTGTTGCCAGCTCCTTCCCACACCTACCTGGTTGTTTGCTGGGAGTCTATCTCCCATCCATAAAGACAGAATTAGAGGAGGGAGGACAGCCCCTGAGCACCACCAGAAACCCGTAGTCGTGCCACGCCAGGAAGGCTGCCCAGGGACAGCCCTGACCCTGCGCCCTGATCCCTGCTAGGCAGGCAAGGGTGGGTGGACCGGTGACACCCGTCTCATCCATCCCACTCGCCTGTCTTCAGAGGGGAGACTGACTGTAGGTGAAATGTCAGATCCCTCCTGTGCTGGTGTTCGCACGCCCTTTATTCACGAGCTTTCTTGGGTGTGTTAGTGCGAGCTTGGGAAGGACCTCGTGGGGGCTTCTAAACACATGATGTTGCAAAGCCAGAAATTCACGTCATTGATTGTTTAGCCTTTAATCCGATTCATTTAAAAAAAAAAAAAAAGAGTGACTCACTCAAAGTTATACTGTAATCAGGGGGAAAGTTAATTGGAATCCAGATTCCCCAGGATTCTAGAAACCATTCCTGCAGCCCCTAAAATGTACCTTTGGAGCAGGAGGGCTTCTTCGAGGATGCAGGCATTCTCTGAGGCGGATGAGCTAGAAAGGGGAGGAGGCCAATTTGTAAGTGATTGGAAGCTGATTAACGCAATGAGAGCGTTCTTCTCCGCCCAGCGTCCGCTGTGCCTTCCCTGTTTCACCCAGCATCCTGATTATAGCTCACTGGAGACCGGGCTGCACCAACACTTACTGTGTCTCCTGCAGTGCTTTTCATATAAAAGGTGTTCGGGAGAGGTTTGCTGATTGAAAGAGACATTTGCAAAAGAGGAAAGCGGGTTCCTTGTTTAGATCACTTTAGAACCTTTTCCCGGCAGGGGACTTTTGACTTCCCTGTAGTCTTATCACAGATGGCCCTGGCTGGGGTCCCACGGTGCCCATTGATGCTAGGTCTGTATTCCTGCTTCCAGCCCCTCTCTCCTTGTTGCTTCTTGATTGACTGAAAGGGGAATTTGTGGAGTAGGAAAGTGGCTTCACATGGTGATTTTTAAATCATCTCAACCCCTGCCCCCCCCCCCAGGGCTGGTGGGTAACTAGTAGCCCAGTTAGGGCCCCTGAGGAGGGTCCACCTTGGCACAAGCCTGCAGGAGGTTGGGAGAATCAGGGGCCCCCTCGCTCCCAGCTGGAGCCCGTGGGAAGCAGCCATCCAGCCGCACCCAGCATCCTCGTGGCACTTGGCTCCCAGGAGGGCAGCCCGTGCTTACCGCAAGCTGCCATCTGCTTCCCCGCTCTGGTTCTCTTCTGGTCCTTCTGTTACTTGCAGTTTGGATTTTTGCTACAAACAGCTTTGCCAGAGGGTCGCCTCCGGAGGCCCGGGAGTGCGCTCAGGCGTGGGTGGCTGGTGCACGGGTGGCTGCCTGAGCACCCCGCCATCTGTGTCTGGCTCGCTCCGGGCTGCTGCCACTGCGGCCCCAGGGGATCCGGATGGTCACACTTCCTCAGTGTGTTGGCCACCGCCCACGTGCCCTGCTTTGCCAAGTGGAGCGGCTCTCAGCGCAGGCTCCTGGCCTCCCACACAGGCGGAAGCAGCAGGAGGAGGAGGGCCCTGGGGCCCAGCAGCCCCCCTTCCTCCTGTGGGGAGGCAGAGTGGTCTCCCACCCCTCCCTGCCCCTTATTTGGGGTGCCTACCTGAGCCTGTGTCCATGCGCTGGAGAAAGAACTTTCCTCTCTCAGGTGCTGCCTCATCCAAGAGGGAACTGACTTTATCACCGTTGCACTCCAGTCCGCTGAGCCTGGTGTCCTGGCTGGGGAGTCCAGTCTGGCTCTGAGTAGCAGGCATTAACTCAGCACCCACTGTGGGCCGGTCAGTATCTCGCGTCATCCTCACTGGAGCCCAGTGAGGTATTCACTCTTGCCTTCGTGTCGCTTGCCCAAAGACACCAGGTAGTAATTGACGGAGCAGGGGTTGAAGCCAGGTGTGTCTACCTCCAAAACTCCTTCTGACAACTCTACTGTCTATTCATGCATTCATTCATTTATTCATTCATTCATGTAATAGTCATTGAGTATTTACTATGGGCTGGGCACTGTCTTAGGCCCTTGGAAAGTAGTGATGAACAAATCAGCCAAATATCTCTGCCTTGAGTTTACATTTTAGCAGGGACCAGGGGAGGAGAGAAGCAACAGACAGTAAACATAACTGTTGCAGGAAGGGGGACCCCTTCCAGGGCCCAAGAGTGGGCTCTTGTCTAACACTTGGAAATGAATTGTCCGAGGAGACATACACGTGCTGACAATGCAAGAGACTTTATTGGGAAGGGGCGCCCAGGCAGAGAGCAGCAGGTTAAGGGAACCCAGGAGAACCGCTCTGCCATGTGGCTCGCAGACTCGGGTTTTATGGCAATGGGGTTAGTTTCCGGGCTGTCTCTGGCCACTCGTTCTGACTCAGGGTCTTTCCTGGTGGCGCTCGCATCACTCAGCCAAGATGGATTCCAGCAAGGAGGATTCTGGGAGGTTGGTAGGACATACGGGCGGGCGTCTCCTCTCTCCTTTTGACCTTTCCTGAATTCTTCCGGTTGGTGGTAGCTTGTTAGTTCCCCGTTCCTTACCAGGACCTCCTTTTGTTAAGATAACTCATACAAATGGCTACGATCTTGCCTGGCCAGGGTGGGCAGTTTCAGTCAGTGGTTCCCCTAACATAACCAAACTAATAAATGAGCAAATTATACAGTGTATTAGATGTTCAGTAGAACAGAGCTAAGAGATCAGGAGTGTGGGGTGCAGGGTGGGGAGGGAGGTAGCCGTGTTGAAAGTAGACCAGCCACCATGTCACACCCATTAGGATGGCTAATATTTAAAAAGCAGAAAATAGCAAGTGTTGGTGAGGATGTGGAGAAATTTGAACCCTTGTGCGTTGATGGTGGGAAAGTACAATAGCGCAGCCACTACGGAACACAGTATGACAGCTCCTCAAAAAATTAATGATCTAGCAATTCTACTTCCGGGTATATACAGTGTTCCTTACAGCATTATTCACCTGCCATTATTCATCTACCATTGGATGAATGGATAAACAAAATGTGGTCTATGCCTGTTATTATTCATATTATTCAGCCTTAAAAAGGAATGGAGGGCTTCCCTGGTGGCACAGTGGTTGAGAGTCCGCCTGCCGATGCAGGGGACACAGGTTCGTGCCCAGGTCCGGGAAGATCCCACATGCCGCGGAGCGGCTGGGCCCGTGAGCCATGGCCGCTGAGCCTGCGCGTCTGGAGCTTGTGCTCCGCAACGGGATGCCACAACAGTGAGAGGCCCGCGTACTGCAAAAAAAAAAAAAAGAAAGAAAAAAGAAATGGAATTCTGACACATGATACAACATGGAAGAACCTTAAGGATATTATGCTAAGTGAAATAAGCTAGACACAAAAGGACACATATTGTAGGACTTCCTTTTTTTTTTTTAATGTTTATTTATTTGTTTTGGCTGCACCAGGTCTTAGTTGCGGCATGTGTGATCTTCATTGCGGCGTGTCTTAGTTGCAGCATGTGGGATCTAGTTCCTGACCAGGGATCGAACCCAGGCCACCTGCATTGGGAGTGCAGAGTCTTACCCACTGGCCCACCAGGGAAGTCCCCAGGATTTCCATTTATATGAGGTCCATAGAATAGTCAGATTCACAGAGACAGAAAGTAGAAGGGTGGTTGCCAGGGGCTGGGGGTGGGAGAATGAGAAATTATTGTTTAATGGGCACAGCGTTTCGGTATGGGAAGATGAAAAAGGTCTGGAGACGGATGGTGGGGACAGTAGCACAGCAGTGTGGGTGCACTGGATGTACACCTAAAAATGGTTAGAAAGGTAAATTTTATGTTCTGTGTATTTTACCACAGTTTAAAAAAAAGGGTGTGGGTGGAGACTGGCCAGGGTAGGCCTCTTTGAGGAGGTGAGATGTGAGCAAAGACTTGAAGGAGGTGTAGCGGGGAGGCCAGTGGCTCTCTGGGGAAGAAGCAGCCCAGGATGGGGCCACACCCAGTACCCTGTGTTCACAGGACAGCATGGAGCCAGTGAGGCCCCCCTCCTTCCACGTGAGGGGGTCCTGGGTTCCCCTGAGGCAGGTGGGGGAGGGGTTGGTCCCCGGAGGCTCTTTGGCCACGGGGAGTAGGGAGGGGAGTCGATGTGCTCCAACAGTAAGCCCTTGGCCCAGCAGGAGCAGGGCCCACAGGTCCTAGCATTCGGCTGTTGCATCACCGGCTGCCCCTCCGCCACGTACTCAGCCACCCAGGTGTGCTCAGCGGTCCACGGGCTTGGGAACCCTGTGGTCCCCATGACCGGGCTTGAGAATAACAAGGTGTGGACCAGCTTCACTGACCCTGTGATCAGTTGGTGTGACACCATCCTGACACCACAGCCTGCTTACTCGCCCCCCTCTCCCCGCTGTTGGGCCTGTACAGCCTGGCTTTCCCTGCTATGATACCCTCTTCTACATGGCCCTGGGGAGGCAGGCGAAAAGCTAGGGAGAACGCGTCTGATTGTGGTCCTTTTCTTGCATTACTTGGAATAAAAATTTGGAATAATCAGCTTTTCCTGCACGTTTTCCAGATGCCAAATGACATAGGCTGGCACGATTGTTCCCCTTCCACTAGCCAGCTGTCTGGCAGATGGGGGCCAGGGAGTAGAGTGAGACTCCATCCTTTAGGAGCTATTTATTAAGCTCCTAGGTGGTGCCCAGCCCTGGAAATACACAACCATCCCCTCTCCTAAGGAAATAACTCGAGACACGTGTCCTCCTGCTGTGCCAAAAAATCCTTCTGTGAAAAAAGGAAGAAGAGAACCAGCCTTTGTTGGGGTCCTTGTCTGGGCCAGATGTGGGGCCCTGTGTCCCCACTCCTCCCACCAAATGGAAGCTCTGGGCCCTTAAGTGACAGGTCCAAGGGGACACAGCACGACGTGCAGAACCTGGGCTGTCTAAAAGGCTACAGCCACTAGACCAGCTTCCTCCTGATTTCTACCAGGCTGGCGACCACTGCCTTCAAGAATCAGCCTTCCTATTCCAGGATGGCCCACGGGCTGGAGGGACATGGGAGGTTTCACCCTCAGTGGCCAACGTAGTGATCCCAGACCGCCTGGGGGACCCCTGAGTCCCTGCCCCACTTCTCCTTGCCCTGATTTTGTAAGTTATTTCATCCCAACCCAGGCTAACGCACCCACAGCTGAAGCCCAGCCTGGCCCTGAGTGTCATCTAACTGCCTACATCCCTGAACCTGGTTTTGGGTTCCAGCACCTGACGGTCCTCTTGACCCTTGAACTCTGCCTGCTGCTCCCTTCCCTGCATCAACCCCAGGGTCATTGTCATAGGCCGGCTCCTGAGGCTCCCTGTTTGCAAACTAAACGAGAGGGCCATTCGGTAGGCACCCCGGCCGGTTCGCCTCCACATTGCACTTGGCACCTCCTGAGTGGCATCTGTGTATGACGTTCAGCCTCACCCGCTGCTCCTAGCTGTACAGCCTGGAGAAACTCTCACACCTGCTTCCGGGGAAACATGACCGAGAATGCACGTAGCAGCATTTGTTGTAATAGCAAAAAACTGGAAACCACCCAAATGACCTTTCATGGTGGAATAGACAGATAAATTTCAAAGGATGAATTAAAAACCCAATGAGCAAAAGGGAAAAAAAGCAAGTCACTAAAGAATACGCAGTGATTTAAAAATACGATGTTCAAAAACAGGTAATAGTAAATGTTTTACTTAGAAATATACATATAAGCAGTTTTTAAAAATAGGAAGAAAAGCAAAGGATTGCTTCACACAACATTCCAGATGGTGGTTACTTTTGGAAGGAAGACAGGGAGGACCTACGGGGCCTTCTCAGATCTGGTCATATTTAATTTCTTTTTTTTTTTTTTAATTTATTAATTTATTTATTTTTTGGCTGTGTTGGGTCTTCGTTGCTGCGTGTGGGCTTTCTCTAGTTGCGGTGAGCGGGGGCTACTCTTTGTTGCGATGCACTGGCTTCTCACTGTGGTGGCTTCTCTTGTTGCGGAGCACGGGCTCTAGGTGCACGGGCTTCAGTAGTTTTGGCGTGTGGGCTCAGTAGTTGTGGCTCGTGGGCCCTAGAGCACAGGTTCAGTAGTTGTGGCACATGGGCTTAGTTGCTCCGTGGCATGTGGGATCTTCCCGGACCAGGGCTCGAACCCATGTCCCCTTCATTGGCAGGCAGATTCTTAACCACTGTGCCACCAGGGAAGCCCTTAATTTCTTAAAGAGTTCACAGATGTTTACTTCAGTGTGGTTCTTTGAAACACACTGTGTTTCCATACAGTTTTGTGTGTACGCTAAATTTCACAGGCACACACCCAAAAGGTAACAGGAGATCACCAAAAATCAGACCCAAAAAAGCTTAAATCAGTGATATGGAGAAAAACCTTTAAAATCTCCCAGAATGCAGGGGGGAAAAAAACCCCAAAGAGTTAAAAACAATAACGGAGACAATGATGAATCTGGAAGACAGAGAAGGCAATGGAACCTCAGAATTACAGGTTTTCCCCAAGAAGGAGCAAGACCAATAGGAAATGAAGCAATAATCAAATCCATAACCGAAGAAGGCGTCCATGATTCAAGTCCACACATCGGAACACCGGAAGACCCACGAGCTCTGCCAAGTAGGGGTCAGCCCAGAAACCATTTCATGTTGGCTTTGGAGTATGTTTCTGAGACTGTGTTTACACAGAGGCATGTTTGTTGTTCTGGGAATTGAATCAAAATCACGAAGCTCCTCTGAAAAGACCTGCCTGGGTGTAGCCGGCCTGTCCAGTTTTCTGATTCTAGCCCTATTCATCTGCCGTGTGTGGCCCACTCCATCTGGGAACAGAGGCTGGCTTCGCAGCCAAATACCACCGCGGCACGCTTGCCCTCTCTCAGGTCTGCGCTGGAACGGGGAAGATACTTAAATATTCGGGATCCAAAGGGATTTCATGCTGCATGCAAATAAAGACTAAGAGGTGGCGGGTGTACAGTGTTGATGAAGCAAGTAATTAAGAACAGTAGTGGGGCTTCCCTGGTGGCGCAGTGGTTGAGAGTCAGCCCGCCGATGCAGGGGACACGGGTTCGTGCCCCGGTCCGGGAAGATCCCACATGCCGTGGAGCGGCTGGGCCCGTGAGCCATGGCCGCTGAGCCTGCGCGTCCGGAGCCTGTGCTCTGCAACGGGAGAGGCCACAACAGTGAGAGGCCCGCGTACCACAAAAAAAAACAAAAAACAAAGAACAGTAGTGAAAGCATCATTCTCCTCCGTGGATTTGTTAAACTTGCAAGACCATTCTAGACAAAGGAGAAGACAGTCTCTCTGGGACCAGAGAGAGAAGGAAGATAGGGAGTCTCTGTTCTCAGTGACTTGTAGGGACCTTTCCATGTCAAGATAATCTGGGAGATGCAAGGGCTAGCGGGGCACCCCTGGAGGCCATGGGAGAGGGTGAGGCCAGAGCTGGAGGTTGGCCTGCCCGCCCCAGAAATCCTCTGTGACGCCGGGGCACATGGCCCTGCAGCCATCACGAGCCCTTATTGGATGCCACCTCCCTCTGAAGCTGGCAAACGCTCCTCACCAGTAATTGTGCAGAAACCTCGCCAGAGGAAACCCCTCACCGGGGGTTAATGGAAGCCAAAGCATTTCCTGCGGTTCTGAAATAATGTAACCAAGGGGCTTAAATTATCCAGAAAACAGATAGCACCCTCAGAATATTTCTTCTCACTGCATTTTTTCGTTTCCGCTATGTTAGCCATTGCCTGCCGCCCAGGTTGACCTGGTTGAAATAGAGACACAGATGTAGAGAACAAACGTATGGACGCCAAGGGGGGAAAGTGTCTGTGTGTGTGTGCCGCGGCGGGGGTGGATGAATTGGGAGAGTGGGACTGACATATATACACTAAGATGTATAAAAGAGATAACTAATAAGAAAGTAAATAAAGGCAAAAAAAAGAAAAAAACACTTGAAATGAAGGGGAAATTCGCTTAGGCCCAGGGGAGGGCTCTGGCTCCTGGTGGGGGGGCAGGGGCGGGCCCTCTTGTCTTTGCTGGGGCTTAATTTCTAGCCCATCTCCTGGTGAGGCTGGGGCCTTGGCCCTGTGTAGGGAGCCTGAAAGCAGCCAGCAATACGGGGAAGGGTGGGGTGAACAGGATGAGCCTGTTGACTCTTGCCGGGGCCTAGGGTGGGTGGGAGGATGGTAGAGACGTTCTCACTGGCTCACCAGCACCAGACACACACACACACACACACACACACACACACACACACGTGCGCGCACCGGGTTTTTTTTTTTTGTCTTTGTCGGGTCCTAATTGCGGCACGCAGGATCTTTAGTTGCAGCATGCAGGATCTTAGTTCCCCCACCAGGGATCGAACCCGCGTCCCCCTGCAGTGGAAGCATGGAGTCTTAACCACTGCACCACCAGGGAAGCCCTGCCTGATGTGTTTTAAAGTGTTATCCTTTAAATTACAAATATGCAAATATTCCTGGGAGGGGTCTCATTTAGCTTTCGCCTAACACCTCAATTCTTAGTTAGCACTTTAGAAGGGATTAGTGGAGAGCCAGAACCTGGTGGGTGGCTGGTGGGTGCCTGGGCTGGGAGGGGAGCTCTGCCCCGGATTGCTTACTTGTGCTCTACACCGCAAGATTGAGGATTCCACCCCAGGTGCTGGGCGGATGGATACAGGGAAACCCTCCCGGGACAGAATAGCGCCTGAGGGCAGGCCATGAACACACTCTCACGTGGCAGCGAAAAACAGAGTCACAGACTCCAGCCCTTTGTGGATTTAGGTCCTGGGGCCACCCGTCTGCAATGACATTTGATCTTTTCTCTCCATTGCTCAATCTTAACACAAAGGAGGTACTGAATGAATGCTGTTCGAATGAATGAGTATCTGCAGACTCCGTCTTCAGAAGCTGTTTGTAAGCTTCGCCTTTCTGAGGGAGGGGAGGTAAGCCGTGAGGAAAGACGACTGCTCTAAACTTAATTCCTACCCAAGGAAGAAAAAGGAAAATATTTTAAAACAAAACAAGAAAGTGAGAGAGGAAGAGATAAAAGAAAGAAAGAAGAAAAATAAAACTGTCAGAAAATCAAGTATTTCAGTATGAAAAAACTCTCTAGTTTTAATTCTGCTAGTTGTCTTAGATGGACAGGCAGACAGATAGGTGTATATATGCATATATAGCTTTTTAACTATTCCGACCAATCTTTGTCTAATCACTTACATTACAGCAGGAACAGTGCCTTTTAACTCCACTTGCCCTGAAAAATGAGGAACCCAATGCTTTTTGTTGAGACAGTCTGAAATTTGGGGACAGATTATTATTGTTACCTATTTTTAAGCATCATTTCTTTCACATTTTTATTATTTTTCAGTCATATTTACATCAGTTATCTAGACTGAATTCTACCTTTCATTTATTTCACCGATCCTGGTGAGTTTTCTGGTACCACTGCGTCCCCCCATTCTGGAGCTTTTTATTTTAATTCATCTGTTTGTCAACTGAGCAATTTTTTAGGAAGACTGGATGCACCTCAGTTTTCAGTTTCTGCTGATAGGATCCACGCACCTTTGGGGGATGAGGATCACAGCCCTCTTCTGATGACAGAGGCAGGTGGAGGTGTTATCCTAGGCACATAGAACGGCAGGTGATGCCATCTCCACAGGCTGCCTCTGGTTACACATGTGTGACACGGGCTTGTGACCTGCTTCTGCCCCGCTTGCTTCTCACCCTAAACAAACCTGCACAGTCACATCCGTGCCACAGTCACACACGTCGTATAAATGCCGCATCTCCATCCTGCTTGAATAGGGTAGCAGATAATCCAACTGTAAAGTCGTATGGCCCTAATCTGGTTTGACTGGACAGATAGCATTTCTGCCATAAAGTAATGCTGAAAATAAATGTGCGCGTTACATTAGCACATCCTGTGTTGACTCGCCTTGCTGAGTATCAGCTTGTTGCCCTCGGCAGTAACCATGGCTTTTCATACTCAGCTTGTCACCACGGAAACCTGGTCACTGAGTACTGCCCAGCAGTCTTGAGAGAAGCATCTCTTCCAACTAACAGCATGATGCCCTGGGCCCTTTCTCTTTTCAAAGGGATCCAGCTCTGCCTGCCTTTATGCTGGGAAGCCCTGGTTCCCTTTGAAAAGTTGTCCAGGGTTTTCCCATTGTCAAAATTCTGACTCCTGGAGGTTAGGGGTGGGCAGTGACATCAGAGGGGGAGCTTCTCTTTCTGCAGGGGCAGAAATGTCAGTGTTGTGAACTCGTGCTGGTGTTTTCAAACTAACCATCACTTGACTAAGCCTTTCCTCTCTTGCTCCACTACAAAAAATTTAATTACTGCTTTCTTTTCCTTCCCTACCAGCACATCCAGATTCAACATACCAGCCACAGACCGTTCCAACACCATGTGTCAACCTGCCAAGCAGCCCAGGAATTTAATAACATTGACATCCAATTACCAATCTGTTATACTTCAATTTAAATCAAAGTAACACATGCATGTGCTTTTAAGAAAAAATCCAATTGTTCTGAAGAGCTTATGCTGGAGGATGGCAGTCACCTGTCCCGCCCCTCCCTCACCCAGCCCAACACATATGGACTGCTTGCTTTAGTTCACATGCTGACTCCTGCCCTGACTTTTTTTTTTTTTAAATAGATCTTTATTGGAGTATAATTGCTTCACAATACTGCATTAGTTTCTGTTGTACACCAAAGTGAATCAGCCATATGCATACGTATATCCCCATATCTCCTCCCTCTTGCGTCTCCCTCCCACCGTCCCTATCCCACCCCTCTAGGTGGTCACAAAGCACCGAGCTGATCTCCCTGTGCTATGCGGCTGCTTCCCACTAGCTAACTATTTTACATTCGGTAGTGGATATATGTCAGTACTACTCTCACTTTGCCCCAGCTTCCCCCTCCCACCCTGTGTCCTCAAGTCCATTCTCTATGTCTACATCTTTATTCCTGCCCTGCAACTAGGTTCATCGGTACCATTTTTTTTTTTTAGATTCCATATATATGCGTTAGAATACGGTATTTGTTTTTCTCTGTCTTACTTCACTCTGTATGACAGACTCTAAGTCCATCCACCTCACTACAAATAACTCAATATCGTTTCTTTTTATGAATGAGTAATATTCCATTGTATATATGTGCCATATCTTCTTCATCCATTCATCTGTCAATGGACATTTAGGTTGGTTCCGTGTCCTGGCATTGTAAATAGTGCTGCAGTGAACATTGTGGTACACGTCTCTTTCTGAATTATGGTTTTCTCAGGGTATATGCCCGGTAGCAGGATTGCTAGGTCATATAGAGCTATCATATGACCCAGCAATGCCCTGACTTTCTTGATTTATCAACGTTAGGTACTCTCTATCGACTCGACTCCATGCTCTGAAAGATGAGGAGCTGGCTAGCTTGGACTACTCTGCTTCCCCTCTCTCCTCCTAATTTTTGATACTGTTTTTTTTTTTTTTTTTTTTTTTGCGGTACGCGGGCCTCTCATTGTTGTGGCCTCTCCCGTTGCGGAGCACAGGCTCCGGACGCGCAGGCTCAGCGGTCATGGCTCATGGGCCCAGCCGCTCCGCGGCATGTGGGATCTTCCCGGACCGGGGCACGAACCCGTGTCCCCTGCATCGGCAGGCGGACTCTCAACCACTGTGCCACCAGGGAAGCCCCTGTTATTATTTTTTAACTCTTTGATTACATTTGTAACTTTCTATACTATTTGCCTCTTTCTTCCATCAACTTTAACATTCACACCTCCACTCCTTCTGCATGAGTTGTGGGTACGAATGCCTCTATTCTTCCCTCCCCTACTCTCACCTCCCTCCTTTTCTAGATGACACCCTTACTAATAGATTGCCAGGATTGTACGTTTAGACTGTTCTGTTGCTGTAGTTAATTCTTCCGTGCTTTGTGATTTATGCCTCAATCTTAGTTTACAAAGGTGACTGAGTGATGACAGGAAGAGGCTAATGCCGTTGAAAGAAGAATTTCTTGCTTACAGTTCCCAAAAGAAGGGGGCATTCCACGCCACTCAGGGCCACATGGGGAAGCACCAGAGGCAGAAAGGAGTGAAGGGAAAGCATGCGCCACGGCCTTTAATGGGGTTTCTACGGGAAAGGCAGAGCAGCGCAGGGTAAGTATCTTAGGGTGGGCTAGGTTGAATAGTTTCAGCTGCCGCTGGGGCATAGAGGCTGGCCCTGGTTGCCTGGTATCTGGCCCTGGGTTGAGTTAGGGTAGGGGAATATTGGCCTGGCGAGTGAGAGTTAGGTGAAGGGGGTGGTTAGGGTGTGGACTCAGGATCGGCTGGAGGGTTTGTAATATGACTTTCACATACCTGCAAAAGCTGCATCACAGGGGAGATGTAAACAGCTTTGGCCATTGGTTTGGCCCTGTGATTAATGGATGCCAAATAGACAAATACAGAATCTAAGAAAACAACACTTTGTCTCTAGGTTAATTAATTCTAAGAGCTGAAAATCAATAAATAGCATTTAATTTCACAAACCTGTATATGATTTTGTAAGAGGGTGAAAAGGGCAGGTTCTGGAGCTATACTGCCTGGGGTCCAATTTTTATTTTGTTCTTCCCTGTTTGTGTCATGTGTTCTCTCTGTGCCTGATTTCCTCATCTGTAAAATAGAACTGTTACTACTACCCACCTCATCGGATTTTTGTGAGAGTTAAATAAGTTATATATAAAATTCTTGGAATGGTGCCTGACACATACAAAGTGCTCAATAATTATTAGGGATTTAAATTTTTTTATCATTTTGTAAACATTAAACATCTCAGGGTGGGCTTCCCTGGTGGCGCAGTGGTTGAGAGTCTGCCTGCTAATGCAGGCGACACGGGTTCGTGCCCCGGTCTGGGAAGATCCCACATGCCGTGGAGCCTGCGCATCCGGAGCCTGTGCTCCACAACGGGAGAGGCCACAACAGTGAGAGGCCCACGTACCGAAAAAAAAAAAAAAAAAACCACCTCAGGGTCAAATGATATGTGAAGATCACATTTTGGTAATTTGTGACACCTCGACCCCTGGACCATCCAAAGGAAAACATTCCTAGTATCATGATCAAATGGATTTCTTTTTAACTCTTTATATCTTAAACCACGTCACAGTTTAAGTTCCCTAATATTTGGACCATGACTTTCTGGTATGATTTTAGTTTTCCCTTGGAGTTTTTTTATTGCCCTTTGTTCTCATTGACAAAACATAATGAAACTCTATGTCCTTTTATGTAGCTCCTTGATTTTACCTTCTATTGCGTGGAGCCTTCTCTTTTCCTGTCAGAAACCCCTGCAGACCCTTTTCCAGCTCTATCCTGCACTACTTACTGAAAGCCATCTTCATGGCATTTCCCTTTGACTCACCTGCTGAGTTGGAGACACTGTTTCTAGGATCTTGTCTTTCTTGTTTTTCACCTCTGTTTTGTTGGAGCTCATCCTGAAGTAACTTCTTAAAAAGAGACCATGTATAGGAAAATTGGAGTCCTTGCAAGTCTAAAAATGTCTCTATTGTTTCATTGACAGTTTGGTAGAATTCCAGACGCAAAGTCTTTTAGTGTCCAGTGTGCCAATGATAAGTCTGATGCTGTTCTAATTCTGGTTTCCTTGTAAGAGACCTATTTTTCTTTCTGGAAGCTTCTAGGATCTTTTTATATTTATAACTAAGTGATTTTATGAGTATGTATTTTACTTTCCTTTTCTTCCTGCCTTAAATTCAATTAAAAACCTTTTAATCTGAAGTCTCATGTCCTCTTTCAGCTCCTGGAAATGTTTTTCTATTGCTCTGTTTCTGAGGAGTCTATTATTAGGAACTTGACCCCTCAAGTTGAGCATTTTTGACTTCATCATTTCTTCCACTTTTTTCTGTTTCTTCATCTTTGTGCTCCAGCCTTCCAAATTTTCTCATTTTTATCTTCTGGCCTTTATTTTACATTTTTATATTTCTGCATTATCGTTTTAATTTCTAGGGGCCTTTTCTTATTCTTCAATTGTTCCTTTTTTGTAGCATGTTGTTCATATTTGATGAATGAGCCTATATATATTTTAAGTCCCTGAATTTAACTTTCCTACTTTATTCAGTTAATTACCAACCTATCCGATTGTTTCCTTTTTCTAGAAGTGTGTAGAGGTTGGATGTCCTACCAGAGGTGTGGAGGCTTAAATGCCTTGAAAAAGCAATGATTTATTTGCTCATGTGCAGCTTGGGCTGGGCTCAGCAGGGTGATTCTTTTGCTGGTGTCTCCTGGTGTCATTCATGGACCGTAGTCATCTGACAGTTTGACTGTCAGGGTCCAAGAAGCCTCACTCCTCTGCAGCCGCTGCTGGCTGTTGGCTGGGGTGTCTTGGTTCTTCTCCGTGTGGCCTTTTGTCCTTCGTACACTGGACTAGGCTCTCTCACGATGGCAGCAGTGTTCCAAACTGGTCAGAAGTTTTCACATGTTACTTCTGCCACATTGTACGTGTCAAAGCAAATCACAAGCCTAGACCAGATTCAAGAGGTGGGGAAAATAGACTCCACCTCTTGATGGGAAAAGAGGAAAATAATTTGGGACCATGTTTAATCTACTACAACCTCCCAGGCAATGTCTCCCTCTGCCTTAACTCAGGCTGCCATAACAAAATAACATACACAAGGGGCTTAATAGGAGTTTATTTCTCACAGTTCTGGAGGCTGGAAGTTCCAGATCAGGGTGCCAGCACATTTAGTTCCCAGTGAGGGCTCTCTTCCTGGCTTGCAGACTGCCATCTCACTGTGTCCTTACACAGAGGAGAGAAAGGCAAGCTCTCTGGTATCTCTTCCTATAAGGACGTTAATCCCATCGTGAGGGCCCCACCCTTATGACCTCATCTAAACCTAATTACCTCCCAAAGACCCCCATCTCCAAATACCATCACCCTGGGGTTTATGGCTTCAATATATGAATTTGGGGATGGGGCACAGTTCAGTCCATAGCACCCTCTAAGAGCCAGTGTTTCTGTTAAGTAAGCTGAGTTGAAAGCCTTGAAATTTGGATATGTGTTCAGTAATCTCAGCTGATGGGTATTTGTCAGGCATCTAGCATGTGCTAGCAGGTGCCGGGGGGCCTGGGGGGCTCCTGCTGTCATGGTGCTTTCAACCTGGTGCAAGAAACAGACATGTAAATAGGCCTTCATAAAAATGTGTGTGCACTGAAGTGGGAGACCTGCCTGGTTCTGTGGAAGCTTCTGGATAAAAGTAATTTCCTAAAGGCTGGATTTCATTCTCCCAGCCCAGGGAAGGAAGAAGAATCAGCATGTACAAAGGCCTGGGGGCGTGGACAGCTTAGTGTGGTCCTGGAGTGGGAGTGGCTATGTTGGGTGATCCCCAGTGCTGGGGAGAGAGGCCGGAGCTGGCGGAGCCCTGGGGTCTTATTTGCCACGTTGTGGAGTCTAGCTTGCCTGTCAGAGCTCCTGGGAAGCCAGCACTGTGTGTGTGTTTGTGTGTGTGTGTTCAGGTAATGGGGTAGGGAGACCTATGCTGTCTCCCTGCCAGGGTGGGTGGACCCTTTAAGAGACGTTCAGTAACAGGCCATTTCCCACGGCTTTTCAAGACTGGAGCTTGTTAAGCAAACAGAACGTGGTCCCCCTGAAGGCAGAGTCCCACGCTCTGTCCCCGGGGACAGTTCCTTTGTTTTGCCAACTGGGTTTGTTCATTCAATCACTCAGTCAGCAACATTCCTGCCACGTACAGCCTCCTAGCTGGGTCCTGGGAATACAGGGATGGCTCCGGCACAGCCCTGCCCTGGAAGAGCTCACAGCTTCTTAGCTGGGTGAGGGTCTGGGGCAGCAGAGCCACGGGGCAGCAGAGCTGCTCTGATTATGCATAAAGTGGCACTGAAGGCTTCCTAGGGGAAGTGTCCCTGCCTCATGGAGCCAAGGGTGAAGGGCACTCCAGGTGCAAGGAACAGCATGTGCGAAGGCCAGACTGTCCCCCCACTCCCACCCCTGGGTGAGGAGCGGAGAGCGTGGTCGCCTCCCCTGAGTTGACGCAGGTGTACTCCTGAATCGCGTGGGAGGTGGGGAGAGGCGGTAACACACGGAAGGCAGAGTGGGGAGCAGGGGCAGAGGTCTTAGGCCGCCCCTCCCACATCCTCCCTGGAGGCCAGTGCCCTAGACCTGCCCTTCTGTCCAGCAGGCTCTGCCAATTACCACCTTCTCCAGCCACAGCCGTTCCGGAAATGCGATTGTTATCATGGTAATTAAAATTCCCTGGGAACAGCTTGGCTAATAGCCATCAGTATCCGCTGTCAGGTTGGCAGCGAGGTGAAATTGGAATGAAAACCTCGAGGCAGAGGAGCACGAGCGCGCGAGGCGGAGCACAGCGCGCGCGAGGCGGTGCGAGGGGAGGCTTTAAGGCTGAAGCCACCCCACACCCTGGCCTCCCGCAAGTGTCATGGGGGCTGTGTGGTTTTTTCTTATTAAATGGCATTTTCAAGGTTAGCTGCTTTGCTGGCCTTATCACAGTGAACCACTCGTGGGGAGCAGAGCGTGGCTTTGCAGAATCACACGGCTTCTCCAAAAAGCAAAGGTTTTCCCCATCTGCGGCCCTAGACAGGATGGTTGGGGGTTAATTTCCACGGAGGGCTTTTCCCACCGCTGTTCTTGGGGACGGAGTCAAGCGTTGATGCCAGGCTGTGGGTGATAGGCTTGGATGCCCACAGCAGAAATCACATGATTAAAAGCTACTGCATTTTACATGGTGGTGGCGGGCAGCAAGGCGGGAGAAGGTCTGAGGACATGCGGGGACTGGTGTGGGGGGAGGGGAGATGGCTGCTCAGAACTGGGAGTCCCTCACCTCTCGCCTCACCAGTTTGACTCTCCCATGTGGAAGGCATTTTCCAAAACACCCGACAGTGTCTTGAATGCACCTCTACACGGTGTGCCCCCCATACCTAGTGATGCACCTGTGTGCTCTCGTCCCTCTGCCTTGGGGACTCAGAAAATGCTGCTCCTCCAGCTGGTCCGGGATCACCAGCCAGTCTGGTCTGGCCTCTGCCCATCACAGCAGTATCCGGCCTTCCGCCCGGACTGCAGCGCCAGCATGAGAGAAACGGACAGACCAAGGCCCCAGTACAATGAACTCACCTGCCTTCTAGACCCCAGGGAGGCGCTGCACGCCTGGCAGACCCGTGGGGACATGGCCCCTGCTGCGCATAAATATCGGAGTGAATTGTATGAAACTGACAGGGGTTTTTATAGGTCAAAAATGGTTGAACACACACACACACACACACACACACACACACACACACACAAAAGGTTGAATATCAGTAGTTTCATGCAATTCAACCTAATACTTTGGGTCTTGTGCTCTTTATCCCGTTTTCCAAAAGCACTTGACTGATCAGTGTTTTTTAAGTGGGTGGTAGGGATGGAGGTGGATTGTTGCAACAGGAAATGAAGCTGATGGCATGGGGCCCGCTGGCTGTGATATGCCAGGGTGGGCAGGGGCAGCTGGGGCTGTGGGTCTCACTGGTGCTTGAGGAAAGACTGGGAGCACCTGGCTGCCTTGTGCCCTGAAGTTCAAGGTCAGGGATGTGCACCTTGGCACGCCCTGCTAGGCACTCCCTCTTTATCCCCCTTTTAATCTGAAGTGGTAAATCCACTTGATTAATTACAAGAACTTGGGTGAAACCCTCCGGCCACTTCCCCAGGAAGGCGACAGACTATATGGATTGGGTCACGCTCCAGCAAACAACCCACGGCTGCCAATTCAGTCATTCAGCCGGTGTTTACGGAGCACCTACTATGTGTCAGGCGTGGGCTAGGAGCTTAAAGATCCAGTGTTGAGCAGAGACGCCCTGGACCTCCCTCCCGGCTGGCAGACTCTGGTGGGAGAGACAGACAAAAATAAAGGAGCAGCCAAAAGGTGGAAGCAACCCAGTGTCCATCAACGGATGAGTGGATAAAGAAAATGTGGTGTATACATAAAACGGAATATTAGTCAGCCTCAAAAAAGGAAGAAAGATCTGACACATGTTGATAAACCTTAAGGACATTATGCTCAGTGAAATAACGAATACTGTATGTACGTCAAAAAGGCAAGTACTCTATGATTCCACTTAATTCGTAGATAGAAAGTAGAACAGTGGTCACCAGGGTTTGGGGGAGACGGGCCTGGGGACTTGTTTAATGGGTAAAGTGTCAGTTTTACAAGATTAAAAGAGTTCTGGAAATGGGCTACCCAACAATGTGAATGTACTTAACATACTGAACTGTACACTTACAAATGGTTATGATGGTAAATTTTATAGTGTGTGTATTTTAACACAATTGAGCGTGTAATGTGGGGTCCCTGCCCTGAAGTCACTTAGCGCCCCGCTGGGGATCTGACTTTCCTTCCTGAGGGCAGTCTGACGATATACGTCATCACCTATGTACACTATACGTCATCACCTATGTACACTATACGTCATCACCTATGTACACTGTACGTCATCACCTATGTACACTGTACGTCATCATCTATGTACACTGTACGTCATCACCTATGTACACTGTACGTCATCACCTATGTACACTGTACGTCATCATCTATGTACACTGTACGTCATCATCTATGTACACTGTACGTCATCACCTATGTACACTGTACGTCATCACCTATGTACACTGTACGTCATCATCTATGTACACTGTACGTCATCACCTATGTACACTGTACGTCATCATCTATGTACACTGTACGTCATCACCTATGTACACTGTACGTCATCACCTATGTACACTGTACGTCATCACCTATGTACACTGTACGTCATCACCTATGTACACTGTACGTCATCATCTATGTACACTGTACGTCATCACCTATGTACACTGTACGTCATCAGCTATGTACACTGTACGTCATCATCTATGTACACTGTACGTCATCATCTATGTACACTGTACGTCATCACCTATGTACACTGTACGTCATCATCTACGTACACATATCCCTTGACCCGGCGCTGTCACTCCTGGGAATATTTCCTGAGGCAGTAACCAACAGCCGTCTGATAATGGGTGTGCCACAATGATGTTTGCAGCACTGTTCAGAAGCGTGAAAAATTGGAAACAATTTAAACTCCCATCAGTGGCGGGTTGATTTAATGAAGTTTAATAAATCCAAACTATAGAACCATAGTTTCATGTGGAGACCGTGACTTATTAACACAGTACAACTGCCGTGATATGTAGTTAAGTATCATGTAATAGCATCTACATGACCCTATTCTTCCAAAAAGGAAGGAAGGAAAGGAGGGAGGGAGGGAGGGAGGAAAACTGAATTGTATATATGCCCAGGGAAGGGTGTAAGAAAATTCACAACACAGTGTTAAGCAGGGCTCTATCTGTGTGACCTTCCTCATTTTGCTTTTTTGTTATTGTCCTAATTTTGCACGATGTGTATGTATTTCTCAGGGGAAAAAAGGCAAAGCAACACCCATGGTGGGGGTCAGAGAGGCAGTGCAGTGCGGGTCCTAAGGCCACCCAGACCCCACCATTCCCAGATGGCTTTCGAGGGCTTGCTTCACTTGGTCTCCCCGAGACCCAGACATGTTGGGGGCAGGAGGCTGGCACGCCCAGGGCAGGGCAGGCAAAGCCAGCACCGATGGATGCCCAGGCCTTCGCTTAGCAGAGGGAGGCCAAGTGAGCCCCTCACCAGCCCCCCATGGCCCTGGGCTTGGACACCTGGTCTCAGGAGCCACACAGCAGCTCTACAAGGACAGGGTAGCCTTGGTGGCGGCTGTTTGTGTTTATTTCCTCTCCCTATATGGCACCTCCCTGCCCTCTAGGCATCTAGACACTTAGCATCCATGATGGTGATGTCTGACCCGCTGAGGATTTACCCCCTGCTCAACCACAATTTAGCAAGCCCCTACTTCACATCTGTAGACTGTTGGGATGAGACTCTGGGAACCTTCAGTGTGGAGTAGAGGCCAATAGAATGGTAGGCTGGCCTTGGGCAAGTTGCTTAACTTGTCCGAGCCTCAGTTTTCCCATCTGGAAAGTGGGAATAATAATAGAGTTTCCTCAAGGAACCGTTATCACCAGATGCCTTTGGGAATGGGAAAGGAGACTTTTTAATTTCATACTTTGTGAATTTTAGATCATGTGCATGTATTACTGATTCGAAGAAATATCTACATATCGTAGGAGGGCTGCGAGAGGATCAGAAAGGGTTTTCCAAGGCGGCTCCAAGAAGCATTCATCTCTACATTATTCAAGAGCCACACACAAAAGCAGGCCCTTCTGCACAGGGAAGCTGGGAGGGAGGGCTGAGTGACTCGTGCCCAGGACAGTGTTTGGACTCAGTGGTCCTGTGCCTGGCACTCTGGAGCATAAGGAGGTGACTGCCGTCTACTTGGAGAAATAGATACACCTCACTCCACGAGGGAACAGTAAGTGCTACAGTTAAGGTTCTGCAGACCCATTACTAGGGTTGAGTTCCTCTAGGAAAACTTGCTGGGTAGTTTCCAAGTGGGAAGAACCATCTGTCCTTTTGCTGTGTTGGAGAACCCTGTGCACATTGGTATATTAAAGGCTCTGAGAAGTCCTGCAGTAACAGAGCTTGGTTTAACTTGGTGCTTCTTAATGGACATGATGGAGAGCTCTCCTTTTTTCTTTTCTTTCTTTCTTTTTTTTTTTTTTGGCTTGGTCCCTGCTAACATCCCACAGATCCAGTTGGTGTAGAAGAGTTGGGGAGTGGGAAACACTGTCCTCTAGAGAATCAGGGCAGACTCTGGCCTTTTGATTTGATTTGATTTGGGTTCTTTAACGTCTTTATTGGAGTATAATTGCTTTACAATGGTGTGTCAGTTTCTGCTTTATAACAAAGTGAATCAGCTATACATATACATATATCCCCATATCTCCTCCCTCTTTCCTCTCCCTCCCACCCTCCCTATCCCACCCCTCTGGGTGGTCACAAAGCACCGAGCTGATCTCCCTGTGCTATGCAGCTGCTTCCCACTAGCTATCTATTTTACGTTTGGTAGTATATATAAGTCCATGCCACTCTCTCACTTTGTCCCAGCTTACCCTTCCCCCTGCCCGTGTCCTCAAGTCCATTCTCTACATCTGTGTCTTTATTCCTGTCCTGCCCCTAGGTTCTTCTTCAGACCTTTTTTTTTTTTTTTAGATTCCATATATATGTGTTAGCATACGGTATTTATTTTTCTCTTTCTGACTTACTTCACTCTGTATGACAGACTCTAGGTCCATCCGCCTCACTACAAATGACTCAGTTTCGTTTCTTTTTATGGCTGAGTAATATTCCATTATATATATATGTGCCACATTTTCTTTATCCATTCATCTGTCGATGGACACTTGGGTTGCTTCCATGTCCTGGCTATTGTAAATAGAGCTGCAATGAACATTGTGGTACATGACTCTTTTTGAATTGTGGTTTTCTCAGGGTATATGCCCAGTAGTGGGGTTGCTGGGTCATATGGTAGTTCTATTTTTAGTTTTTTAAGGAAAGTCCATACTGTTCTCCATAGTGGCTGTATCAATTCACATTCCCACCAGCAGTGCAAGAGGGTTCCCTTTTCTCCATCCTCTCCAGCATTTTTTGTTTGTAGATTTTTTGATGATTGGCCTTTTGATTTTAAATTGTCCCTTTTGAGTAGGAGGCTTGGTCCCCTGGTTGTAAAGCTGTGCACGTTTGTCAGATGACAGGAGGAGGGTGACAGTGACGCTAGTGGGCACCATGTCTGCCGAGTGGCTGCTCTGCACCTGGCACCAGTCTATGGGAATTTACATTCACTTGCAAGCCTGACCCTCATGGCCGTCCTGGGAGCTGGCACTGTTCCTGCCTTCCACCTACCGATGATAAAACTGAGGGTCACGAAGGTTGATGCGTCCAGATCTCCCGGCTGCGGGATGACAGATCCAGGATTCAAACCCACACATCTGCTCTGAGCCGCCAAGGCTTCCTCTTCTCAGAAAAGGTCACCTCCTTCCTTCACACGCTCCCACTCTTCTTATAAATACCCTGAACACATTTCCTTCATCAGGAAAGAGATTACAGAGCACTTGGCGTTTTCTGAAGCAGGCGTTAAGGGTTCAGGAACCTTATTGCACTCGCTGCTCTGAATTCTAATCTGTGGCTCTCTCTAAACTCTGGGGTCCCGTCTGTGCCCCCCACAGAGATAATCACATCCCGAGAAGCTCTCCAGGACCATGGTCAGTGCCAGGCCGTGGCCAGCCCAGCTCTTCCCCTGACCTCTCGTCGCTCTGCCCAGAGTCTCGAGGGGAAGGGGCAGCCCGGAGGAATGCAGTGGCCTCTTGAGTGCCTTCTGGGAGGCGGGGCTGGCTGGGAGCAGGGTACAGGGAGGACTGCTCTGCATCCTGTGCTCTGAGCAGATGTCTCCCCCTCCAGGTCTGGAAGAGGTCGGGGGCCTGGTTCTACAGAGGGATCCCCAAGTACATCCTGCCCCTGAAGACCCCCGGCCAGGCCGATCACCCCCACTTCCGACCATTGCCCACGGAGCCAGCAGAGCAAGAGCCCAGAAGTACTGAGAGCAGCCGCATCTACACGTGGGCCCGAGAGAGAGGTAAGTCCCCACTGCGCCCTCTCCGGGATGGCAACCCACATCTGAGCCATCAGCCAACCAAGCAGTGCCACATGCACCAGGCCGGGGCCCGCCGCCCGTCCACGTGGCTCACACTGGTCCTTGGCCCTCTCTGTGCCCTTGGCTCCCCGCCTGCACCACGTGGGTGGCTGGTCCTCAGCAGGGTGCTTGCTTGCATCAGGAGGGTCCCCTGGGGGTCGTTTCACCAGTAAGCACTAATTTGGGGGCAGCAATGCCATGGACAGCACTATGGATCTGTGCAGAAGTGTGATGTCAGTTGAGGTTTTTTGCAAAGTATGAAAATGCATCTTTCTAAGGCAGGTCCGTACCACCTCTTTTCAGTGCTTGTCTATGTCTCAGGAAGGGGGACTCCTGGCTTCACTGGTCTTAACAAGCAAAGAGACGGTGTGCCCAGGGCCCCTTGGTGTTTGTGGTGACTGCACTGATGTGGGTGTGTCCTAAGTGGCCACCATCAGAAGGGGAACGCGCCCCATGGGTCATGATAACAGTGCTTGGGGTGGTGGACGGCTCTCCACTGCTTGCATGATGCTTTAGTGCTTGTGATTTTATTTTCAAAGTTCCTGGTCTCACAACAGACTCTGGAGGTGGACAGAACAGGTATTTTGTAGCCCCATTTTATAGATGAGTAGCCTGAGGCCCAGAGAAGAGGAGGGATTTTCTCAGTTCGGTGTGGCAGAGCTGGAACCAAAAGGTGGGGTCCTGCCCTTGGGGCTTTGACTCCTTCTGCCCTGAAATGTCGGAGTTTCAGCCCAAGACTCAGGGTCTGAGGGTCCTACATGAGACATGGCAGCCAGAGGGATGAGGGCTTATCCTGTTACTGGGGACGATGGACCCAAGAGAGTAGACATGGCAGCTGCTTCTGAGGGGCTCTCGAACATCTCCATGTTTGGATTATGACCTGGCATTTATCTTCATGTCACTTGGACTTCGGTTTTCTTGTTACAAAAGTAAGGCATGTTTATTAATACAGTTTTGAAAGTTGTCAAATGATATAATTTAGAGGTAAAAGTCCCCTGTAGGTCAGCCCTTCCAGACATAACTGGCATCAACAGCTTGGTGTCTGTTCCCCAGATACTTTTTCTCGGCATCACTCGGGTTTTTGCAGCCAGCCTTCCTGCCTAATTCTCCTGGGCTCTGTTTGCCCTTCTAATTCCCATGAGTTCACCTTCCCTGCCATCACTGCCACAGAGCAGCCTCGGTGGGGAGCACGGCAGGTGCAGGGGCAACCTGGGCAGTCAGGGGGCAGAGGGCGGCCGGAGGGGAGTCCCTTTTCCACCCTCAGCGCTGGGGCTTTCTCCTGCCCCAGCCCGGTCGGGGTGCATCTGTGTCCCTCAGACCGAGGGAAGAGATACGGCTGTGGAGGCTGACGCTGGGGGACACTGGCGGGTCTAGAATGTTGTTTCCCGTAGATTGAGGAGGAGAGACCTTGAGGCCTCACCCCGAGGGGCCTCAGTGCCCTGTCTGCTCCAGCACCAGTGTGGCACACATGAGCACGCATGCGTGCACACACACACACACACACACACGCACACACACACGCACACACACACATCCCTAGGGAAGGGCGGGACCTTCTCTTGTCTCCTCGTCAGCCACGCAGACACACAGATGCCCTTTTAATTATGTGGGCAAGGAGGCCAGCGGCCCACACACTTGGAGTTGGCACCGTTATTAACTGACTTTGCAGTGAGGCCGGGCCAGGCAACGTGGAGGTCCCCCCGACCCCGGTGTGAACTCGGTCTCCCCCCGCAGACTGGGTTGGAAGCCCCCCAGGCCCCCAGAGCACGAGGCCGCTGGAAAGTGGCTTCCCCGTGCCATCTGCAGCCCCGTCATCAGTGGTGCGGGGTGTCAGGCAGCAGGCTGGGGTCTGAGCTGCGGTCTGTGGTCCAGATCAGAGCCTGTGTGCTAAGCCTGGCCCTCGTAGCACCCCATTCAGCCCCAACTGAGCTTGGGCCAGACAGAAACAGTGTGACCAGCACTGAGGTGTGGGCTCCCCCAACCACGCTGGAAGCTGTCTGCAGGCAGGGCTGTGTCTGTCCTGAACAGGCCGATTCCTCAGCACGTAGCATGGGAGAGGCACAAGGTAGATGCTTATTAGGTGATTGAGTGGAAGAATGAAGGAATGAACTACCCACCTGCTCCGGGATGTTTGAAAGGCCTATGGAGGGATTTTCATTAGGACCTCAGGCTCCCCTGGGTCAGGGGTCTGGTGGACAGCCCAGGAGGCTGTGAAAACCACCTTGCTCTCCTGAGGCAGCTCTCCTCCCGCATCCCTGTCTCCAGGGCTAGCCCCACAGTCCCTGCTCCCATATGTGGAAGCTGATCCTGACACCAGCTCCCTCTCTCTGACCACCACCCCGTCACCGGCCCCTGCCACACTCTCTCCTCTTTCTTTCACTCTCTCTCCCTCCCTCCCTCTTGGGCAGGTACACCTGTGTCTCCCAGCTTCTCCCCCGCCATCCCAGCTCACTTCACTTGGAAGAGGAAGGGGAATCAATAGATAGAAGCCAAGAAGTTTGCAGGCCACAGAGCAATCAAGTGAAATGTATTGATGTTTTTGAGGCAGGTCCCTTTTCTTCCTCCTTTAAATTGTCTTGGTTAATTTTTAATTACATGAGCGTACCTGATAAATTTTTAACAAGTTAAACAATTCAAAAGTCTATGAAGAATTAAAATCTCTCCTGCCATCATCTCCGAACCCCTTTCTCCCTATTCCTACCAACATATACTTGATACAGGGTTATGTTTTCTTTTGTTTTTATTTTAACAACAAAAATAGCCTCTTACCCATAACTCTGCGTGTTGCTTTTTTCACTTAACAGAATATCATGGGCATCCCTCCAGGTCAACAGATACAAAAATTTTACTTTATTCTTTTTAATGGCTGAGTAAAATCCCATCATATCATATATTGTGATTTAATTATTCACCTATTGATGGACATTGAAATGATTTCTGGCTTTTTGCCACTGCAGGCAGTACCGAAACATCCTTATATGTATATGATGCTTCTATTTCTGTAGGGCAGGTTTCCAAAAATGGGTTGTGTGTTTTAAATGTCAATAGACATTACCAAGCTATATTCTGAAAATGTTACAGTTTTTTTTTGTTTTTGTTTTTGTTTTTGTTGGCGGTACACAGGCCTCTCAGTGTTGTGGCCTCTCCCATTGCGGAGCACAGGCTCCAGACGCGCAGGCTCAGCGGCCATGGCTCACGCTCCGCGGCATGTGGGATCCTCCCGGACTGGGGCACGAACCCGTGTCCCCTGCATCGGCAGGCGGACTCTCAACCACTGTGCCACCAGGGAAGCCCTGTTATAGTTTTTTATACTCACCTATACCTGCATCCTTGCCTGCCATGAATATTTTTGGTGTTTATCATTTTGGCCAGTAGGCTAGAAGAAAAATGATATTTCATTTTTCTAATTTGTACATTTGAACGTGTCTTCATGTCTTATTATTTATTGATTATTTAAGCTTCCTCTTTTAAAACTTGCCTGTTTAAACTCATTGCTCATTTTTTATTATGTTGTTTATTTTCTCTTACTGATTTGTAGATGCTCCTTAGGGGTATTAAATGGGTTGCAAACCTTTTTCTCCTTGACTTTATATTTTGTTTGACTTTAGTGTTTACTTATAGTATTTCGCCAGTTAAAAACAATTTCTTTTCATTTTTGTGAAGTCAAGTATGTCTTTCTTTTGCTTTGTGGCTCATAGGTTTCCTATCTTGCTTTGAAATGTCTTCTTCTACAAGGTTAAAAAAAATCTGTTAAATAAAAAGTTTAAGTAGTATGAGAATAAAAGGAAATACTTAAATATGATAAAATTACCCAAAAAGCAGAAATGTAACACCAAATATCATATTAACTGATAAAGCACTGAAGCTGTGTTCTATCAAAAGACAAGTCAAGAATACCTCCATCACCATCATTCAACAGTATACTGTAGTATTTAACTAATGTAACAAGGCAAGAAAATAAAGTAATCTGTCACCATTGGAAAAGAAAAAATTCTCTTATTTGCAGGTGATGTAATTGTATACCAAGAAAACCCAAGAGGGTCTATTAAAACAACCCACCAGGATTAATAAGAGAATTTGGGAAGTGACAGGACACAGAGTAAATCAATAGTTTACACCAAAAAATCAACAGTTTTACTCTATACTGACTAATTAGAACTGGAAAAATCCATTCATAATTGCAACAAAAATTGTAAAATGCCCAGAAACAAATTTTAAAAAAGAATTATAGGTCAAACATGGAGAAAGTTATAGAATCTTATCAAAGGACACACAGCGGAATATTACTCAGCCATAAAAAAGAATGAAATAATGCCATTTGCAGCAACATGGGTGGACCTAGAGGTTATCATACTGAGTGAAGTGAGTCAGACAGAGATAAGTATCATATGACATCACTTATATGTGGAATCTTAAAAAATGATACAAATGAACTTATTTACAAAACAGAAATAGACTCACAGACATAGAAAACAAACTTATAGTTGCCAAAGGGGAAAAGGAGGGGAGGGATAAATTGGGGACCTGGGTTTAACAAATACACAGTACTGTATGTAAACTAGATAAACAAGGACCTACTGCATAGCACAGGGAGCTATATTCGCTATCTTGCAATAACCTATAATGGAAAAGAAACTGAAAAAGAGTGTGTGTGTGTGTGTGTGTGTGTGTATAACTGAATCACTTTGCTGTACACCTAAAACATTGTAAATCGACTGTACTTCAATTTTTTTTAAAGTTACTATAGTCAAGAGAAACAGTGTAGTATTGTCACCAGAATAAATAGAATATTTATATAGATAAGTGGAACAGAATAGAAAAATAATGGACCTGAGGATGTATGGAAGCTAAACATAGGTAGCTTTTCAGTTCAACGGGAAAATAACTGGTTTATTTATCAACCAGGGCTAGCATAATTAGATTGCCATCCCATTCCATCTGTATCCAGAAACACATTGCAGACAGATTAAAGATCTAAATGTTAGAAATAACACAGTGAATGTATTAGAGAAAGATTAGAAGTGTTTCTTTCCTCTGTGTCAAACTCAGAGATACTCTGGCGCCTACAGGACAGGTAGGCTGACTACCCGAGTGGCTATGCTCTTCCTCCTGTGGACACTGGGTGTTGATTTTGGTCCAGGATTTGCATGCAGACCCCTTGGTGAGCCCCCTACAAGCTTACTCATAGCAGGACATTCATTCTTTCTGGGGTAGGGAAAGAATATGACCTGAGTTCCTCCTGTGACTGACCCTGGGTCTGACCTGGCTGCCTCTGGGGAAAGGGCTCCACCCTCCCAGCCAATCAATCCAACTGGACTGCGTGCTCCACGCTACTTTCCCTTGGCAGGTCCAAGTTTATGGCAGCAATAAATATAGTCAGTTTTTGTGTACTCCCAGGCCTCTTTGTTCCCTTGTAAAATATAAGGTGTAAATGGTGGAACCAGTACTGTGGGCTCTTAGGCCTTAATCTCTTTCGAGTTGGACCCACCCCTTCTGCAGGCATCTTTCCTCTCAGCTGGATTCCCACCCTCAGGCAGTGTGTGGAAAGATATTTGCTGGGTGTAGGGATATTAATCTGGCATATTTGGGTAATAAGAGATTACATTTTTTTTCTCATATACTTTTTTTTTTTTTTGGCTGCGTTGGGTCTTTGTTGCTGCGCGGGGGCTTTCTCTAGTTGCAGCCAGCGGGGGCTACTCTTCGTTGCTGTGCACAGGCTTCTCATCGCGGTGGCTTCCCTTGTTGTGGAGCACGGGCTCTAGGCACGCGGGCTTCAGTAGTTGTGGCTCGTGGGCTCTAGAGCGCAGGCTCAGTAGTTGTGGCGCACGGGCTTAGTTGCTCCGCAGCGTGTGGGATCTTCTCAGACCAGGGCTCGAACCCGTGTCCCCTGCATTGGCAGGCGGATTCTTAACCACTGCACCACCAGGGAAGCCCTTCTCATATACTTGAAAGCTTAGAGGAGGCAACTGCAGCTTTGGTTCAGCAGCTCAGTGAGGTCAGGACAGATGTCTTCATATTTCTTGCTCTTTCCCTCATGGTCACGAGATGATTGCTACAGTTCCAGCCATCACTATAAGGAAAAGAAGAAAGATTAAAGAGGAGGCTGGAAAATTAAGCTTTTCCCTTCTGCAGCCTTGCATTATAATAGAAGCAGGCTGGTACTTGCGCTGGAGGAGCCTGATGCCCTGTTGATGGAGAGCTGAATTGATGTGACTGAAGTCGTTATGTGTGGCAGTTTTTCTCAGATAGGATTTTGTGCTTCTCTGCTTCCAAGGCCGAGGACACTTAACGTGATGGTGCTTATTTTCTTCAGCCCCCAGTGCTGTGACTGGGAGACCGCACTGCCCTGGGTCTGCTCTGTGGCTGGCCTGCCCCGCCTTTCCCAGCTGTGGCTGTACACCTGTGATGGGGTTGGGGCAGCGCTGAAGCCCCAAGTCTCGGGTCCATACAGTGCTCCGGGGGTATTTTAGGATGTGTGTCCTTTTCTCAGATGGGAGCCAGAGAGTCGAGGTTCCTGGGAGACCGACTCCTGGATCTGTGAGGCTTTGCTATATTCACCTCTCTTAGGGAGCCTGGGGCCAGGCAGGGGTTGGGGGCCGGGGACCCATCGCCATCTAAAGCTTTCGTCACTGCCCTGTGGACTGGCCGGACTGGGGAGGCCTTTCCATTCTGCCCGCCCCGCTAGACCCCAAAAAGCCCCAGCTGAACACAGGCAGGTGCCCTGAGCGCCCAGTAGCCACGAGGCAAACTCCCTTTCCCCTCCCCACTGAGGCCCGGGTGCAGTCCCTCCCCAGGACCCTCCGCAGGAACCCTCCCTCCTCCCACCCTCCATCATCCCCCTGAGCAGAGCACAGGCTTCCTGGGTGTAACTGAACAGAATGACACACTGGTCACTTCAAGGTCTGTTCTGGAAAAGTACTTCGAGGTTTTGGATTTTTTCCAGCTGGGTAGTTTTAAGAAAAATCAGAGTTTCATTATCACTTTATTGGTTCACTAGGTTTTAAACAAAATTTTTTTAAAAATCCCGAACTGTGGTTCTGTTTGCAGTCCAGTGAAAGCAAGCTTCGAGGTTGTTTGGGTTAAGCAGTCCGGTTCAGCTCAGCTGCAAATGTTTTCCTGGGGCCGCCCTTCCTGAATGAACCCTCAGCCAGCCTTCCCGCCCCTACGCCACCATCTCCTGTCCCCCTGGAGAAGCCGAGTCATTGGTACTGCATTGGCCTCAGCCAGAGCTCCTTGACTCACAGCCATTATCTCATCTGATGCTCAGAACAGCCTATGGGGCAGCTAAGGACGTGAAATTGGCTCTAAGTGATGGAGGACGAGTGGGGTGTCTGCCCAAGGTCACATAGGCTGCCGCTAAGCGGGCCTGGGATGCAGGCTTCTGAATCCCAGCCCACTCTCCTCCGCTCTGAGAGTAGCTCAGAGTAAAGCTGTTACCCAAGTCGCCACACACACTGGCTTTCCCCTTTCGGACTTGGTTCAAGGGTTTCTGGTTGCCAGGCTGCTGAGGAAGTTCTCCCAGAAGCAGGGATGGAGAGGTAGGCTTTCGAGGCCTGTGGGGATGGGGGGATATGGCAGCATCCCTGCTTCTCAGGGAACTCTCGGATCAGCTCCGTTCCCCAGCCTCTGCCCGTCCAGCAGCTGGTACTCAGCTGCAAGTCTGCATGCCCTTCAGTCTCAGCCTCTGCCCCCGCTCTCAGGACCCATGTCCACACTTGGGGAGGACGCGATTGGCCCAACTCCCTCCTGCTCAGAATGCCCTTTATGCATCAAGCCTGTAACCTGTCAGACATTATAGATGGTGTGGCCCATTACACCCAATTGAGGCTGCTTTCCCCAAAAGCAGAGCTGGGACAGAGCAGGGAGAAATTTGTATCTCTTGCTCAATAGCCATTGAATCACAGAATTGGGTGTTTTGTATCCTACAGGGCAGTGAGCTCCCCGTCACTGGGAGCATTCAAGCAGAGGCTGGATATTATAGTAGGGATACTATGGCTCAGAAACTGGGGGAAGCTTACTATGGGGCTTGTTACTATGTATCCAGAGTTATGACCCCATGTTGTGACCAGGGCTGGGGGGATGGGGACACAGTCTATGGCCCAAGATTGAGAAAGCCACATGGCTTTGAACCCGAGACCTCTGTCTCGTTAGCACAGAGCTGCAGCCGACTGAGCTAATAAGCAGTTTCGCGGCAGCCGTTTTTCCATCAAACGCATGTGCTGTTTCCTGACTTCTTAAGGCGGCATGCTATTTATACCATAGATCCATTCATTCTTAATGAGCCACGGTTGTGGATTGTAAAATGTTTTATTTTCAGACAGGATTGCTCACTGCCCAGAGCCAGTTGTTGCTATGCCGCCTTCCTTCTTTCTCTGTTCCTGAGAAATGAGTGTTTTGGAAGCTCCTCAGGGCGCTCAGCTGCCCTCTCCCCCACTCCCTACTCACCCCCAGTGTTTCCCCAGCAGACTCAGAACTTGCCGTTTCTGTCACACCAGGCTGAACGTGGTACATGGACTCCCTGCAGCCTTCAGAGCAGCTGGGAGTGTGTGTTGTAGGGGGCAGACGGCGGGCAGGCTGGCCGAGGCTTGGAGAAGGAGGCAGAGTAGAGCAGGTCTTCGTCGTTTGGAGGTGGGATGCCGTCTGTCCTGGGTGGGTTGGACATTTGCTAGCGTTACAGGTCGCAAAGTGATGGAACAGTGACTCGATCCGACTCACTGCTTTAAATTCATTGACAACTTTTTTAAAGGTAGAGAATGTTCATTAAAAAGAATATGGAGTTCTGGCTTCTTTTTTGAAAATCAGAAGGTCTGGCATACTGCCCCTCCCTGGAAAAATTGGACAGGCTAAGTGGCAGCTTCCCCCTTCACACAGGCCTTGCAGTCTCTGGTTTGCTGCAGTCCCCACCCCTCCCTATTGTCTCTCACGCTCTTTGATCATCACCCTTGCTGGGTTATTAAGGAGAAAGTGAAATAGTTCTTGTTTCCACATCCCAGTGTAAGAGAGAGACTAGAAGTTAGACCAACAGGGACACTTGTTGCAAAAACAGTGGGCGCACGTCTCTGTGGAAGTGAAGCCTTCTCATATCCAGCCCACCTCACTCACTGACCCTTCACCTGACCAGTGGGAAACAGGAGCCTGACCATGGCACATCTGGGCGTCCTTTCTCCTACCCTGACCCCACAAATCCCGCCCACGGTGGTTCTGCGCCTTCTGTGGAGGTGACCCACCGCTGTCGCCCCCAGGGCCTCGCCAATAAGGGCTTAAGAGGTCAGGCCTTGCAGAGCTCCTGTGTTTTAATAGGGGATCCCCGGGCAGGAAAACTTTAGTTTTGTAAAGTCCTTCTTCCTCTCTGGGCCTTGGTTTCCCCATGAGGAGGACGGGGGTGACGGGGACTGAGACAGAGAGTCCGTTCTCGTCCAGCTTTCATATCTCATGGTTCCAAATCCAAGGGGATGAGACTTTATGGAGGAATTTCTAACAGGTGGTAAACCAGCTCCCAGACTGTACATTGAGGCTGTGTCTACCGGAAAGACCAGCCCCATTTCAGCAGTGGCCCCGTCTCACTCATACACACTCACACACACACACACACACACACACACACACACACACACACTCCGGGTATGTGCTGCCAGTGAAATCCCATCCCCCTCCCCCCACCCCATGCCCTGTGTTTGTGGTAAACAATCACTAAGTGCTTATGAAGTTCCGGAATCTTCCTTTCACGGTCCTGTCCCCGGGATTGTCTCTAATGCTTCACTATCACCTTCCCCGCCTCAGTTCGTCTTACACCCTGCATGGGTTCTACAGTCCTGGGCAGCTGGAAGTACCTGGGCTTTTTTAATGTATAAATATAATAGAAACCACCAAATACACACAGAGATGTGAGGCAGAAACGACTGCTCAGAGAGGAGGGAGGAGAGGCTGCTTTTGAACCACCTGAGGAGGGTGCTGTGTGTCCAGCCCGGCACACAGCCACTGAAAGCCACTGACTCCGGTCTTCATGGTGTAGGTCTGCTGTTTGGGTCCAAAAAATAAATAAACAAAAAGAAGTCATAGCTGGACAGTCCTGGCTGTGGCTCCCACTAGCCGTTTAGGGATGGGAACGCCGTCCATCCCACCGGGGGCAGGAGAGGGGATGGTGGTGCTGAGTTGCCGGAGCCCACTGTGAGCCCCGCTTGGGCAAACACTGACAGTCAGTCTTCTGTGCGGCCACCGTTCTTCCAGGCTCAGCTGAGGGCCTGAGTGCCACTTGCCTGTTGGTCTGTGCAGGTGAAAGAGGCAGATCTCAGCCTTCAGCTGCCGTGGACCACAGCCCATGCCAGGCTCTGTGCATTTGTGTAATCCCCTGACACCTGTGCTGGGGGGACTACTGTTGTCCCATTTTATAGAAGAGGAAACTAAGGCAGATAATTTACATTGTAATCTCAGCGTGGGCAGAACAAGAAATCCCCATGGTGTTCGGGAAACTTTGCCCTTTTCCCAAGTCGCAGGGAAACAGAGGCCTGGCCATGTCTTGCGTGGCTGTGTTTTGAGAGAGAAGCCCATGCGTTACTAATTTGTCTTGACCTTTGGATTCCTTGGTGAAGCCTAACGCTAGCTCAGTGCTGGCATGTGTGAATGGAGGGGCCACCCCCAGAATAGAAGCCCTGAGCTTCCAGGAGCCACCCTTGTCCCGACCGCTGCACCCCACCCCTGCCCCCTGCAGCCCTGTTGCCTGTCCTGGGCATCTTCGCTGGCCTGGGGGTTGATTTTCCAAGAGCAGGAGGCCCTCATTAGCCACACCACAGAGGTCAGGGGCATGGCTATCGCTGCTAATTTGTCCCAACCCGATGGCACCCTCAGCTGATTGGATGACTCCAGCTGCAAGGTAAGCTCTTGGGACTCCTTGCCCCCGCCAACCCTGCAATCCCCAACTGAGCTGAACTGGGGAAACAGGCCCCACCCCCAGGCAGCCCGGCTGCAGCTGAGCAGATGACCACAGAACTCTCGCCAAGTGCAATACAGCACACCCCTCTCCAGCCGCTCACCTGCCTCGCTGTGTGGACCTGCAGCTTAATTCCGCCCACTCTAGATTTCTCGGCCTTTGGGGACCTGGTGAAGTGAATAAACCTGGGCCCGCCTGCCCTGTATGACTCCAATAAGCCCTCGGAGATAACAGTGCTGATTCCACTCAGCTCAGCAGTCCTCTCCCCAGGCCTCTTGTCCATCACAGGGTGGAGGCCGGCCCCACGGATGGGGCCAGGATGATTTCCGCTCGCTGGTCCAGGAGTGGTGGCAGAGGCTGGGAGAAGCTGTCTGTCCGGTGATCTCCATACAGGAAGGAGGGGCCGGACCGCCCCTGTCTCAGTTGCTCCTGGGGTCCACATGGAGTCCGGGCAAAGCTGGCAGCCCAGTCCCCCACCTAGGCTCTGAGATCAGATGCCATGGGCCTGAGCAGGGACTGAGATTCCAGCCCCGGTGAGGGAACCTGAGGGATACACCCTGAGGCCAGACCCTGAGGGGACGTGATAGACAGAGACAGAGGCGGAGACCCAGAGACAGATGGACAGACATGTGCAGAGACTGGAGAGTGAGAGAAACCAACCAAAACAGAAATAGGGATCAAGAGACAAACCCAAGGGCTTCCCTGGTGGCACGGTGGTTGGGAGTCCGCCTGCCGATGCACTGGACGCAGGTTCGTGCCCCTTTCCAGGAGAATCCCATGTGCCGCGGAGCGGCTGGGCCCGTGAGCCATGGCCACTGAGCCTGCACGTCCAGAGCCTGTGCTCTGTGGCCGGAGAGGCCACAACAGTGAGAGGCCTGAGTACCGCAAAAAAAAAAAAAAAAAAGAGACAAACCCAAGAAGACTCAAAACACACAGGGACATAAAGACACACAAGAGAGGGAAAGAAAGACAAGAGAAGCAAAGGCAGAGAGAGAGCTTTTTTTCAAACCATCAACAAGAGAGGCACAAGGAGATGAGGTCAAAGACAAAGGCGCAGAGACCTAAAGAAGGACAGACAGACAGCACTGACGTCATGGAGTGGATGAAGATGCGTTTTGCATCCCAGCAAAGGAACTGTCAGGAGGTATGCACCCACTTTGCTTCATCTCTGCCACAAATCAGAAGCAATAACCTGCCAGAGAGAAATAGTGCAGAGCACATCCAAGCCAGACCAGCCCCTCGTCCCCTAGGTGCCTGAGTCCGGAGCCTTCCTTTTGAGCCTATCCTGGCTCTGGAGAAGCCCACCACCTGGCCGTTGTGTTTCCTGTTCTCTGTCAGGGATGCCTGGCACACCCCAGTCCCAGCATTTCTATCTGCCAAAATCATGCCCATCTTTAAATTCCACCTCTTCCAGGAAGTCCCTCCTGACTTCTCCTTTCCCTGAACACTTTCCACCTCCCCTGCAGAGTATCATGTTCTCCCTGGAAGGAGCTGTTCTTATCTTCCATCCGTCCATCTCCCATTCTATCTGGAGCTCCTCCAGCCAGGGCAGGACCACAGGATTTCAGTGCTGGCGACCACATCACTATTGATCTGAGGATTCATCTTCGTTATCTGGTACCTCCTGTCTGTCTGCAAGCCCCAAGGAGGGAGTTAATTAAAATCAATGGCAAATGAATAAGCAAGCACAGGAAACCCTCCACTCCCCAGCTGTCAATTCCTGGCCTGGTCTGTGCTGTCCCTGCTGAGGTCCCAGGTGGCAGCCTGGAAGGGGGACCAAGGAGGGAGAGCTCCCGGGTCCCACTCCCTCACCCCTCCTTCTGTGGTGGTCCTGTGACTATCCCCACCTCAGAGATGAGGAAATGAGGCCCAGGGTGATCAGGCAGCTGGACAGGGAGGGTCATCCGGGTCTCCTGACTCTGAGTCCAGGAGGGAGGGAGGAAGGAAGGCTCTGAGCCTCTCTCGCTCCACCCAGCCTATCCCTATGAGGACAGGCCCCCTGGCCTTGGGACTACCTTTCTTATTGTCCAGACCCTGACTCTCTGGGACCCTGGAGGGAGTTTCCAAAACAAAGGAAGAGCCCGTTCTGGGGCCTGGGGTTTGGAAGAAGAGAAGGTTTTGCATGAACAGTGCACTTCTCTCCCCAGAGCCCACTCATCCCGTGTCCATGGCAACCAGCCTCCGACAGCCCCTCCCCGCATTAGTCTGTGCCTAGCTCAGGCTGAGGCCACCATTGCCTGGCTCGCTCATCCCACTTGAGTGTCCTTTTGGGAGAGGCTGCAAGGAGGCGCCTGCCTGGTGGAAAGCCCAGCCCGAGCTGGCTCGCCACCACCTTGCTGACCACCATCAGTCCTGCTGTCTCTGCACAGTGCCGCGTTTCCTCCTGCTGCGTGCCTGCTTGGCCCAAGGCCCAGTGATGGGGGCTGAGGGAAGGAGCCAGACACCAATTAAGACGTGACCGTGTCCTGAAGGGGCTCCTGGTACAGTTGGGGAAGTCGAGGCAGGTGTTTGTAGGAAAAGAAATGCAATGCCAGGGGTTGTCTGAGAGGGGCCAGAAGAGCTGCCCCAGCAGTTGTGGGGAGAGTGAAGGAGGGCCTGTCTTCCATCCTTGGGCTGGAGAAATTTTCCAACAGGGGCACGGTTTGGATGGGTTCCTGGAGGATGAATTGGAATCTAATTTTCAAAAATATGTATAGGCTCGTATAGCTTTTTAGACTTGCAGTGCTTTTTGTCCTACTTGATCTCTTGATCTGATTTTATTGGTAGTTGTTATTGTGTCCATTTTACAGATGAGAAGACTGAGGTTCAGAGAGATGTAGGTATTTGTCCAGGAGTGTCCAAAGCAGAGCTAGAATTCAACCCTAGATGTTGGGAGTGAACTAGACGTTTTTCTCACACACATTGCAGCCCCTGCCTCTGGCGGGAAAATGCATGTTGAGGAAACAGAGGATGAACTGACCTGCCTGCAGGGGACCAGAGCCCTTGGGGTGAGGCCAGACCATGGGGTGCCCTGCATCCTGGGTGAGGAGGAAAGAGCAGAGATTCCTACAATAGTTAGGCCTGGGTTCAAATCCCAGCTCGGCCTCCAAACAGCCTCTGAAGGCACCTAGTGCCTCCAATGTCTTATGAAACACAACTTGGAAATCTAAGCTCCCCGGAAAAAGTGAGTCCACCCCTGTGAGGTTGGCCTGGGCACCGAACATGGTGAGTGCAGAGGCCAGCTCTGTGCCAGATGGTGTGGGCCATGAGTTCAGGATGCACCCCCCCCATCAAGTAAAATAGCTCCCATTTATCAGGCACCTACCATGTGCCAGACACTGCCTGTGTTATCTCTATTAATACTCACAACAACCCAGGAAAGGACCCATCATTACCCCATTTCATAGGTGGGCCTGCTGAGCACAGAGAGGTGAAGAAACCGACCCAAAGTCCCACAGCTGGGAAGTGGCAGAGTCAGGACACTGTGTGACTCAGAGCCTCTTCACCACCCCTGCACCTCGCTCCTGCTGCCACCAAACAGAGCCCCAGACTTGGGAGGCATCTTGGTGGGATTTCAGGCTGCAAGCCTGGCCCTGCTCCCAGGTGGGGCAGCCCTCACCTGTCCCCATGCGGACAGCTCTGTGACTCTTCTCTGCAGCTGTGCCCGCCTGGTGGGCTGGGTAAGGCTAACTGGGGACGTCTCTGCATTCCCCAGGGCCTTATCTTTCCTTTACATTAAAAAAAATTTTTTTTTTTTTGCTTTTAGTATGCAAAATTTTCCACCATCTGCGTTGCCTCTGGCAGAATATTTGCTGAAAATATCTCTCTTCCTCTCTAATTCCCGTAATTTCTTGGGGCTTTGGGAGCCTCCAAGCAGAGCAGCAGTTGCTCACAAGGGCCTCCCGAGCTTACAGGCTGCTGGCTGTCCTTGTGCCAGGCAGGCAGACGTTGTGTGGCCCAAAAGTCACATCTCCCCACCTCTCAACCAGAGTGGGGCACTGGGGTCTCTCCACTGATGGAACAAACCTGACCTGAAGTTGAATCCTAGGATTCAGACCCAGAGTGGCTGTCTAGGTTGGCCTCTTTTTGTGTGTGATGAAGCCCTGAGAGGTGTCCCCAGGGTCACAAAGAGAGATGGTGGCAGAGCAGAGGCAGGAAGCAGGTCCCCAAATCCCAGTGCAGTGCTGTGAGGTCCAGTGGCCAGCATCCTGCCTGTCCCCTGGACCGTCCCAGGCAAGGTATCTCCACAAGCCAGCAGCTGCCACATGTTCTTTGAGGCAGTCAGGAAAGACTTTCCAAAAGGGAAGACTTCCCCCCACCTTCATGTACCAAAACTCTGAGTTTCCATGGTGACAGTCAAATTGCAAATCCATCCAAGAGTGAGCCAGGGGAAAAAAAAAAAAAAGCTGGCCTCTCCCCAGAGAAGCAGGCATGGCTGGTGCTGGGGCTGTCCGCTTCTGAGGATGAGAGCTGGGCAGAGTGGGGCAGCCCTGCTGCGGCATGATGGGAAAATCTCAGGGACGCCAGGTCCCCAAGCAAGTGGTCCAGGGGCTCAAGCCACTGCAGAGGGGGAGGCCCCCCTCCTCCCTGCCTCCTGGCAGAGCCCGGGTGAATCCATTTAGTGACACCTCCTTCTTGGGGAAGCTATCGGGACAGTCTTCTCCCTGGTGTTTTCCCATTTTCAATCTGAAAATCAGGCGTGGGCAGAATACAAGCACTCGTCACTGACAGAACCATCCTAGACTCAGCCTTTGGGGAATGAGAGGAAAAAACTCAGCCTCCAGACACAGAGAGTGTTTTCTTGAGGATGGAAGGGCAAGAGTCAAAAGATTTATGAGCCTAAAAGCTTTGTTAATAGACCTGTAAGATTTACGATCGCAGCTGCCGTGCAGGGAAAAAGGTGGCAGCGCAATCGAATGGCAAATTAGCCAAGGTTCAGGTTTTAACAGCAACATTTGGAGGGGGAGGAAGAAGAAAAACTTCTTCCCTTGCTGCCGAAGGAGTATTTGGATAAACAGCGTTTGCACTGGGCTGTGTCCAGGGATGTTCTCCACAGTGTCTCCTTGGTGCGTTTCTTTCCCACTGACATAAGTGCCGAGGCCAGGTGTCAACACTGCCGACTTCCTTGGGTTTATTCCTTTCGAGTGGGGTTTATTAGAGTGGACTAGAAATGGGATTGAGTTTGCACCACAGAGACCTCTAAGCTGAGGCTTGGCCCCCTGCTTGAAATCGCAGACACAGTGAGCAAGGATGCTTGAGCTGAGGGAGAACGAATCCAAAAGGGATGAGTCGTTGGCTGGCTGCTTCTCTGCTCTGTGATGTCTTTGTGAGCTCAGTTGTCATCTGGGGCTGTTCCCCCCCTTCCATGGCTGTGGCCCTTGTCTATAAAAGGAAACAAAAAAACAAGACAACTGACTGTCACTTGGGGAGGTTTATTTTTTCTAAACCTTGCACAGCATAGGCACCAAGTGGGAACTAGGCAATATGGCCCCTGAACCCCACCTCCAGGGTTGGCGCTTGGACAACACATACCCCTCCCAACAAAAAATGCTCTTGCAACATAGCATAGCAGCCTTCTTGCGGCTTAAGCCCACTCCTAGCTCAGCACTGTGACCATGTACCACAGATGACAGAACAGGGAGCAGAGTGAAGAAATAGGGTGAATGAGTAGCCACCATAACCCGAGTCCTGGGATGTCCTTTCCCATCGTCTCCTTTCAGGTTCTTGGTATGTTGTGCCCTGTGGCATCTGCTCATTAGCACCAAAGAATCCAGGCATTATTTCCATACCATGGAGCCCCGTGTCATGTCCCCTACCCCCCACTGCCTCAGCCTCATATTCTCCACCCTGCTCCAGAATTTTGAAGGTCCTGCATATCAAACATGGGGGAGACGGAACATTCCAAGTCAGGAAAAAGGAATAAATTATCCGTAAGCGTCTCTGCCAAAGAGATGGGGAAACCAATGTGAAGAACAGTAACCGTGTTGCCCTCAGGGATTTCCCACTGCTTAACAGGCCGCTGGACACCCCCTCCTCCTGCTGCGGGAGGGGGCAGAATCCTCCCCAGTGCCTTTGCATCTGCCCCTAGGGAGACATGGGGAGCTGCTTGCTACCTCCTGCCACCCCCCACTCCCTTTGTCTGAGGACCCACAGAGTTGGCATTTAGTCAGTCAGTGAATGAGCCAAAAATACGTAAATGCTTATAAAACTGATGCCCATAAAATCGGGTCTCGGTGGATTCATAATCAAAGAAACCCAGTCTGGGACCTAAAACGCGATTGCAAAATAAGTCAGGCCTTTACTTGCGTTTCTCAGATATTGTAAAGGGGGCATGTGGACCACAACCCCTCCCATCCCCATCTCTTTTTGATTCTACATCACAAGAGCCCAGAAAGCCAAAGCAGAACTCTTCCTTGAGGGCAAGAAGGGAAAGAAACAGCAGAAGAGGCAAAATCCTTGAGCAGACAGAGGAAGGCAAAGCTGGAAGCAATCCTGTTAGCATCGTTCTTGTCCCACCCCCACGGATCAGGCTCTGCAGGAGAAGCACGCCAGCCTTAACTGTGGTGCAATTTGTCCCCTGCCCTCCAGGAGCCTCTCCGCCTGCTGGGGGAAACACACACAGAACACTTCAAGCGGGAAGTAGTTGCTGCAGATGTAGCAGAACACACAAGGCGTTCAGCCAGACAGGTGGGAGCCATAGGGAAGGCTTCCTGGAGGAGGTGGTACCCGAACTAAGCCAGAAGAAGAGGGGTGGGCAGGGCATTCTGGGTAGAGGGAAGCCAGTCCCTGCAGGAGGTGCTGACCGGCAGTTTGGCAGGAGCTCCAGGCCACGTGGGGCCAGAGGAGCCCCAGATAGGAGAGCCAGTGAAACTGGCAAGATGTGGGGGTGAGGGAGGGAGAAGAGCCAATTAGTCATTAAAGCTTTCGAAGCACGGCTGCCCTGCTGTGGAAGCACAGGGTCAAGGATCTCTTAGGCTGAAGTGGTCAGCCAGCGCCAGCCCCTCTGGTTGCTTGGTTCTATGACTTGTGACTTAGCTGAAAGGTGACACAGGCTGAAGGCATGAAAACTTTCCAGAAGGCTCTAGATCCAGGTGGAAGCTACATGGCCTAGGTTCTGCCATTTCCCTTCCTGGAACCACTGTGGGCTTCCCTAACTGACCAGACTCTCTCCCTGCTGGGCCTTAATGCAATTTCAGGATTCTCCTCTGCACGCTGCTCCAGAGGGGCCTAGAGCATCAGATGAAACCTATTAGCCGCCCTTGATATAGATTGGTTTTGTTTCCAGTATCATCTCCCACCAAACATGTCCCTATGGCTCAGGTTTGTTCTACAGATCAAGTAAGATAATGCTTCCCAGGTGCCTAGCACAGTGCCTGGCAGAAAGCACTCAACTCCCTCCGTAACCAGCGTATTGCATTCCTGGGGAAGACACACTGACGCTTACCCCACCCGCTGAGTTAGTCACCTATGCGAGCTGGTTACCTGTGATCCCAAACCTTCCTGTGCGGTTATACTTGCTATTATAATTACATCATTTAATTAAATGTTATATAAATTGATGACAAAAGTCAGAAAAGACACAGAGTCGTTTCATTAAAACCAAGACTTTGGAAAGACTTGGTAGGAGTCACTTGCTTAAAAAGGCTATTGAATTAGGTGTAGGCAGCACAACTGTAAAAAAAAAAAAAATGGGAGAAAAAAACGGAAAAATAGAGGATTCCTGCTTGCCCATGTCTTCAAGATCTGCTCCAATAAGAAACTGAACCTGAGAATCACAGTGCGATATGGATGCAGTTTAGACACAAAAGACCGTGTGGGTCGATCTCAAAGAAGCACCCAAGCCCTCCATCAAAAGATTGGCGAATGGGGCTTCCCTGGTGGCGCAGTGGTTGAGGGTCCGCCTGCCGATGCAGGGGACGCGGGTTTGTGCCCCGGTCCGGGAAGATCCCGCATGCCGCGGAGCGGCTGGGCCCGTGAGCCGTGGCCGCTGAGCCTGCGCATCCGGAGCCTGTGCTCCGCAACGGGAGAGGCCACAACAGTGAGAGGCCCGCGTACCGCAAAAAAAAAAAAAAAAAAAAAAAAGATTGGCGAATGGATGTACATTTCTATGCTTAAAATTAAAATGGAGTTTAATGTATGAATAGATCCTGTATTATGACTCCCACTGTTGACTAACCAGCCAAATATGGTTGCATTTAGTCCAGAAAAGAGGGTTTCCACCACAGCAGGTGCTCACTGTGGGAGCTCCCCCTCCCTCCCCTTCCCTCTCCTGGGGTTCCAGCCCCACCAGCCTTGCTCCTTCTGCATTCACAAGACCCCACTGGAAGTTGCTGGATGAGCTGGGATGAGAGCCCAGGCCTGCTGGCTCCCAGTTCCATTCTTCTGGTGGAATCAGAGTGGTTACAAACACAGGCTGTGGAGCTAGCCCACCAGAGTAAGAATCCCACTGTGGGCAAGGGCCTCGGTTTCCTTGCCTGTGAAATGGGGACAATGCTATTTCCTATCTTGCAGGGTTGTTCTGAAGCTTCCTTGAGTTAGTGTATGTCAGGGGCCTGGAGCCCTCCATCAGGGTCAGCGAGGACTGGAATTATCCCTGCAGAGCATGGCCGGGCACCTTTAAATGTTGCCAGGTGCAGTTGGGCCTGCACCAAAGGGGGTAATCATCTCCTCCCAGCAAGAGGCTTCTGATTCAGCCACAGGGAGGGGTGATGGGTGGAGATGGCTGCCTGAGGACTGAGCCCTCCCTGCCGGTGCTGGTCATACTGGGCACCGCACCCCCGAGTCCCCGCCTCCTTACACCGGGACTCACCTCTTTGACTGACAGAAAGGAGTACCCTGCCATCCCTATCCCCGGACCACTGTCCCCGTGCCCCAAACACCAGGGCTGGCGGAGGTCCTATGCCACCTTGTCCTGGAAGGAAGATGCCTGCCCTGGTCCCCTCTGTCTGACATGCCTGCCGGTGGTGGCCAGTGGGGGTGACCTTCTGTGCTGGTGTCTCTTTTCCAGTGGTTTCCAGCGACAGTGACAGTGACTCAGATCTCAGCTCCTCCAGCCTGGAGGACAGACTCCCACCCACTGGGGTCAGGGACCGGAAAGGCGACAAACCCTGGGGGGAATCAGGTAAGTGTGGAAAGCAGCCCTGTTTGTTTCCCAAGCCCCCGGAGCAGTGGCTTTGCTGCTTCCACAGGCTACCGCTCCCTAGTGGCTCCCCAGTGGATGGGTCTGTGGACTTGTTCTAGATCCGGGAGGCAAAATGGGCCATCAGCTGGGAGGGCTAGGAGCTAAAGTGTTGGCACCGCTCAAGAACAGATGGAAAGGGGAGTTCTCTGCCGGCCTATGGTTAGGATTCCGGCTTTCACTGCCATGGGCCAGGTTCAATCCCTGGTCAGGGAACTGATCCCACAAGCTGTGTAGAACAGCCAAAAAAAAAAAAAAAAAAACAAACACATGGAAGGGAAGCTCAGGTATATATGCAGAGAAGACCTGGGGGGGCACATTTTCCATTCCTTTCCTTTAGACACATGAAGGACCTTCCCAGGAAAAGGACCAGCTTCATTCAGAGTCACTCCAAAGGTTAGAACTGGGATACTTGCGTGACATTTCAGGCTGAATTTAATACCTAAGAAGAAAGCTTTTCAGTAACCGCCTCAAACTGGAAGGAAATGGAAGGCTGGGTGATCTTCTGCCAGAACTGATACGGAAGGGATCCCTGCCGGGGGTGGCAGTCTGGACTAGGTCAGAGATGCCAATGCCTGGCACTCCTGTGCCCATTGCAGACATTACCAGTTGATCACGGTACTCTCTCCCACAGAGCCTGACATGGCTTCGGGATCCTCCTGCATGCAGTTTTCCCAGGGATCAGTATCAGTAGGCGGGGATGATGCATGAGGTGAAAACTGTCCCTGGACTAGATGATCTCTTAGGCCCCTTCAGGCTGCAGATTCTCTCTTAGGAAAGTGTGGAGGACACTTACCTGCCAGCCTTGGTTGCTAGGGCAGGTTTTACACTCCTCACTTCCCACTACCGCAGCTCGTGTCCCCTCTCTTCACACCGGCTCTCAGCTGCGGCCAAGCGGGTCAGGAGATGGAAAGATGGAGTGCAGTCTGCAGGCCCCACCTCTGCTCTCTGGGCCGGGCAGGGGCTAACAACCGTGTCTGAGTGAGGATTCTTTAGTCTGCAGAGGCAGCAGTGAATGTCCCTCTTGTTGGGTTAACAGAAATTTACATGCTTCCCCACGACACCCTCCTTCTCCGAGGGCAGGACAGACTCGTCCTCACTGCCAGTTTTCATGTGGGTAACTACTTGTTCCTTAGTGAAATGACCTCAGGGCCCATTCGATTGCCTTTGTAGGTTGTGGGCCAGTCGGCAGTGGCCAGAGGGTGGGGTCCCGCTGGAACATGGCAGCCATGTGGATGGGGAAAGGGGGTGGCGGTTCCCAGGGCAAGGGGCTCTGGCAGACGGTCCCATAGATACAGGTCACAATTCCAAATGAGGAGACTTTAGATCAGCTCCTTGTCAGGCTGAGATGGTCCCCGTCTCGGTTCAAGGCCCAAAAGACGCAGCCCTGAACCATTCATGTGGTTTCTTGCAGGTGGCAGTGTGGAGTCATCAAAGATGGGGCCTCCCCGCCCACCCAGCCACCTCTCAGGGAGCCAGAGCAGCCTGGCCATCGAGACGGGACCGGCTCTGCAGACCCACAGTGGGGGCCCCACCCAGGCCGGACCCAAAAGGCCACAGTGAGTACCAAGCTCCTCCTTCCATCGTACCCACCTCCTCTCTATCTGCACCTCCCCGGGGGGTGTTTTCAGTTCTCTGCATTTTTGAGTCCTGTACCAGGTGCCCATTGAACAGAGGCAAGCCAGGCCCATCCGTGGCCACAATGAACAGAAAAAGGGACCCAAAAGGACAGTGGTGACTGTCCCTATCCGTTCTCAGTAACTGTAACAATGGCTGTTTCTACCCTCTGCTTTATGAAATGTATAATCTTTCAGAGCATTTCCCTTCCTGCCTAACAGTCACAGTAACTCCGTTCTCAGAGCACCTGCTAGTCACCAGGCAGTGCGTGCCCAGCCTGGGCCGGGTGCGGTGGGGGACGACAGTCCCTGGCCTCCAGAAACCTACTGCATAGCTGAGGAAGGCAAATCAGCTCACCCAAAACAGAGCCCAGGCCAGGGCAGGCCCAAATCCTAAGAGGGAGGATTCAGGACCCCTAGAGCTGACGGCATGGAGGCCGGCCTGCCCTTGCACTTCCAAGGTCAACTTTCGTTCTCTTGGCCAAATAGACAGGAGGCTCATTATCCCCATGTGATGGGTGTGGAAGCCGAGGGCAAGAGTCCAAGCTCCCACCGGCCCCGGCCAACCTGAGGTCACCATGCACTTGGGGGACAGGGGAGTCCTCACACTCAAGCGGGAGAAAATTGTGCAGGCCCGATCGGCGCCCAGCCTCCTTCCAGAAAGAAGCCCCAGCTGGACTTAGTGCGTCTACAACCAGAGGATCCATGGTGCACGCTGCGTGGGTCAGCGCAGCAGCTGGTGCCCCTGCCGCGCACGGGGACGGCTGCAGGCCTGCTGGGCTGGGGAGTACCCCCCAGGAAACCCTGTGGGAGCGCCCCTCCCCTCCCCTTTCCCCTCCCCTCCCTCCTCCTCCCTCATTTCCCCTCTTGATGGTCATGAGGGACAGAGACAGACTGTGACGCTGGGTGGGAAGGTCTCAGGGAGGGAGGCGCCGTGGACGTGCACCCTCTCCCCCCTACCCTCGCCTCCTGCAATCTCCCCAGGGAGGGCGGTTTGGAATCAAGCAGGCCCAAGCTCCAGTCCCAGCCCTGCCACCCATAGCCATGGGAACTTGGGCAAACCATCAGGTCAAACCACATGAAATTGCATTTTTGTAGATCAAAAACAGTTAAATATTGGCAAATCCATAAGATTCAATCTAATATTTGATCTCTCAGTGCCCAATTCCATTATCACTGAAATGGGGACCACATCGTGTCCCTTGTAGGTTGCAGGGAGGGTAAGATCCAGGGTCCGTGTGGGGTACCTACCTGAGTGGGTCTTCAGGAACTGTCCAGTAATCACGGGGCAGGCTGTGTGGCCCAGCACATAGACAGGGTTCCAGGGCTTAAGTTGTTACTTGGAAAGGACTGGCCTAGAGAAAGGTTGTATGTTCCCATGTCCATTTGCTCCTGCTGGCATCCCAAGATCACCTGTGTTGACTAGCCCAGGTATCAATGGCCACGCTGAAGCCCAGGGACTGGGCGACCTGCCTGCAATGACACAGCACAGCGGAGCAGGGCTGGGCCCAGCATGCAGGTGCCCCCTGCCCAGCACTCAGCCGCCGGCCCTCCCGGGCAGCCCCCTGTTTAGTTTCAGACGGGGCAGCTGCTTCAGGTGCAGGCCGCTCCAGCAAGGAGTCAGCCTTCCCTGCATCTCATTCCCAAAGCTCACACTGTCACTGGGGTGGGACTCTGCCTCTGCTACCCCTATAGTGGCCTTTTTTTCTCTCCCCCAAAGGTAGAAGGCACACCTGGGCGAGCCCCTGCTGCTGACGTAGGCTCCGACGGTCCCCTCTGCCTGCCCTGAGCAGAGGCGTGCTTGGTGCGTGGGGCAGACTTTCCAGTGGAAGAGCTTGAGAGAGAGAGAAAGCGCTGGAGCCAGACCCTACCCGGCTCCTTCCTGACCAGTCCCAGGGCCCTCCACCGCCAGCCCTGTCGGACGTGACCTCTGGCTCAACAAACCAGTGTTTGCAAGGCTGAGTCTGCTTCCCCCAAACCAGTGCCTTTCTGCACCCCTTCTCTCCTGGGAGCCCCCCTCTCCACCGCCACCCCAGTCACTCCCCTCAGCCGTGACCTTTATTTATTGCCCCCAGCCCCACCCCCAGTCTACCCCTATGTTCATTTTAAGTTTGCTCTCGTCTTAGTTGGACTGGAAGGGCCTTCCGACCCACCTTCTGGGGCCTTCCCCTATGCACTGCAATTTCAGAGGGTGCCAGGTAGGGCTTTCTCCATATTTGTATTCATGGAAAAAGAAATCAGAGCCTGGGCGTGACCCTTCACACCTAAGCGTGGCCCCCGGAGAGGAACCCAGAGCAGGTGGGATGAGACATCCACCCATCCTCCCCCTTCCCCTGCGGCTCTGAACGTGGATGCAGCCTCCTCCCTCCCGGCCCAGGAGCTGCTGTTGAACCTGGCTCTCTGTTAGGTTTCTTGGAAGCCCTCCTTGGCCTCCCCGAGGACTGCTGGAGCTGGAAAGGGTTCTGGTGAACACTGTGAATTCACTCACTGAAGAGCAAGCAGCCTTCAGCTGAGCCCCCTGCTGGGCGTGAAGCTCCCTAAGCCATTAATTCACTCCTCTTCAGCAGGCTCAGTTTGGCAGAAAAACACTTAATTCAAAGTGTGGGCAGATGCTTCTGGAAAACCTTTCCTGGAGGAGAGAGAATGTGTGATTCTGTGTGTATGGCGTCCACACCCTCGCTCCTGACCACCCCGTGCCTGGTCCTCGAAGGGCCTTCTTCTCCAGGCTCTCAGGCCCCCACCATTAGCTCTTTTACCCTAGTCGCTGGCAGACAGTAAAAAAAAAAAAAAAGTAATAAAAACACTGTTTCCCTGTGACAAGTTATGCTTCAGAATAGAAACAATAAAGATTAGAATTTGCATTGAGCCAGCGTGTTGATCAAAAGGCCACAATCACTTGTGTTTCTGAGATGCATCAGTAGAGAAATGGATGGAAAAAATGTGGTACGTTCGTTGCTGGAACACTTGCTAAGCCGCAGTAAAAGGAATGAGCTAGATCTGCGTGGGTTAGAAGGGCTCACAAACCTAACATTGAATGGGAAAAACAAGGCCATCTAAGTAAAAATAAAAAGTACAGATAATCAAAATGAGTCATATGAACTTATATGTAAATGTGTCAAAATGCGTGTAAAATGGGCAAGGATTTGTGGTTAAACACTGTGGACTGAACACATCTGTATTTCCTCTGTCTCCCCAAACCCCACCAAAATGACATAAAGGAATGAAAATGGCATGAACTGCAAAGATGGCAGCAGGTAAGAGAGGTCTGAAAACTTTGGAAGCTGGAAGAGTATAACTTGTTTAGTGCCGGCTTCCCCCACTCCCCGAAGTGTCTAAGGGAGCTGGCAACCCTGAACAAGCCCATTTTCTCTGCAGAATCCCCCAAATGCTCAGAACATGGAGGGACCGGGTATCCCTAAGGCAGGAGTTCAAGATGGTGTGAAAATAGTATTGGTTGGAAGAAGTGGTTAGACCCGAGCCCAGATGGCACGTGACTGCCCTTCTCTGATCCTGGTAGAAGACAGGTGTACAGCTGGCCAAGGTTGAACTAGAAGGTTCTGGATTGGGAACCCCAAGACCTGCCAAAGGCTGGAGTGAAGCGATGGTTAATGGGGAGACCCTCAGCCCCCTTCCTCTGCTGACAGCTGGGCCTTTTCCCATCCAGCCACCCCAAGGCAGGACATTATTGAATTTCTCTCTGGGAAACTGAGCAAAGAGAAAAGACTGACAGATCCTGAAATTGACAATTCCCCAGTCTCTACCCAGTCATCACTATGAGGCCCCCATTCCCAAGCCCTACGCACATGTACAGAGCTTCCTGTTAGCTTTGTTGTGTTACAGTCATAGTGGCAACAGCCAGGGGCACCAGCAGTTGACCAAAACCAACAGCTCCAGTACACAGAAGAAAGGGGTCAGAGAACAGTCCTCCGAAGATATTTGCCCATGAAACAGGAAGAGAGTGTCATTTTTTAAAAGGAAGTGTTAAAGCTCTTGAAAATTTTTTAAAAATATATGATAGCAGAAAATTTTAAAGGCATTAGAAGGGATGGAAGATGTGAGAAAATCTCCCAGAAGGTAAAACACCGAAACAAAGAAAAGTCAGGACCATTGGACAACCAAAACATCAGATCCATGTAGAAGGTCTAACCTCCAACTAATAGGAATTTCAAGCCAAGAAACAGAAAAGAGAGGAGAGAAAATTGTAGAAGAAATGATACAAGAATATCTCCTAGGACTGAAGGAAAGGAGCTTTCACAGAGCAAGAACCCACCAAGTGCCGAGCACAGTGACATAAAACCACAGCCGTGCCGTGGGCCTCCACCATCGTGAGCTGCCATGTGGCAATACCTGTAGATGAAGATGCACCTGGCCTGCAGGTGCAGTGCAATCACCTGAAGTCTTGCTAAAACAGATTCTCACCCACCGAGTCTGGGCCAGGGGCTGAGCATGTACGTCTATCAAGTGCCCAGATGAGGCTGCTGGCTGGAGGACCACATACCCTGAGGAACACTGGTCCAGAGCAGTGGTGGTCACCACTGACAGCTCATTGGAATCACTTGGCCAGCTTTACACACACTCATGCTGGATGCACCCCTAGAGGTTCTGGTTTAATCAATTTGGGGCCCAGCCTTGACTCTAGGATTTTGTAAAGCTCCCCAGATGCCTCCACGTGCTGGCAGAACCAAGAACCATTTCCCTATAAGAACTCTTCTATGTGTGCTCCAGAAGATGTGTACAGCATGTTTAGAGCACTACCTTTTTATTAGCTAAAAACTGGGGACAACCTAAATACCATCGGCAGAAGATGAGATCCATAAATTGTGATATAGTCAGGCCACGCTTAGTATAGATGACTCTCACAAACAATGCTGAGCAAAGAAACAGATGGCAGAAAAAATAAATATGTTATGACACCATCTATATAGAGATTTTAAAACATGCAAAAATGTTATATATTAACATATATTTTATGCAGTGGAAGAATAAAGAAATGCATAGGAAGGATAAACAACAGCTTTCAAGATACATCTTGAGAAGAAGAGGCACAAGGAACGGTTTCAACTTTACTGATAATGTTTCATTAATCTCAGCAATGGATAGATGGGTTTGTAATATGTATAATATTTCATTATATGTCATATTTGAATTATTTTTATATGTCTGAAATCTTTCCGAATAAAAATTTAGGGAACTATAGCAAGCTTTATCATGAAATTTCAGGACACCAGGATAAAAATCCTAAAGAAAAAAAATCCTAAGACCTTCCAAAGAGAAAAAAATTTTTTGAAACACGTCTTATACCAAGGGTCAGGGGTTAACATGGCTTTGAAATTCTCAAAGCAAATTTTGAAGCCAGAACATAGTGAAGAAGTATCTTCCGAATTCTGGCAGGAAATAATTTCTAAGCTGGGTTTATATCCACCCAAATCTTAATGACAGTAGAATGAAGATATTTTCAGACTTGTGAAGTTTTGTTTTGTTTTAATTTGCCTCCCATACATTCTTTCTCAGGCAGCTACTACAGGATGTGCTCCAGCCAAACAAGGGAGAAAACCAGGACACAGGAACACAGGAAACGGAGGATCCAACAGAGGAGAGGGGCAGAGAGAGTCCCCAGGATGTTGGCAGTGGCTGTGTGTGTGGGCTAGAGGCCAAGGCCAGCCAGCCCAGATTGGAGCATGAGGACAGGGGAGACACCCAAGGATGTACAGACAGGATAAGAAGTATACCTGTGTTGGAGAGATTGAATATGCTATCATGATATTCTATATCATGACATATAATATATAAAACTGAAAAATCAAGAAGTAGAATCAGCATGAGATTTCAGTACAGAGGTAGACACCAGCAGAAATGGCTGAGTTCTAAGTGTTGCCTAGAGAGGGACTTGGGTTGGGGATCGGGGGGGCAGGAGGTTGCTGCCCTATGTTATAAACTTTATAGTACAGTTTTTAACTTTGTACCAAATTATATTTCTAACAATGGAATTTTTTGTGGAAAAATATGTATCAAACAGGATAAACTCGTGGGATGTGGGTGAGAGCCCTGGAGCCATAGCAGGAAAGTAAGATAAAGAGGCGATGAGGACCTGCCTAGCAGAGAAAATACAGCTCCAGAGGTCCCTGTATCCAAATGCCCAGCCTGTAAGGGGCTGTTGCCTCTGCCTCCCGGCTCTCAGGAACCTCTGTGCTGGGACCGACACCCCCTTTAGACTCCTCAGACCTGATGTAACACAAGCCACCACACTCAGCTCCCACTAGAACCCCGTGCCTGGACCAGACCTAGTTTAGGAGAAGGACCCAATCCTTACAGCCTCCAGGGGGAATTCCAAATGTGTTTCCTAGAGATGTGTCCCAGGGTTGATGGGGCTCTGAAGCAGTTTCATCATGTGTTAACCCTGGAAGCCTTCAGCTTTAGGGCAGAGATGGGATGCAGATACCCCCACCAGGGTCTGGGAGCTGCCAGGAGTCAAGGGTTCTTGATGGTGGTTCCGGGAACCAAGAAATCCTTGCTTTCTGAGTCTCAAGCATCCAACTTACCAATTAACTTTTGAACCTGAGACTCTCACAGTTAGGGATGGAGGATGTTCTGTGTCATCTGTAAAAATCATGGAGTGCAGAAACGACTTGATTTGTCCCAAATGTTGGATAACCCAAGTAGTCCCTAAAAGAGACCACATGAACTTTGGATACCTGATTTTGAATCCCAGCTCTACTACTTAGCACCTGAAATGATGGGTGCTTCTCTGTCTCAGCTTCCTCATCTGTAAAATGGGGATAATACTTCCTTCACAGGATCATTGTGGAAATTGAAAACTCGAAAGCACCTGTAAAACTCCTACCACTGCTATTAGTCATGACTCCCATAGGATTCAGATGTGGCCCTTGCCTCAAGAGTTGTTTAGATGACGTAAGAAGGTAAGTGCAGTGGCTGCATGGAGCCTAGGACACAGCAGACGGTCATGCGCTTCCCCTCGGGGAATAATGGTTCATCTATCCAGTATTGACTGGGCAGCTGCTGAAGTGTCAAGTGCAGCGTTAGAGGCTGAGGTTCAGTAGGGGCCCCCACCCTTCTACAGCGTCGAAGTCACCCAGTGGGCTTGTTAAAACACAGGTCACTGGGCCTCACTCCAGAGCTTCTGGCTCAGAGGTCCAGGGTGGGGCTGAAAACATGCATTTTAAGTTCCCAGGTGATGCCGATGCTCCACATCGGGAGACCAACTTTTTTTTTTTTTTTGGCTGCATTGGGTCTTCGTTGCTGTGCGCGGGCTTTCTCTAGTTGCGGCGAGCGAGAGCTACTTTTCGTTGCGGTACGCGGGCTTCTCATTGCGGTGGCTTCTCTTGTTGCAGGGCACGGGCTCTAGGCGCACGGGCTTCAGTAGTTGCGGCACGCAGGCTCAGTAGTTGTGGCTCGTGGGCTCTAGAGTGCAGGCTCAGTAGTTGCAGCTCACGGGCTTAGTTGCTTCGCAACACGTGGGATCTTCCCAGACCAGGGATTGAACCCGTGTCCCCTGCATTGGCAGGCAGATTATTATTATTATTATTTTAATTTATTTGGTTGCGTTGGGTCTTCGTTGCTGCATGCGGGCTTCCTCTAGTTGTGTCGAGCGGTGGCTTCTCTTATTGCGGATCACAGGCTCTAGGTGCACGGGCCTCAGTAGTTGCAGCACACGAGCTCAGTAGTTGCGGCTCGCGGGCTCTAGAGCACAGGCTCAGTAGTTGTGGCGCACGGGCTTAGTTGCTCCGCGGCATGTGGGATCTTCCCGGACCAGGGCTCAAACCCGTGTCCCCTGCACTGGCAGGCGGATTCTTGACCACTGCACCACCAGGGAAGTGCAGGGGACCAACTTTGAAGACCCATGGATCTAGTGGAACCAGTTTACCTGTGTCTCCCTGGACTGACACCCCTAGACCAACCCAGGCAGGGGAGCGGCGGGCGGGTGATGAGGACCGGGCTGGCGGAGAAAACACAGCGCCCCACTGGACGAGGAGACAAGCCTGGGACCGAGTCCTGCTGCCACATGCCACCCCTGGACAGAGGCCCCGCCCCCAGCTGTTCCTTAGCCCTGGAGCAAAGAGCGTCCACAGGCCCAGCAGGTGAGAGTCACTTCTACCCACAAAGAAGGGGGCTGGCACCTTTCCCAAAGGAGAAAACGCCCACTTTCTGGCATCACATCCCTAGGTTCCCAGAAGCCTGAAATCTCTATCTCTTCCTGTTCCTGCCTCTCCGGTGAATTGTCTCTGACGTGTTCTCCCCGAGTGCCATGCCGGGGAGCAGCAGGCAGTGGAGAGGAGAGCTGACCGGCTGGAGGCCCATCAAGGACCCCAGGCGGTGCCCTCCCTCGCTTCCCTCACAGCTCCCGCCTCCTCACACCACTTTGTTTGCTGACAACAAACAGAGCCCTCAATTCCACTGAGCCAGGGCCTGGGAGAGATGAAGCATTTTGCTGTGTAATAATCGTCATGGCCACCATCTGTTGAGTCAGGCACCTGCTGCATGCTTTAGGGATCCTCACCCACCTATGCAGCGGATACTTCTAATGTTCCCATTTTACAGAAGAGGAAACTGAGGCCCAGGGAGGTCAAGAGTGCCTGTATTTGAATGCAGAGCAGTCAGATGCCAAAGACCATGCTGGGTTGAGCAGGGGGGGCGGTCTGGTGAGAACAAATCAGGATTCAGTGCGGGGAGGGAGGTATGTGCAGGCAGAGAAAGACACAGATCATAATGTCTAGATGAGTAGGATAAAGTCAGCCCCTTGTCCCACTGGGGTATTTTCCTTCTGGTAATTAACACATGAGAATAAAGTTCAGTCACTACACAGAGATTTTGCCCCCATGTTGGACGCTGTCTCATGCCCAGCGAGGCTGAGCACACGCCATGCTCTCCTGAGTCCTCCCTTATCGGGAGACCCAGGGTAGGCTCAGGGAAGCAGTTGTCTTTTCAGGCCTGTATAAGCAGGAGGATTTGGCTTAGAGGGTTTCCAGGAGCTTCCATCAATCAAATAGCCTCTCAGTACCTTTGGAGCCAGAGCCTGTCTCTGGACTGACCTGCAGCTCCTCCCAGGGCTGTGGGAGCCGCACCTGAACATGACCCCCCTGAACTCCAGGACTGGGAGCTGCAATCCCACAGCCCCCAACCCATCTCAGCTGTCAAACCTCCACAACTGTCTTGTCTTCCCACGCCACCTGCCCCTCTTTCCTTTATTCTCTTTATTTTTATTATTGTGGTAAAATACACATGACATACGTTTTAACCATTTTTAAGTGTACGGCTCAGTGACGTTAAATCCACTCACTTTGTTGGCAGCCGTCGCCACCATCATCCCCAGAGCGTCCTCATCATTCCAGAGTGAACCCTGTGCCCATTAAACACTAACTCCCCATTCCTCCCCCCCCACCCCTGGGCACGCCCGTTCTGCTTTCTGTCTCTGTAACTTAACTACTCCAGGTACCTCATGTAAGTGGACTCATACAGTATTTGTTCTTTTGTGTCTGCTTTTTTCACTTAACTTAGTGTTCTCAAGGTCCATCCACGCTGTAGCCTGCGTCAGAATTTCATTCCATTTTATGGCTGAACAATATTCCACTGGGTAGATCACGTGGTTTCCCCATTCATCTGTTGATGACCATTTGTGTTTTTTTCCACCTTTTGGCTATTGTGAGTAAGACTGTTATGAACATTGATACACAAGTATCTGTTCGAGACCCTGCTTTTAATTCTTTGGGGTGTATGGCTGGATTACGTGGCATTGCTAGATTAGGTGGTAGATCTACACCTAACTTTTTAAGGAATCACCACTGTTTTCCACGGCAGCTGCACCATTTTCTATTCCCACCAGCAGCGCACGAGGCTCTGCCTTTCCTTCTAATGCAGGATGCTGTCCTGCATCTCTCTGCCCCCCTGGCATGGGGAACAGCAGTCACCCAGGGACCTCAGCAGCTCCCTCGATGGCTGGAGCCTGACTGGCCTCAGTGCTGGCCTCACGGGTACATGCACAACCCGTACAGTCACACAGGGCCTCACACTCAGTTTCAGGCTCTGCTGTCACTGTCTCGAAATTCTCGATAATGTTGAACAGGGGGCCCCACGTTTTCATTTTGCACTGGGCCCCACAAATTATGTAGCTGGTCCTGGCCGGCCTGGCTGTTCTTTCTGTGTGCAGACCCAGATCCACAGTCAAGGCCTGACGGGGAGGATCCTCACATGGTCTGCCGAGGGGCAGCCTGGGGACACCGGTTGTCTGGCCCTGCCGCCAGCCCATCTATGAGGTGAGACAACTGGGCTGAATAGTTTTCTAATTTTGTTCTCCAGAGGTCCCTTGGGAGGGGGTGGAGAGATGGGAAGTCCCAGGGGCAGGGGTGGGACCCATCCCCACCCCTACTGCCAACAGAGGGGCTCCCTTTGACCTGATCTCTCTATGTGGTTCTGCAGCAGGAAGGAAGCCTCTGGAAACTGACCAAGCCGTCTGGATCCTCCACCCCAGGCCGCCCCAGCCCTGCGCTCTGCCCCCAGGGAGGGAGAGAAGCCTCCGGCATAAGGAGACCAGGTGGAGAGCCCTGCAGTGGGAGAGGTGCCCCAGGCACCAGCCAGAAATGCACTGGGAGGGGCCCTTGCCAGGGGAGATGGACAGCACGCACACGCACACGCACACACACACAGAAAGATACAACCGTTTACAAAACGTGTGACAAGTCAGTTCAAATTGCTCATCTGAAGGGCCAGCAAAGGCTCTTCTGCACACGGGAGGGGTGAGACTAAAGGAAAACCTGGCACTGGCCTTGCCCAGACCATCTGGGGAAAGGGACCCTGCCAGACACACACTGGCAGAGCCCCCCGCAAGGCTGTCCCCTGCAGTGAAGGGCCTCGGTGCTCTAGTGTCCTCGTCCCTGTCCCTTCACCAGCAGCTGACCAGGGGTCCGACCTGCATGCGCCCAGCCCCGCCCCCCAGGTTGCCTTGTACAGAAAGCCAGGGAGAGCCTGGCAGCTCGTCAGTACCAGGAGATGGGGAGGGGAGAGGCGGTGGGAGCTGGAAGAACCCTGGGAGACCTGGACAAGCTGCCCCCAAGGCCTCACCGAGACAGGCCAAGCTCTGAGCTCTTTGATGCAGACCGCAGGATGTCTGCAGCTGCTTCAGTGCCAATTACTGAAGAAATAATTCAGCGTGCTCACCCCCTGCCTCTCAGCAGACACTCTTTGGGGACATTTTAAATCTGACTGTACCTGCTGAGCAGCTGACAAGTGAAGCCTCTCCCTCCCAGCTGCTGGCTTCTCCACCTCTCTGCCCAGGCTCTTTAATGGGGAAAAGGGAACCTAAAGCTGGGTTTGTCATCCCTGCCCCCTGCCCGAGGCAGAGCCTGCTCGGATCAGCACCCTGCATGCCTGCCGCCTGGGCGCTGCCTCTAGATGAGTTGCAGCTGAGCTGGGTTCCCTAGAGTCTGTCCCCCCACCCCTACCCCCACCCCCATCTCCTTAAAGGCAGGGTCATGTCTTATGCATCTTTGAGTCCCTGGTTAGCTGTCAAGAAATATTGCTGGGTGGAGAGATGGGTAAATGGGGAGGGAGGTGGATAAGTGGGCGGACAGGGTGGAGGGAGGGAGGCAGGGAGAGAGGAAGGGAAGGATGGAGGGAGGAAGGGGGAGAGAGTGTGGGAGGGAGGGAGGAAGGGAAGGATGGAGGGAGGGAGGGAGGCAGAGAGAGAGGAAGGGAAGGATGGAGGGAGGAAAGGGGAGGGGGGGAGGGAGGGAGGAAGGGAAGGATGGAGGGAGGGAGGGAGGCAGGGAGAGAGGAAGGGAAGGATGGAGGGAGGAAGGGGGGAGAGGGGGGAGGGAGGGAGGAAGGGAAGGATGGAGGGAGGAAGGGGGAGGGGGGAGGGAGGGAGGGAAGGATGGAGGGAGGGAGGGGGAGGGGGGAGGGAGGAAGGGAAGGATGGAGGGAGGGAGGGGGGAGGGAGGGGTGGATGGGTGGAGTGTTGGGCAGATGGATGGAAAGATAAGTGAATGATTACTGTGTGGACCAGTGTACTGAAAGACAAGAGAGGATGGACAGAAGGATGGACTGCTGTCCTGAGGGAGGACGGGCGGATGGATGGATAGAAACACTCCCGAGCCCAGGGCCCGTCTGTTCTCCATCCCTAGGGAAAGGCCAGCAGATCAGGAGCCTACACTTCCCACAAGCTGGGGCCCTGCCTGGGGCCCACTCAGTTCCAAGCAGCTGCTAGGCTCCCGGGGAGGAGCCGGTGTGGAGACAAACCCGGGCTGCTGAGGACCCGGCCTTCGGAGCCTCCATCAGTACCCTGCCCGGGCGCCAGGCCTCCAGGCCCCAGAGCATCTGCTGCCTGGGGTGTGGCAGAAGCAAGCCCGGCTGCCCATCTGGCTGCACCCCTCTCCTCACTGTCCTGACTCTGCTGCCTCCAGAGCGTGTGGGTACAGACAGGTTGCCTTTGCCAGCATGAGCCTCGGTTTCCCCATTAAATAAAAGGTTGAACCAGCTGTGCTCCAGGGTCTTCTGGCCCTGAAGGTGGTGACTTTGTAGCTCCGGGGTGAGAGCCAGCCTGGGGCAGGTGTCACCTGGGGAGGAGGGCTCCCTCAACGGCAGCAGCTCCGCTACAGGGGCTGGAGCGCCAGGAGGGAAATCAGTGGGAGCCCAGGAGCATTGTCTCTGAAAGAGCCAGGGAAGGGAGCCCTGCACAGCCAGGAACAGATCCGCAGTGTGGCCTTTCCCCACTCTGAGGTCCTTCCCAGTCTAAACAGATCATCCAACACAGTTCATGTGCAACAACCTACTGTTATCTGAATGGTTGGCCCCACCATTCTTGGGGAAGGAACTGTCTTTGTTTAGGAACATACTCTTTTTTTTTTTTTTTTGCGGTACGCGGGCCTCTCACCGTTGTGGCCTCTCCCGTTGCGGAGCACAGGCTCCGGACGCGCAGGCTCAGCGGCCATGGCTCACGGGCCCAGCCGCTCCGCGGCACGTGGGATCCTCCCGGACCGGGGCACGAACCCGTGTCCCCTGCATCGGCAGGCGGACTCTCGACCACTGCGCCACCAGGGAAGCCCAGAAAATACTTTTTAAGGCTGATTGTGGATGATCCTGAGAACATAACCTAACCAGGGCCCAAGGCCCCAGAAGAGAGAGAAATGAACGGAATTTAGAGGAAGGAAGAGAGGTCAGAGAGCGATACCAGAGAGATAGGGTGAGGCTGGGGATCCCTGAGTGAAGCCACCCCTGTCCCCCCACATGGCCACATGCCCCCAGGGGGGCCGAAGGACTGGCCTGTCTTGTTCCCTGTGATGCTGTTTGCTCTGCAGTGATATAAGCCACTCCCACCCCACCTGAAACATCCACAGTGTCACCTGCACACCCACGTACCTTGTGGAAATGGATTTGGGGGAAGAAGGGACTGAATTTCACATCTGAATCTCTGTGGTTCAGAATCTTAGTATGGAAATGATATCCAGTCCGCAATACGGAGTCAACCCGGCCAAAGCAAAACCCCTGAGCCAGAGGTGATGCAGACACCCCAGGTTTTGCAGAAACCTTAGCAAAGTCTTCAGCCTTTCCCAGAGCACCTAAGTGGACTTTGAAGGCTCCGCTCCTGGATCTGAGGAGCATGGAGACCTCAGCCGGGATGACCACCCGTCCCAGTGTCCCCACACCTAAGGGATTTCCCAGGATGCAGGACTTTTGGTGTCAAAGCCTGGAAAGGTCCCAGGCACACTGGGAAGGGTTGCTCACCGTAAACAGCTGACATCTGGGTCCCACGGGCCACACTGGATGCTAGACTAAGCCCCTCACACACTTCACCCCCATTAGTCCTGACGACAGTAGGAGGCAGACATATTCCTCCCACTTCTCAGATGAGGAAACTGAGGCTGGGAAAGGTTAAGCCACTTGCACGAGATAACACAGCTAGCAAGTGGCAGAGCGAGGATTTGAAGCCCAGCCCCCTACTCTGAAGCTTGTGCTCATCTACGTGGTCCCCTGAGGATTCTCAACTTGTCGAAAACTGAAATCAGCATCCTCAAGCAGCCCTACTCTGTGCCCTGGTCCTGGGCATGGGTCTAGAGTCCTCTAGTTTTCTGGAACCACCCCACTTCCTGCCAATGGCTTTGCCTTCCTTGGGACCCCTGGCTGTGGGTCCCAGCAGGCCTCTGCCACCCACACCCATCAGCCCCGCAGAGCCCTGTGGAACTCCACCACACACCCTCCTCTGGAGTCAGAAGAAACAAAAATGCCCCCTCCTTCCTGCCCTGGTTTTTATCAGCCCCCCTCCCCACTGTGTTCCATGCCCTGCCCCCCATCTGCTGGCAGTACGTCCCTCATCCGCTCCTAGGAGGGAAGCAGTATTTCCCGCCCAGCCCAGGGATTTCCAAGCTGGGAATTCAAACAGTGCAGCGTGGAACAGGCTCAAACAGAGTCAGCTAATGGAAATAACAAGATGAAAAATTATTCCAGGGAAAGAGCGATATTCCTTATACCCTGCTTGACTCAGAAAACACTGTGATTGCAGTAGAAATTGGAGGTGTCAGAGCTGGTATCTGGGGAAAGAGAAGTGAAAGCATTCTGCTTGCTGCTGTCCGCGCAGCCCCAGGGGTGAGAGAGAATATGAGGTTAATCCCAAACCTGGCACACAGCTGGGCCCAAGCAGGTGTGTCCTCCCTAGAAGCCCCAGGTGGCAGGACTTGCCACCAGCTGGCTGAAGAGTCAAGGGCAGAAAGCCTAGGCCCTGGAGTCAGACAAAGCTGTGTCCTTTTTCCAGCTCTGGCATCTGCTGGCTGTGTGACCTTAGGCAAGTAACTTAACCTCTCTGAGAATCAGTCTCCTGAAGATAACAATAGAGGGGATTACACGAAGTAATGCATGACACCTGCTCGGACTGGTGCCTCAGTCATGATAACAGCGGTAAATGCCCTGCCTCGCCTGCTCTCTCTGGCTGCGCTCACTCCACATGGTCAGTGCGGGGACAGAAGAGCTCCCAGTCTCCGGGTGCAAGCCCCAGCAGGGGAGGCTGGGAAATGCAGTTGGACACATGACCCTGGGACCATCTGAGGTACCGGCCAGTGCCAGGAGGCAGCTCCCCAGGTAAGCTCCGGCCCCTGCACAGCACTGCTAATTTGGCAGGGGGAGGGGGAGGGCTGTCTGACCCCACCTCCCACCCAGCCCAGGCACTCACCCTGTAGTGTTCTCCACTCTCTCCGAAGCTTCCAGACAGCTGAAGTTTATCCTTTCCCTTGTCTGTTTGGTTTCGGTTTTGTGCTTGCCTTTTAGCCACTTCCATGGAAATCTTTCTGAGGTGTATTAGGAGCACCCCTTTTTTTTCCAGGTCAACATATAAGTGTCTTGTAAACTTTGCTTGACTACTCAGGGTGCTGTGGACGTGAGGAGATCCCTTGGCCCCCGGTACTAAATGGCCCCAGTATACTGAGCCGCTGCCTTGCCCTAAACAGACCTGCCCCAGACAGCCCTGCCGGCCTCCTCTCCAACCTCCTGCCCGCTGCCCCGGGGGCGCCACAGTAGCTGGTGGAAAGGAGATAAACAAGCTTTACCAAACCATTGTTCTTAATTTCCATTAAGGCCAAAGCTTGGACTTCAAGCTGAGCTCTGTTCTAAAGACATTTTTTTTTTTTTACTGCTCAGAGGTCTTTGATTCTTCACTTCTCAGGAACTGGCTGAGCTCCCAGGTTGGAGTTGCCTTGAAGTTTGACTACTAAAGAAGAAAAAAGTTTTCCTCTATTTTGTTGTTACCTCAATCCAGAGTTTGAGCTGGTAGCATCAAGATTTTGAACATCCTGGACAGGACTTCCTCAACTAGAGTGTTTTGGCAAATGCAAATATGAAACTGGAGAGGACTGTTACAGAAGGAGAAGTCCCAGTTCCAGGCTGAGGTGGGCCGAGTGGTGGGTACCCTGAAGAATCCCAAACTTTCAGGGGTCCATCAACCAGAAACCAAACCTCCCCCAGATTTGGGGGCTGGCAGGCAGCTGCTCACATTTTTATCTAGCCAAATAAGAATATAAAATCATAACCATCATATGAGAAAACTCTCATTTCAGAAAAGAAAGGAAAAGGAATCAAGAAAAGACCATCTTTTTTGAATTAAGGGAATTTAACGTTGTGAAAAAGTAACTACATTATCCTCTGTTTTTCCCGTTTTGCCACAGCTGGGTAAAAACCTATCAGCTTACCAGCTTTTGCAAGTCACCAGGCAGGACCGAGGCTTGGGGGCTGGATGCCAGAACTCACTGTGCTGTTGCATGGGTTGGGGGGCTGGGTATTCCCCGTGCCAGGTGGAGCAGACACACAGCAGCCCGGGTTTGCATCCAGAGCCCACCTCTTGTTAGCTGTGGGGTCCTGCAGAAGGCCCCCAGTGCCTGGGTTTCCCCATGTTTGAAATGGCAGTGGTCGCCGTGCACGCCTCACAGACCTGCGGGCCCTGTGGCTCCAACAGCTCCATGAAGTCCCCGGAGATCACGCCCAGCTCCGTTTCCCCGGAGCTGAGACTTTATTTAGCAAAGACCCTCAGCAGACACCGGGGACAGGAGAGGGGGCTGTGGGAACGGAGGCCCAGCCCCCCCACAGGGAGGGGCCCTGCCCCTGATGGAGCGTTTCCCAGGCCTGGACCCTGACACAGGGGCCACCGAGGGACCCGGCAAGGCTGAATCCCCCCACTCCACACACACACACACACACACACCACACTCTGACATCCTCTTCACTTTGAGCACAAGGGACCTCTGAACACTGACTCTGGTCAGTGAGTGTGCGTGCAGCTGTGCGTATGCACCTGGGTGGATGTGCACCCGTACAGGTGTGTGCAGCACTCTGTACGCATGTGCGGCTGTGTCAGTGTGTTTGTGGGTACATGCACGAATTTAGAAGTCGGTTCTGACATCTCTCTCTCCTTGTCCACCCAGCCTCCCCCTCCTTTCCCTCCCTTTTCCCTTTTCTGTAATGAAAAGAGAAAAGCAGCAGAGGGGACCAGAAAAGGGGGAGCCTGGGAGTCACACAGACCTGGATCCGAATCCCAGCTCTGCCGGTTCCCACCCTGGGAATATCGAACAAGTCACTTGGCCCCTCTGAGCTGCAGTGTCTCATCTGTGTGATGAAAGTGTTCGCCCAACATAGCTTATAGTAGGAAAAACGCGGAATTCAGAGCACCGGGGAACGGAACTGCTCTGCAGCCTCTGGGCTCAGATGGCTGGGTTCCTGGCCTGTTCCATCGGTTTCTCGCAGAGGGACCTTGGGCGGTTCCTCACCCTCTCTGAACTCATCTTACAGAGGTTCTGCAAGGGTTAAATGAGTGACATAGGTAACGCTCTTAGAACACATGGCACATAGTAGGAGCTTTATAGAGGGCAGATATTAAAATGTGTATCAAAAAGCATTTAGAGGGCTTCCCTGGTGGCACAGTGGTTAAGAATCCGCCTGCCAATGCAGGGGACACGGGTTCAAGCCCTGGTCCGGGAAGATCCCACATGCCGCGGAGCAACTAAGCCCATGAGCCACATCTATTGAGCCCGCGTGCCGCAACTACTGAAGCCCGCGTGCCTGGAGCCCATGCTCCACAACAAGAGAAGCCACCTGAGCGCCAAAACAAAGAGTAGACCCCGCTCGCCGCAACTAGAGAAAGCCCGCGTGCAGCAACGAAGACCCCAACACAGCCAAAAATAAAAACAAACAAATTTTTTTTAAAAAGCATTTAGAGGAAAAGAGAGAAAACAAGAAAGCATTTAGACTTTTTTGGAGGGATGGAAACGTTCTGAAATTGGACTGTGCAGACGGTTGCACAACTCTGTAAATTTACTCAAAACCATTAAATCGCACACTTGAAACAGTTGAATTTCATGGTATATAAATTATACCTCAATAAAGCTGTTTTTTGGTAAAGCATTTAGAGATGAGTGAAGAAGCAAGTTGCAGGATAATACACCCAGTATCGATGCCACTTGTGAAAAGTTCTAAACTATATAAAACAGCGTTTCTCTAATACGAGTATGCATAGTAAGAACATCAGAGCCTGGAATGATGTGTCATAATTATTCTCGCCTGCTGAGTGGATGGGACTCAGGAAGGGAAATTTTTGTCTGTAGTGTTTTATTGTATTCATATATTTAAAAGACCAGGAAACCTAGGCAATGGTGTCATAAAAATCAGAATTTGTAGGGGGCAAGGGAAGCGTGGAATGAGAGAGACACATCACGGACAGCTCGGGTGGGGGCGGATCGTAACTCCCTACTTCATGGCTTCTGTGATGAAATGGTGGTGATTACACTGGTGTTTTGCTTTAGAACTGTTCATTACACTGTGCATCTGTGTTTTATGCGATTTTCTGTTACAGTTCACATTTTTTAAGCTAAAAAAAGTCTCTCAAAAAAAAGGAACGTGTTGATTTTTGGTGGGTATGTTTTGGGATTTGATATGGCAACCTCTATACTCTTGCATATTGAAATTCAAAATAAGTCAAACAAAATAATGACCTGCCTTGCAGGATGGGGTGAAGGTTGTATAAGGTCATTGGCCATACTCTGAGGTGCGTGGGGGTACAGGGAGAGGGAGGGCATTGTCCTCCTTCCTCAGTCAGGGTGTCCCTGGGGTTGCCTTGGCTGTCCGCAGTCCCCATAGGAGCTGGGCTGAAGCAGCCCGTCCGCCTGCCCACCAGGCTCCCAGACGTCAGAGCACCAGGCAGACACTTGGTGGAGGAGCCTCAGACAGCCTCCCTGATTTATCAGGCTCTCCACGTCTCTGGCTGATGGATGACCCTCTGCTCTCCCTCCCTCCTCCCTCTGGACGCTGCTGTCTCCAAGGCCACCGCCCGCCCAGGGTGGGAGCTTGTGCCGGCAGGGAGAAGCCGGGCAGGCTGGCGAGGTCTCTGCTGGCCTGGCCTCCCTCCTTCCACAGCTGCCCTGCCTGTAACCCCAAGGTTCTCCCCAGCAGCCTCGGCTGGTTCTGGTTGGCCCGGCTGCCAATGTGCTTGATTCTTTCCTTCAGCCACTGTGAATTGAGCGCCTGCCAGCTATGGGCCAGGCACTGTGCTGGGTCCCTACCTCCAATGAGCTCACCCACAATGAACAGTAAACAGGACCTGAACTCAGCTGGCTTGTTCGGGTTGTCAGGCCTCTCGAGGAGATGGCCTTGAGCTGAAATCTAAGAGGTGGGAATAAGCCCCCCATGAGATGATGTGGTACAAGGATATTTTGGAGGAGTTGCTGGCTAGTGCAAAGGCCCTGAGGCAGACCTAGGCTTGCATCAATGGGCCTGGGCAGAGGATAGGATGAAGGAAAGGAAATGGGTTCCTCTTGAGGACTAAGTACCCTCTGCCAAAGCCTTGTGGGAAGGGGTCAAGTTCCAGTCACCACCAGGGCCACCAGAACCCAGGCAGGGCCCAGGGAGCAGGAAAACCCCACCGGCGTGTCTGGGATGTGCTTCAAGTCCTGAGCTGGAGGCTGCGCCCAAAGGATCCCACGTGGCAGGAGAGGGTAAAACCACCCTCTTTGTCCCCAGGACAGTGGCTGGCACAGAGCCACGAGCCCTGGCTTGCCTCAGAGTTACTGAGCAACCTTGGACAGGTCAGGTCACCTCTCTGGGCCTAGGTTTCCATGTTAACAAACATTGGCTGTGTTGTGGAAGGCTGCCTGCCCCCCAGCTTCTGAACTCTGGGACCCTGGGCGATTCCCGGCCCGCCCTGGGCCTGCAGCCTGGGCTTCCGGGGGTGAGTCCTGGGAAAGCCCCCGGGGCTCCGAAGGCATGTCAACTCTGAGCACACAGCTTGAGGGTCACAAAGACGGAGGCGTCCCTCGAGGCCCTCAAGAAACTCGGGGGGAGACAGATGCTGGAACAAGTCAAGGAAAGTGAGATGAGCGCTGTAATGAGGCACAGACCCAGCCACGAGGGGGCATCGTGAAAAGAATTCCTGGCCTCGGAGGAACAACACCTGAGCATCGGGGCAGCGCAGGTATGTGCGGGGGGGGGGGGGGGGGGGGGCGGGGAGGGCAGCAAGCAGAGGTGGAGCAGCCCGGCTGGGCGATGGGAGTGTTTGGGCACCGGGCTGGCAGTGCGAGGGGAGGCTGGAGGAGCTGTGAGGAGGACCCTGCACCGTCCTGGAGTCTTTGACTCGAAATGAGGACGCAGCGAAGTGCTCACACACTCACCCAGGAGGCAGGGGAGCCCTCGGGAAAGCAGCCCCCCGGGAGGGGGGGGGGTGTGAGGCTCAGCAGGGCCATCAGGCCTCCACCCCCGGCCCCTGTAGGGCCCCGCTTCACAGCCCAAGCTGCAGCCTGCGCAACCGCCGGCCGTTCTGCCGGGACCCCTGCCTCCCCCGTCCGCCCCCTTTGCTGACCTCTCAGCCTTCACGTTTCAGGACTGAGGCCAAGGCCTTGCCTCCTGCGCGGGCCGGCCGGTCGCTGGGGATCTAGAGCTGGGGGCAGGGCGGGTAGGGCTGCCGCGCTGCTAACCTGACTCAGACCCTGGGCTCTCCAGTGAGGTAGAAGGTGAACACCAAGGCCTGGCCCCGTGGGAGCGTAGGCCCCTGGGCCGCTGCCCTGTGTGTGTGTGTGTGTGTGTGTGTGTGCGGGGGGATGAGCCAGCCCAGAGCCGGCAGGTGCCACGAGGATGCCAAGCAAACCTCAGACAGGCTCGCCCTGCCCTGCAACGCACCTGCACAGAGCTGTATTCTGTCATCTTCGGCTTCAACGTGTAGCAGACTTGGCTGGTTGATGGGGGCTGGGAGAACCGTGATGTCAGCCACGTGTTAGCTCTGCCTCTTTCTGGTTGTGAGACCCTGGGCAATTGACTTAACCTTATTTACTTAATGAAAACAATTTTATTGTAATAATTATATGTTTATTTCAATGTGCAGTAGAGAAGTATAAACAGTGCGTCAATTCCCATCCCAGATATTATGGTTAGGACAGAGCTAACCTGGGTATTTAAAGCGTTTTTTAATGCACGTTGATTTAAAGTAAATAATAACGCAGGTCCCAGTTGAGAAGCTGGTGCATAAGTGACAGAGGTTGGGGAACGCCAGGTTACGGGGTGTCCTCTGTTTGGCTGTGCTTTGGGCTTTTGCTGGGGGCTTGGGACCCTCAGAGGTTTTCGGGTGGAAATGCAGGGACCAGCAGGCGAGGGTGTCTGCAGCAGCCGGGAGACTAAAGGAAGCTGCTCCGCCCTGTGAACCAGGGCTTCCTTCTCTGGTGTCTGATCCCCCAACCCTTCCTGGGCTGCAGATGTGATTTAGGAAGTAGCGCGGAGACAGGGCACGGCAGGGCCCAGGGTGTGGCCATGGGAAGTGGTGGCTGACGTGAAGCCCTTGGGAGGGAGGTTGCTGGTGGAGGGGTACCGAGCCGGGCTGTCGTGTTGAGGGGCGGAGGCATCAGAAGCCATGAGAATGGCAAGGAGGGGGTGGGCGCTAGGGCACAACACGTTGGCAGAGCATTAGAAGGATATGGGGAGACTCCAGTGCCAAGGCATGGAGGAGGGCCAAGCTGGGCGAAATGGTGGGAGAGGCCCAGGTCATCAGAGGTCTTGTTTACAGAGAAGCAGGGATCTGAGAGCCACGGGGACAGGGCTGAGAGGCAAGCAGCAGTGGAAGGAAGCGTGGGGCTGGGGAACCTCAGAGCTGCATGGGACACCCAGGCCACCAAGTTCATGGGACCAGAGTCTTGATGGGGAGTTAGGCAGTGCTCAGCCAAGGTGAGGCCTCAGGAGCTGGCATCTCTGTCTTCTGGGGGACTCTGGAAGTCTCAACTCCCGTCCGGTGGAGACCCCTGCCCACTAGATCCAGGTCCTGGCTCCCAGCTCCCACCATTTCCGCTGTGGAGCCAGGATTAGGACTTATCTTCAGGGTCTGGAGATTCAGAAAGGAACAAAATTTTAAATAATTATTATTTTTAAAGGGTACAATTAAAATCTTTTTTCATCATGGGCTTATTCTTTTCCTACTTTCCTTTTAACATCTTTTCCTACTTTTTTATAGTGGCAAAATATAGATAACGTAAATATGCCACTTTAACCATGTTTAAGTGTATGATTCAGTGGGTTACGTACATTCACAATGTTGTACAACCATCACCACTATCCATTCCCAGACCTTTCTCATCATCCCAAAGAGAAACTGTACTTATTAAATAATAACCCCCCACTCTCCATCCCCAAGCCTCTGGTAGCCTCTATTCTACCTTCTGTCTCTATGAATTTCTTGTTTAACGGGTAATACATATGTGTAGTGTAAATGCACAGAGCAAAACATTTCCCTGACCCTACAGTTCCCTTCACAGATGAACTGTTTTTATCAATTTCCTGTTTGTTCTTTCAGAGGTGTCTTATGCATATACAAATGCATGTGTATATATATCTTTATATACAAAGAGAACACACTGTTTTATGCGTCTTCCTTTTTTATTAGACAATATATCTGTGATGAAAAGATTTTTAGTGCATCAGAATATCAATATATCCTCCATATTAGTGCACATATTAGTGCAGAGCTGCCTTGTCCTTTTCAATGGTTACATAATAATATTCCATTGTAAAGGTGAGTCACACTGTATTTAACCTACCCCTTATCAATAGAAATGCTTCAATTTTCAATTTGCTACATTTATCTATTGTCAGCTCACACCCACTCTTAGTGGGGAAAAAAATGCAACGGCACCTGGTTAGCAAGAAGAACAAATTAAACATGATGAGATGCCCTTTCACACCAATTAGACCAGCAAAAATTCAAAAGTCGGGCGACATCAAGTGTTGATGGAGCTGTGGAGGAAATGGAACCCTCAGACACAGCTGATAGGAATGAAAGGGTCATAACCACGGTGGAGAGCAGTTGGCATTATCTGGTCAAGCTAAAGATACATATATCCTTCAGCCCAGCAATTCCCTCTCCAGGAAGTTGCAAAGAAACCCTCCCGTGTGGGCCAGGAGATAGGACTATCCATGGCAACAGGTCTGCAATAGCAAAGTGTGGGAGTCAACCTAAATGTCCAATGATGGGACTAAGGAGAAATAAATTGTGGTGTGGTCACAGAGTGGAATGTTATACAGCAATGAAAACAAACTGTAGTGTACACGTCGGCAGGAATAAATCTCACACACCATGGGAAGTGACAAAATCAGTGGAACGAGGATGTGTACAGCATGATGCCATTTATGTGAAGTTTTAAGATGTGCAGGACAATATCATATATTGTTTATGGATGCATACATATTTAGTAACGTAAAAATGAATGCGTGAAATGATAATTATGGAATTCAAGACAGTGACGGCCCCTGGGGAGAGCAGTGGGATGGAGGAGGAATATCAGGGGATTTCAAATGCATCTGTAACTTTTAAAATTGTGGTGAAATATATATAAAACACAAAATTTGTCATTTTAATCATTTTTAGGTGTAGCATTCAGTGGCATTAATTACATTCCCAATATTGTCAACTATCACTGCTCTCTGTTTCTAAAACTTCCTTCGTTGCCCCAAGCAGGAAGTCTGTGCCCATTAAGCTCCCCATTCCCCTCACCCCAGACCCTGGTAACCTCTAATCTACTTTCTGTCTTTATAAATTTGCCTATTCTAGACATTTCCTACAAGGAAAGTCATATAATTGTTGCGCTTTTGTGTCTATCTTCTTTCACGTAACATGTTTTCAACTTTCATCCAGGTTGTAGCATAGAGCAGAACTCATTACTTTTCAGGGCTGAATAATATCCCATCGTATGGATATGCCACATTTTGTTTCTCCATTCATCTCTTGGTAGACATGTGAGTTGTTTCCCTTTTGGCTGTTGTGAATGATGCTGCAATGAACATTAGTGTACAAGTATCTGTTTGAGTCCCTGCTTTTGGGTGTGTACCTAGGAGTGGAATTGCTGTGTCATATGGTAATTCTATGTTTAGCTTTTTGAGAAACCTGAAATGTTTTGGTTTTAGGCTGGCTTGTGGGTCTTTATGTTATACTCTAGGCTTTTTCTCTATGACTGAAATATTTTATAAATTTCAAAAGTAGAATGAGTTGGGCTTCCCTGGTGGCACAGTGTTTAAGAACCGCCTGCCAATGCAGGGGACAAGGGTTCGAGCCCTGGTCTGGGAAGATCCCACATGCCACGGATCAACTAAGCCTGTGCGCCACAACTACTGAGCCTGCGCTCTAGAGCCCGCGAGCCACAACTAGAGAAAAGCCCGCACACAGCAACGAAGACCCAACGCAGCCAAAAATTAAATAACTAAATAAATAAAGTAGAATGAGTTAAAATTGGAAGCCACCATTTGCATTGTTAATATCTTCTGAACTGCATCATAATTCAAAGCTCTTTGAGGGAACATACGTGGCTATTGGCTCTCAGTTTCAAAACGGCCAGTTAGAGCTCCTGCCCATTCTAGCCCATTCATAATGCAGAAACGTTCACACCACTCTAGAAGACGCTCGAACCAGCCCCTGGGCTCCAGCAGTCCCCAGGCCCTTTAGGGTGGGGGCAGAGGGTGCTGCCTCATCCTTGCTGTCATCTAAGCCTCAGGCTGCACACCCTGTCCTTCAGCAGGTTACTTCTGGAGCTTCCCCTAAGCATTCAGCATTATCCCTCCCGGGCATCTGATCTCCAGCCAGAGGCAGCCTGATCCTGGGCTAAGCCCCTCCTGCCAGGTGAGCTTCTCACCTCGGCCTCTTTCCAATCCGGCAGCCCAGACCATGGCCTGTGTGGAGAGGGAGAGAGAGCCGTAGTCCCTCCACTCAGCCCCTGGGTGTAAGTCCTGGGTCAGCCTCCCGTGACCTTGGGCCAGGTCCTCCATCTCCAGGCCTCAGAAAGTGGGAGTTGTGGGTGCTGACAGACCTGTGGTCTGTAAACCACTGAACAGGTGTCCCAGGAGGAAAAGGAGACGAGCATCTCTTTGAGCCATTTAGCCCATCACGACAGCTCCAAGAACATTTGACATCTGTGAAATAACATCATTAGGTAAGTGTTAACTTTTCCCCACTGGTAGGCCCAGTGCTAGTAAATGTACTGTGACGAGTATAATGTGTTTATGAAATGTGTATAATAAATTATCAGAAAGAGCTACATTTTTAATATTGCTTAATATATCCAGTTTGCCTCTCAGCAGCCATAGGCTATATGGCAACCGCTTCCATCGACTCATTGTGCATCAACTTACACGCTTTCAGGCTGAGGCCCCAGCATGGGCTGAGGAAGAGGCAGGGGGCGGCCAGAGTGGATGGCTCCCCTGTCCCTTCCTGATTTGCTCCCTGTCATCTGGAATCGAAAGAAAAATGGGGCTTTGTTCACCATCAGGCCCCCTGCGGGACGCAGCCTGGAGCCTGTGTCACAGGGTAGGTGCTCAATAAATACTTGTTACGGTGTGGATTCTTAGAGAAATGAATGGACAAGGGCCCCCAGAAGGCCCCTCTCCATCAAACAGCAAGTGCTTGGAATTTTTCCATCAGCCCCTGGTTTGGGTTAAAATTTCCTATCAATACAGAGAAACTTCTATCAGCACAGCAAGCCCAGAGCTCCTCCAGTAATCAGGGAAGGGTGGAGACTGGGGGTACACGTTAGACCAGGGCCAGGGAGGGTCCTTCCTCCCAGGGCACACGGACACCAGCCAGAGATGCCAACCAAGGACGTCCAGCCAAGTGCAGGGTAGAGGTCATTTCCTCTAAATGCCTCTCACCTACTGGCCGCTCTCAGCCAGGAAAGAAGTCACAATGCCTGATGTGGGGTGTTTCAGACTCCCTGTTGGGTGTTGGCCTCAGATACGCCACGTGTTTCTCCAGTGGTCATCCTGGCATTCACTGACTGGATGCTCTGAGGCTGGGCCCACCACTCCCACTTCTTCCAGGCCCTCCCTAGAGCCAGCACCTGCAGAGCCAAGAGCTGGGGGCTGCTCTTCCAGAAAGCCAGACCCACAGAAAGTCAAGAAGCCAGGAGGAAGTGATCAGCCCCCTCTGTCCCCATTCCCAGTGAACTCACGGGTAGAGCCTTGCCATCAAAGGGGCACAGGGTCAGGATATCCAGGCTCTCATTCCCAGTCACTATACCTCCTGAAGCTTCAGTTTCCCCATCTGTAAGAGGGTGACAACACTCTCGTGCTTCTCAAGTGAATGAATTATGAAATGATGGTTCAGCGCCTGTATTTTAGTACCCTGTGTCATTCCATAATTGCTTTGTGATGCAGCCACCTCTAGCACAGAAGATGTCACTCTGTGCCTATTTAAGGACTAAGCCCCTTAAGCATTCCTGGAAATGGGATACCCACTCACTGTGTTAGGCTTCCAGGCTCTCCTGTCCCTCCCTTGGCCTTTGACTCTTAGGCTGAATTTCTCTCCTACCAGGATCCCAGATGGTCCTTAGGGAGCCCCCAGGCTGGTTCATTCCTACTGTAACCCCTAAGACCCTTGGCCCCCTCTCTCTTCCTCCTCAGTTTGGGCTGTCCCCAGCCAAGAAGCCTCAAGAAGAGCTCTGGGGAGCAAGATTTTACCTGTGTTTCCAGCTCTGCTCTCTAGGGGTGAGAAGGGAGAGGCGGGGATGGGGGCAGTGGAAGCCTCCAGAAAGTCAGGACCCCAGCTCTGCCACCAGCCAGCAGTCACCTGGGCAAGTCACTGTGTCTGAGCTTTAGTTTCCTCGTCTGCAAAATGGGAACATTGTACCCTGCCTACATCGCGGGGTGATAGAAGGCATCAGTGAGATAACAGCTGTTGAAGGCTCTTGACAGAGTATACCGTAGGTTTCAAGGGTGGGTGGTGACCTTCACCATCCATTTCAGGACTTGTCGTGCAACAACATGCGGATCTCCATCACGTCTCACCAATGAGTCTCATCTCCCGAAGGGAAGGGGGAAGGGAAAGCCGATGCTTGTGAGCACCTCTTACCTGCCATGCTCTGTGCTAGATGCGGCCTCCCCACGATGCTGTGAGGTTGGAAGTAGCCCCATTTCACAGCTGAGGAAACTGAGGTTCAGGGAGACCCAATGATCTGCCAGAATGATGCAACTGGAAGTGATGAAGGTGAGGCCTCCTCTCTCTTCTCTCTGCTCTCCACACCTCCACAGGGGTTATGGTGGGTGGAGGGGCACAGGCTTGGGGTCCCGTGTTCAGTTTTCCTGGAAGGGACCCAGCCAAGAAGATAAGCATTTCTGATGTTCAGTGGGAACCAGAGAGTGAACAGGATTCTGTCTGTGCCCAGGGCTTTCTGGGGACACACCTGTATAAGCAGCAGCCGTTCCCAACAGAGCGTTGTTCCCGGGAAAGCAGGACAGCAGCCAGGGCTGGGCATTTGTTTGGTTATCCGATCATGTGGGAAGCCTGAGCCTGTGGGCTGGCCACACCCTGCCGTTCCACCTCTGCCTCGCTCATCATTCCCTGGGGATGCCCACCCTGCCTGCCCTCATCCTCTCCTGACCACGGCTTATGGTCAAGGTCCTCACCCACCCTGTCCCCATGGGGGGCGGGCGGGGGCTGGGTCACTCAACCTACTCAAGCACCAAGTGAGAGACTGACTTCTGGTTACAGAGAGTGTGTTTGTATGTGACCTGAGAGGAAGGGTGAACAGACTGTGCCAATAGTGACCTTGTACAGCTGTGGATGTCTTGCTCGTGTGTGAGCATCCTGTCCGGCACTCCTAGGAGTGTGGCTGTGTGTCCTGCTAGATTGGGGGTTGGGAGGTGCCTTGAGTCCCCTGATCACTTTTTGGGTGTGTTCGTATGTCCTGTTAGGTGTGCTGGGGACAGGGGTGCCCTGGGTCCCCTGACCACCTCGACGAGTGCTGTTTGTGTGTACTGTTAGGGATGTGTGTGTACTGGGGGATATACGGTGCCACCGCAGCCTCAGGCAACTCCGTACAGGTACGTGTGCCCTGCAGGTGGGAGCAGTGGGAGCTTCCGCCCAGTTCTGCACACGTTTCTGTGCGCTGGAAGTGTCCTTGCACACCGGTATGTGTCCTGTGTGAACGGAGCCCAGAAAGTGCGGGCACGCGCGGGAAGGTGCGGGTCCCTGCTCGGCTCCCCGCCGGTCCTGCGGTGCGTGAGTGGAAGGCGCCCGGTGGCCCTGCCCGCCGGGTGTGCGCGCGCGGGGTCCCGGGCCGGCGTGCGCGCCGGTGTGAGCGCGAGTGAGTGCGGCGCCGCTCAGCTCGCTCCGCGCCGCGCCGCCCTCGCCGCCCGCACTCTCGCACTGCTCGGCGGCTGCCGGTGACGCGAGCTGGGCCCGCCCCCTGCCTGCCGGCCCCTGGCACTCACTCGCGCCGGCCGCCGCCGAGCAGGCAGCAGCCGCGTCAGGGCCGTCCGGGGGCGCTGCCGGCGATGCCCGCAGCCCCCGCCGCTCCCAGCCGAGCCTGCTGAGCCGCCCCCGGGCCGGGGCCGCGCCGAGTCTGGCCGGGCCGCGCCCGGGCGGGGCCGCGCTGCCTGCATGACCCTCCGGCGGCGCGGGAAGAAGGCGACCATCAGCATCCAGGAGCATATGGCCATCGACGTGTGCCCCGGCCCCATCCGGCCCATCAAGCAGATCTCCGACTACTTCCCCCGCTTCCCGCGGGGCCTGCCGCCGGACGCCGGGCCTCGCGCCGCTGCACCCCCGGACGCCCCCGCGCGCCCTGCCGCGGCCAGCGCGGGCCGCCGCAGCCCCTCCGACGGCGCCCGCGACGACGACGAGGATGTCGACCAGCTGTTTGGAGCCTACGGCGCCAGCCCCGGCCCCGGCCCCGGCCGCAGCACGGCGCGACCGCCTGCCAAGCTGCCCGAGGACGAGCCGGACGCCGACGGCTACGAGTCCGACGACTGCAGTAAGTTTCCCACCCGCCGGCTTCTCGCCCCCGCCCCTGCGCGGCTGCTCTCGCTCCCGACCTCGCCCGCCCTCGGATCCCCTGCCGTCTCGGTTCCCCCGGCACACCCCTCGCTGTGTCGCTGCCCCCGGCCGCGCTGTACGCTCTCCGCGCGCCCGGCACACACAGCCCCGACACCGCCCCCGAGCAGATCGGAGAGGTGGGAAGTTTGGGGGCCCCCCGGGGGTGTCCCATTTCCGGGGCCCAGCTCCCCGGAGCCCGCGCCGCGCCCCCTCTCGGCCCGCCCGCCGGGAGCCCCGGCGCGGGCGGCGGCTTTTGTTCCCAGGCAGGGCGGAGCTGCGCCCCGGGGAGACACCAGTTGCTGCTGGCCGCGTGGTCGCTCCCCTCTCCGGAGCCCGCGGCGGACCGGCCCCTCGGCCGAGGGTCGGGCTGGGCGAGAAGAAGAGGGCGCCCGGGGCCCGGGCCGGACGGCCTCCCTGGTGGGGCCGGAGGCCGCAGAGCGCGGCGGCTTGGCTGGCGTGGGGGCCGAGGACCAGGGGACCGCGGGGCCGCTTGTCCTTTGGAGAAACCTTGGTGATTCCTCCTCCCGCGTCCGTTGGTCCCGCCGCTGCGCTCGACCGGGCCGCCGACCTTCGCCCACCTGTTAACACCCGCTTCCCCGGCCGGGAAGGGTCCCCCACCCCAGCCCGCGCCTCCTCCTCCGGGGCTGAGCCCCGAGCCCCAGGGATTAGGCAAGCGCCAGGGCTCCCGGGGCCTCCGGGGCCGAGGCCCGGCCGGCTGGCGCTCCTGGCGCCTTTCTGGACTCTGAGAGTGCCCGCGCCGGGACTGGAGGGGAAACCGAGAACGAAGAGGTCGCCGGGCGGTGCGGGATGGGTTTACGCGGGATTGGGGTGGGGATGGGGGCAGCGCTGCTCGCCAGGCCCCCAGCCCAGCTGTAGCCCCAGCCGCGTGACTCTCAGAGCTGGAAAACCCGAGTCAGACGCCGGTCCTGCCTGGGAGGTGGACCTTTCCCGGGGCAGGGGTCGCTCGCCGACTTCCCCCAGGCTCGCCGGGTCCCATCCCCCGCGCAGCGCAGCGAGGGTGGCTGCGTCTGGCTTGAATGCCCACACGGGCCTCAGGCTGGGGGTCTGGAGTTTCCCCCAGAATAAAATGTGCCCCTGGAAGCTGACAGTGGGGGTGACCACTGCGGGAAGAGGTGGGGCCCGACCTCTCATCACCCTACCTAGGGAGGCCCAGGAGGTGCAAGTGGGAGGAGGCCTGTCAGACCGTGGGTCGCTCGGAGCCGGGCCTGTGCTGGGAAGCTGCCTGCTCTGCACTTTCTCGGGCCTGGACCACAGCCCTCTGGCCGAAGTCTGGCGTCCCTCCACTTTCCTGCCGGCCTGGGGAAACGGTCGGGAGAGCTTATTGCCCTCCAGGCTGTGCCCTTAATCTTCACACACACCCCCCAGCTCCTGGCACCCTGGGCAAGGTGCACCCCCTCACTTGCTGTGCCTTTGGGCAGGCCCTAACTGAGACCCAGGTCACCCCTTTGCATGCCCTGAATCTTCAGCCAGCTCCAGAAGAAGGGGTGAGGAACTTGTTCCCATTTCCAGCCTCTTTCCTGCTATGCCAAGGGAGCAAGCGAGCAGGGCAGGGCTTCTGCCTGGGCTTCAGGCCCTCCTGGTGCCACCCAGGGCCCTCTGATGACATACGGCTAAGAGGTGAGAAATCTGGTTGTTTCTTTTGGCTGTCCCTGAACCCACAGGCAAGGAGGGGACCCGAAAGTGCCCCATCTTCAGTCCATCAACTCAGCAGTCCTTCACAGAACACTCTCCTAGCAGCACAGAGGGAACAGGGCTGGGGCCCCGGACCCAGAGAGCTCACTGTCCTGCCAGGGGACAGATGCACTTGAGGTCAGCGGTACAAGGTCTGACACAGCCTTGCCAGCCTGAACCGTGGGCTGGCCACACCCATGTCACCAGGGCAGTCTGCTGAAAAGAGCCAAGGAGGACGGTGTGTGGCTGAGCCAGGGCCAGCTTGGCCCCCTCATTCCCTTCAAGGGGCAGCCACCCTGGGCTTAGACCCCCTCAGCGGCCGAACAAACATCCCACCATGGGAGCACGGAAATCTTGGCTCCTGCCCATGGGGGGACCAGGTTCCGGGGTGGAACCGCTCTCTGCCCAATACTCCAGGCTTTACGCCCATCCCAGCTCTGACAACCAGATCCCTACAATAAGCCTAAATGATTCAAGCCAGATGGTTCATTACAGCTTTAGCCAGGGTTATGCTATTTGCTGCCCTAATTATTGGATTATGTCTGTTCTAACAAAAAGAAATTAGGACGGTTGCTCTGTTGTCCAAGGCCGAGAGTGAAGTGCTGTTTATTTATTCGGCCTTTTTTTTCCTTCTCTTTAAAGCCCATCACCTCAAGGCATAAGCACAAAATTGACAGGTTCCAAATTGATCTAACAGAGGAGCGCTGATGGGGAGAAGATGCAGAAACATTATAGTTAGAAGTGTCCCCCCAGTGCCCTTCCCCTCCCAGTGGTCCACAGCGCAGCCTGGCTAACCTGGACTCCGCTGCTTGCTGCCCTCCTGATGGGTCCTATGTCCCACCCTCCGCATGTGCTGCTCCCCTGCCTGAGATGCCCTCCCACCCAATCTCCACCTGTGGAAACAGTCCATTCTTCAAAGCTGTAACGACTAGGATATTTGGGGGTTGTAGGTGACAGAAAAAAATTCAGAGTGCCTTAAACAGTGAGGGGTGTCGAGGTCATGGGGCACTGGGGTAGATTCATGCAGCCGCTCGTCAGCAGCATCAGTGGTGATGGTTCTGTCTTTCCACATGGCCATGCCCTTTTCCTCTTAGGCTGACCTCCCTCATGGTTCAAGGTGGCTGCTGCAGGTCCAGACATCACATGTAACAATAAGATCCTAAATTTGATAAGGATCAGTTTCCTCTCCCATGTCTCAGTTTAAAAGTGAGGGAGCCTCTCCCAGAAGTCCCCAGGAGATCTGTCCTTCTGTCTCGTTGGCCAGAATTACATCTCTTGCCCATGCTTACACCTGCCCCTGCATGATTCACCCTGGGCTAGGTCAGGACTGATCCCCACAGAGGCCTGGAGCAAGGATGGAGGGGAGGAATCGCTGTTAGGCCTGCCCAGAAGTCCCTCGGCTCGAATAATTTCCCTGTACCCACTGGCTGTGATTCCCTTTCCTTGGAGCCAAGTCATATTCTACCCGGACCGTATTTCTATGCACTTAACCTTCTAAGACCAACTAGGTGTCGGGCACTATGCTGAGTGTGGAGGTTCCAGAATGCCTGAGACACGATCTCTGCCATCAGGGAGTTCATGGAAACCGTGACACACAAGTAGCCCAGCAGTGAGGACAGGGAGTCAGGAGCCCAGATGGGAAGCACCGGCTTGCACAGAGTTCCCCCACAGAGAGGGCGCTCTGAGGCTGGGAGGAGGGGGGACGCAGCCTGGCTTAGTGCAAGGAGGAAGAGTCGAGTGGCTGGAGCAAGGGGAAAAGGCCTCTGATGGTGAGGCCGAAGCGGTCATATCACAGAGGGCCTTGAATGCCACACCGAGGAGGTTGAACTGAGTCCAGGTGGCAGTGGAAATTTTTTGAACAATGTAAAGCAGGGAAATGAATAGGTTTATAAAAGTCCTAACCCTCTGCCTCTGAGCTCCCGAGAAGCAGGGCTATATGATGTGTGGCTCATTCCTCTTTGTACCCCCTGCAGCGCCTGGTCAGCGCCTCAGCTTCTCCAACTATGAAATGCTTTCGACGCAGGCTTGATCATTTTCTGTGGTTCTTGCCATGGTTTTTTTGTTGTTGTTGTTGTTGTTTTTAAACTATTTCAGAGGCTGACATTTTTCTTAAAAAAACAAAACAAAACAAAACCAGGGCTGGTTTCCTACTCCCAAGGGTGTACGGGCGAGGAAGGTCCAGGTGCAAACCAAGGTCAAAATGATGCTGTCAGTCTCCATCAGCAGAGCAGAGGGATGTGCTGCCTTAGAGGAACTGACGGGGGCTGGAGCTTGATTTTCTCTGAATTAGCCCCATTAAAGCTCTATAATTATCAACAAGCTGGTGACAACTCTCAAAGGCCCATTAGTGACCAAGCCTCATTATTTATCCAAGGATGTTAACTTTAGCCAGGAGGTGTGATTTGAGTGGCTGGAGGACAGGACCCCGTGGCTCACACAGACAAGCACCTTCACCTGCCCTCAGGGCCCGCCTGGCCTGCTCAAGCCCAGGGGGGTTTTCAACTCAGAGGCTCCTCCAGGGTGGAGGCTGAGCCTTCCCGCTCCCCACACCCCAAGAGCAATTCTGTTATTCTCTCTTTTGTTTCTCCGTTGCACCCTCTCAAGAGTTCAGCTAAACAAAGCGGCAGAAAAAATGTTCGGAAGCCACTAAGCTTTAAGGCGGGAGCTATCAGGATGGGAGTGAAGAGGCTTGGATTCTGCTTCCAGCTCTGCTGTGCCACCCTGACCAAATCACCTCCCCTCTCTGAGCCTCATTTCTCCAAATAGGAAATAAAGACTTTGGGCGATGAGCTCTCTCAGAGAGCTCCACCACCGGCAAGTCTCTAAAAATGGTGACTGAGCTTCTAGACTCAGTCACCATTAGACTATTATTTCTTATAAAACTTGCATTTGGAGTTCAAAGAAATTCATCAATCCCATCCTGGAGCAGCACTGGGCTTGCTCTTCCTTCCTGGGAAGTGAATACCGGTGTTGGTTTCACTGGGCAGCTTCGGGCCTTCCTTAAACACGGATGTCTGTAGAGCCAGTGGAAGGGACCCCTCTCCCCGCCTGGAGCTGAATTTCCCAGTGGGGACTCTGTCTGCTGGCTTGTCCTTCTCTGGAATTGGGAACAGGGCAGAGATCGTGGACTGTGTTGTTTTAATAGATGAGCATCACACCTCTGCTCCCGTGAGAAGCTGGAGAATGAATTGGTTTGGATGGACTGGCCGTGTGGATTGGACATCTGCTCTTTGCTGGTGTCAGAGGTGTGGCCGAGGCATGGTCCCTGCCCTCAGGAGGCAAATGTCTGGGGGGCACAAGCCACAGGTTAGGTCTGAAGGGAACAGCAGACTGATTTAATGTCGTGCAAAGCCAAGAGCTTTAGAGACTATTATTACAAAAGCCTGGGCCTGGAGAAGCTTGGGCCCATGGCTGTTAGTTGTTACAGACGTGGTGATAGATCACTCCCTTACAGAACCTCACCTGCTTACCCACACAGAGGGGAGCTAGGATACAGGCAGCAAAAGGCCAGATACACCTGGACTAAAGCATGCATGCTCTACTCAGGGAAAAGGACTTTAGGCTCCACTCAAGGCCTATTGACTTTTTTTTTTTTTTTGGCTGCGTTTGGTCTTCGTTGCTGCACGCGGGCTTTCTCTAGTTGCGGTGAGCGGGGGCTACTCTTCATTGCGGTGCGCGGGCTTCTCATTTCGGTGGCCTCTCATTGCAGAGCACGGGATCTAGGCGTGTGGGCTTCAGTGGTTGTGGTGTGTGGGCTCAGTAGTTGTGGCTCACGGGCTCTAGAGCGCAGGCTCCGTAGTTGTCGTGCACAGGCTTAGCTGCTCCGCGGCATGTGGGATCTTCCCGGACCAGGGATCGAACCCGTGTCCCCTGCACTGGCAGGCTGATTCTTAACCACTGCACCACCAGGGAAGTCCCATGGCCTATTGACTTTTAGTTTAGACACAATTTTAACAAGTATTCTCACCTGGTTTCATAGAAGAGACAAGTAACTAGTGAATAGGAGAGAGAGCTGTTTGTGCTACCAGAGGCAAGTACTCTAACAGGAGTTTCAAGCTGACGGCAAAGGAGGAGGCAGAAAAAATGAAGAAAACCTCAAAACGGAGTGGCCACCTGGGATTCCTCGGTGGAGGAATCATCTCACATGCCCTTCTGTGTCTGGGCTGGGACTCTGACACAGGACAGTAACCGTAGTCATAGCAATGATTCAGGTTATTCCGAAAAGTGTAAGTGACCATTTGTGTATTCTGCTCACGAAGGCTGGGAGGGGAGTGATCCAATTCGGAATGAGTTCATTCCAGAAAGTGTCTCAGAGGGGCAAGTACAGTTATCTAGAAAAATCACCTAAATGGATACGCTGCTTCTATAATTATCTACTGAGTACTTTCTGTACCCCAGGCGTGGTGTTAAAGCACAATGCCATGGGGTGGATGCTGTTGTGTCTCCGTTTCGCAGATGAGGAAACTGAGGCACACTGAGGCTAGATACACTGTCCAAGGTCACACAGCAAGGAAGTGCAGAGCCAGGATATGAATCCAGGGTCAGACGTCAGAGGGCAGGTCTCACACCCTACGGGTGCCCCCGCGAGACAACGACAGAGACACTGAGCTGTGTGCCTGACCCTGTGTTAGGAGCTGGGGTGCAAGACAAGCAGTGGCTGGACTCGGCCAGCAGGCTGTGGTTTGCTCTAGACCCACACTGGGCACCCCTGGCCTCCCCCCGAGCATCACTCCAACCACTCGGCCCCCCCACCCTCTGGGTTGGCCTGTGGCTGGAATGCCCCTTCCCCCGGCCCCAAGGTGCACTGGCCAAGCCCTCCTCGTCTTGCATGGCTCAGGTGAAGTGTCACTTCCTCCAGGAAGCTTTTCCTGATGGCCCCAGTTCACATCCAGGCCAGGCGTCCCCCCTGAACCCTCCATCAGTCCTGGCCCACTAGACTTTGTTTTGACCAATCCTTTTCGTCTGTTCCTCCCATTAAGCGGTGCTTTCCTCGGGGCAGGAACCCTGTCTTATTGATATCTTCGATCCTGGAGTCTGGCATATTGTAAACACTTGGTAAAGAAAGAAAGAAAGAAAGAAAGAATGAATGAATGAATGAATGAATGAATGAATTAGATGCCAGTTGACCAGCCCAGCAGCCTGCAAGGAGCATCTGGGCTTCTAAAGACATCCTGTGAATGTGTACCTCACGGGGGAGAGATTTGCCCCGGAGGTCTGCTCCCACCCACAATCCCAGCCTTCAGGCCGGGAACCATGTTGGTGAGAAAAGCCACAGCTGCCGTGTGTGATCACGCCCGAGGGCGGCAGCTGCATCCAATCACTGCTGCACCCGCTGCCCAGCCCTTGGGAATCACTCGTTGCCTTTTAGAGGCCGGGGTAGCAGCTCGCGGGCCCAGCTCTCTCCTCACACCCGGCGCAGCACTCCAGAGGGACCGGGCAGACCAGGGAGCCGCAGCCCCAAGTGCTGCTGGGGGGCGGCGAGTGGGCCAGCCAGTCGGCCGGGCTGGGTCCTGCAGTGCTGCAGAGCCTGACCCCTCTGCCTTCTCGCACACTCCTGGGACCGTTAAGAGGCGGGGGGAGCTGAGGTGCAGAGCCCTGGCCAGTGGTTGCACCAGGAGGACAGGAACCCCTTTAGCTGAGTGCGGCACATGTGGCCCCACCCTGGACCAGCCACGGGCCGCGAGGCACGGCGTAGGGGTCAGGGGCCCACTGCCTGGCTTTGACTCTCAGTTCACCGCTCGCAGTGTCTGGAGGTGACAGGCCTAACCCCCCCGCCCTCGAGCCTCCTTCTCAGGGTTGGCGGGGTTGGTATGCAGCAGGTGCTCTGCTGGTGGCAATCAGCGCGGTCACCGTGGCACCTCGTCCGGCCGCACAGGGGTGGCTGACGCTTCTCCACCGTGTGGGCCCGGCATGACCTGAGCCCTCCCTGTCTGCAGCTGCCCTGGGCACGCTGGACTTCAGCCTGCTCTACGACCAGGAGAACAACGCTCTCCACTGCACCATCAGTAAGGCCAAGGTAGGCCCCACCTGTGCGCAAAGGGCGAGGAGGGAGTTCTTGCTTCAGTCATCTCAGCTGCTCCTGAGATGTAGCTGCCTCCCCTACAGTGAGGTTTTCAGGGGAAAGAGTAGAACAGAGAAGCCAGAGAGAATGGGGGTGGGGGGCAGCTTTCAGGAGACAGAGGCCCCAGAGCTGGGGAGCTGTCGAAGGAGGGAAGGGCAGGCAGGGAGGTGACAGGCCTGTCCTGCAGGCCAAGAGGAAGGGTTGGACTTGGGTGCCTCCGGACTCCCCGAGGAGGCTCTGGACGCTGATGCCATGCCAGGCGGGGGATTAGTCTCTGGTCGCACCGGCCTGAGCTTGCTCTCTGGGTGGAGGCGTGGGCGTCTGTAAACCCCACGCTGGTCCTGCCCCGGGCTGGCACCCATCAGCTGTGTTCTCAGCCACGCTGTTCCCTTCATCCCCACACCGCGACACTCCCCCTGGGAGGAAGGTGCCCAAGTTGATGTTCTCCCGCAAGGTAAGGGCAGCCGTGCGGCCTGGTAGACCTCCCGGTAGAGCCGTGGAAGGGCCTGGGGCCGGCTCAGAGCAAGGAGCTTCCGGCATCACTGCCTGCGCCCAGCCCCACACCACCAGCACCCCAACCTGCGAGCTCCTCTGCCCCTCCTCCCGCCCTGCCCGTGGCTCTGCTCACCCAGAGGGGCAGGCTGCCTGGTTCGGCCCTGGCTGTGCCCCACCCGGCCTGGGCCGCCGTGGCTGGGCCACCGGGGCAGGGGTGAGCAGTGTCCCTGTTGGGCCAGCACCATCCCCGCCCCCACCTCCTCCTCTGGGAGCTGCTCGGGCTGTGACACAGGGCACACCCTGCCCTCCTCGAAAGGGCTCTAGACCTGCCCTAGGCACAGAGCTGGGAATCTGATAACCCCCGGCTGTGCTGAGGTGGAAGGCAGGGTGCACGCCCAGGCAGACCCCTTCCCCTCTCCCTCCACCCAGCTGTGTAGAGGTTGTCCAGGCCAGGGGACTGGGAATGGGCACTGGCTGCCAGGCTGCTCTGGCCAGAGCCGTCCCTTCTCCTCCCCACCCAGACTCCAGGCCCCTCCTGTGCTGTGTGCCCCGCCTTCCCTACCCAGGCTCTAGAGGGGCTATGTGGGTGAACTGGGGGGAGGGGGTGTATGTGTGTGCACACGCGTGTGTCCACTTAGGTTTGTATCACTCAAGGCATTGGAGATGGGGGATGGGAGGACCCCAAGCCACGGTCGCTCCCACATTCTCCAGTTCATCCCCTGCTTAGAACCAGTTCTGCAGGGGAAGGGGCGGTGCAGGCATGGGAGGAGCTGGCGCTGGGCTGGGGTGTGGGGAGAAGCCCCAGGGGGTAGGAAGGCTGAGGCCGACAGGCAGAGCTCCTCGGGGGCCTCTGGGAGGATGCCAGATGCCCCAGTGCTGGACCCTAGATTGGCCACCCTCCCTCTAGGTAAGCAGAGCTGCCTCAGTTTGCTCATCTGTAAAATAGGGTTAATCATCCCCACCTATGTGGTGGTTGTGAGCATTAAATGAGTGAGTGCTCAGTACCTAATGCTGTCCTGCAGGACAGGGCCTGGCAGCAGACACCTCCCCCCCGCACCACACACACACACACACACACACACATGCACACGCACGCACGCACGCACGTATGGGCACTCATATCCACAGCAGAACTGGAAAGTTCCACCTTCATGCGAAAGGGTGAGAGGCGGAATGAGAGGCCTGTGTTGGGAAGGTCTGTCTCTCTGCCACAGTGCATGCAGGGCCGCCCGGCCAAGCTTCGTCCTGGAGCCAGCCCCACGGAGCAGGGCAGAGCTGGAGCCCAGGCAGCTCCCGGCACAGCTCAGATGCCTCCTTCCTCAGCAGCTTCTCCGGCATCTTCCAAGGGGCCCGGCATTTAGGGGAAGGGGGGAGCAAATGCCCCACCAGCAGGCCCCGCGTCAGCATTGCCTCCTCAGCTCCCCCAACAACCTTGAGATGTGGGGACTTAACCCATTTTACAGATGATAAAGCTGAGGCTCGGGAGGCAGATGAAGTCATCCACTTACCCAGCTGAGAAGTGCAGGAGCTGAGACCTGAACCCCGGCCAGCCTGGCTCTAAAACCCGTGGGCCCCTTCCCAGTAGCCGAGCAGTGTTGTTTGGAAGTTGGAAGACCCCACCTCAGATCTCAGCCCCTACCTGGGAGCTCCTCCGAACCAAGGTGGGGATGGGGGAGAAGAGCCTCAGCTCCCCTGGGAGGTGGGCTCGTCATGAGCAGCCAACTTGCAGCTCATCTTTGCCTGTCTTTTTTTTTTTTTTTTTTTTTGCGGTACGCGGGCCTCTCACTGTTGCAGCCTCTCCCGTTGTGGAGCACAGGCTCCGGACGCGCAGGCTCAGCGGCCATGGCTCACGGGCCCAGCCACTCCGCGGCATGTGGGATCTTCCCGGACCGGGGCTCGAACCCGTGTCCCATGCATCGGCAGGCAGACTCTCAACCACTGCGCCACCAGGGAAGCCCTGCAGCTCATCTTTGAATGAGGCTGTGGGGTTGCCAGCTCTACCCCACACATGCCCCAGCTACCTTCCTCCATCCCCATGTGCCATCCTAGAAGCAGAATAGACGATTAGCACAAGCAGGAGCGAGCATGAGGTCACCTAGGCCCCTGTTTATGGTTCCGTGAGTTCCTTGGCTGTGCACACTTGACTGGTGGTTGAGAGTGAGTGAGGGGGGGCTTCCCTGGTGGCGCAGTGGTTGAGAGTCCGCCTGCCGATGCAGGGGACACGGGTTCGTGCCCCGGTCCGGGAGGATCCCACATGCCACAGAGCGGCTGGGCCCATGAGCCATGGCCGCTGAGCCTGCATGTCCAGAGCTTGTGCTCCGCAACGGGAGAGGCCGCAACAGTGAGAGGCCCACGTACTGCAAAAAAAAAAAAAAAAAATGGGGAGAGAGTGAGGGGTGCCATCTTGTGGAGGGACCCTCCACGGCCGGCCAGCTTGTGTGGCCTCTGGGGACACAGACTGGCAGGGGGCTGTGACAAAGCCAGAGAGAACTTGAGCCTGGTCTCCAGGACACAGAATGTTTTCCCACGGCCTCAGGGAAGCGTGTGGATGAGCAGACAGAGGGTCACAAGGACCTCGGGTCTGTGAGGGAAGTCGCAGTGCACGGGGAGCAGGGAGAAGGGGGATCGGGAAGAAGGAAAGGCCTGACCACAGCAGGAGAACGAGGGCCTCATTCAGAGAAAGTGAGTCACCTGGCCTCCAAGATAAGGAAAACAGAGGCCGATCTGACAAAGGCACCCCATGTTGCCTGCCCAGGGCCAGGCGTTTGGGGTGGCGGTGGGGGGGAGATCGCACCAGCACGGAGCCTTCCTTGCCACCCCCCATTCTGGGGGTGTGGGGCAGGATTGCTTCTGTGAAGAGGGTCATGAATGGACCCAGCCAGGAGGCCCAGGGGGTGGGGATGCCTGCTGACCCAGGTGCCTGGAGGCCTTGGCAGCTCTGTGTCCCCAAGCCCCCAGTTACACCCTTCGCCATTCTCCTCTGCTCAGGGCCTGAAGCCGATGGACCACAATGGGCTGGCAGACCCCTATGTCAAGCTGCACCTGCTTCCAGGAGCCAGTAAGGTAAGGGGCCCTCCTGTCGCGACTGGGGCCCAGGCTGGGCTTGGGGCACCCAGGGAGGCCCACGGCTCCCACACCCACTCAGAGCCCAAGCAAGTCGAGGGTTCACTCCACCTCCACCCAGAGCACCCAGTCACCCCCACACCCTCTAGGCCTCCCAGGGACCTTGAGTCAGCACCACCTGTCCACTGAGTTGGGGAAACTCGCGGGGAGAATTTCTAGGCCAGCGTTTTAAAAGAAACACTCTCAGCTGGACGTTAATACTGTGCGCAAAGGGTTCTGTGGCCAGATAACACTGGGAAACATTGTTAAACAGGTTTCTTTACTGCAGGACTTACCAGAGCCTTTAATGTGTTGATGGGCTGCCCTGTGATGCCCCACAAGAGGGATGGAGTAGTCAGCAACTGCCCAAATTATTTGACTACAGAACCCTTGTTCCTGTACCGGATGACCCGACAAGCAGACCAGCCCAACAGGTGCATCTATGAAAGGAGAGGGAAAAAACATTTTTTAAATTCTCTACGAAAAGCATCAAGGTGGCCTTCAACACTAGAAGATCAGAACTTGATGAGACTTCCTTTCATACGTCTTACAGTTCAGTGTAGTTTTATTTGTAATGTCATGGGAGGGAAGGTCACATCTTTTCAGAATTGGGTCCTTCCCTAGCCCACAGATATCTCAAGGGCTGAGTAGAGCAGACCCCATGCCAGGGGGGACTCAACTGGAGTCCAGCAGCTTTGTTTCCAGGTAGGGACCAGGGCGGAGGCAGAGGGACAGGGGACACAGGACACAGAAGCATGAGCCGCAGAGCCCAGTGGCTGGTGCTCTTGTCCTGGCCTCCTTCTTAGAAGCCAAAGTTGGGGAGTTCCTTCCTGGCCCTCGAGTGACCTGATAGAGAGGAAGAGTCAGCAGTGGGGGCACCCCCCTGGGCAGAGGGCCTCCCCCAACACTGCTCAGGACAATTGCAGACCTACTGGGGGGTCCCACCCCCAGGTGGCCACTCCAGGCTGAGGAGCCACAGGGTGCTGGGGCCTGAGTTAACTTTGGGGCCCAGGCTGCCCCTGGTCCGGTGGCGCCATCCCAGAAGGGAAGGCAGGGCTGCGGGAGAAAGGGCAGTGGACCTCCCACTACACCTGGAGGAGCAGGCTCCCCACTCCAGGCCTCTCTGTCCTCATGCTGCAGGGAGGACCCCCAGGGCTGTGAAGGCCACGCGACCAGGGGAAGGGCCCCAACTCGGGGGCTTAGTGACCGTGCGTCTCTAGACTCCTGGGACCTCGAGTCGGCAGTACCTGGCTGCTGAATCCTAGGGACCCCCCCATAGGATAGATTCCCTTGTAGGGCAGAGTTTCATAGAGCACCTTATAGAGAAGGTTCTACAAACCAGGCTGAGAGATGTGGTGTTACGCCCTGGAGCCTGACCCTCAGAAAGGGTCAGTAACCCACTGGGCTCCACAGAGCTTATGTAAGTGGTGGAGCTGGGATTTGAACCCAGGGCTGTCTGACCTCAAAGCCTGGGCCGGTTTGTGGCGGACATCAAAGGGAATCGGCTACGGAAGTCAGGGACTGAAGGGGGCAAGGCAGGTAAGGAGTCTAAGAACCACGATCTCTGGAAGCACAGAGGAAGGAGGGGAGGCAGCCCCCAGGCGTCCTCCAGGAGAGGTGCCTTCCCCGCAGGGGCCAGCCTGAGTAAAGGCAAGGAGGCTGAGGGAGAGAATCTAGGTCCGAGCCAGGCTTCCCAGCCGCCCAGACCACGCCTCCTGCAGACACCCTCCCCCCCCCCCCCCCCCCCCCCCGCCACACACCTGGGCATGCACCTGGGAGGCAGGATTCTCCTGTTGTAGTTTCCTAGGGCTGCGCTAGCAAATGACCACCAACTGGGTGGGTTACGACACCACAAATCTCACACCTTCCAGTTCTGCAGGGTGCGAATCCGACATAGGTCCCACTGTGCTACAATCACGTGTCAGCAGGGCTGCATTCCATTCTGGAGGCTCGAGGGGAGAAGCTATTTCCCATTCCTTTCCAGCTTCTAGAGACACCCCCTTTGCTTGGCTCGTGGCCCCTTCCTCCATCTTCAAAGCCGGTGTCGCCTCTCTGACTTTCTCCCCTTGTCACGCTCCTTCGGACTCTTCTCTCGCCTCCCTCTTCTACTTTTAAGGGCCCTGTGATGACGTGGGACATGGCCCACCCACATCATCAGGATAAACCACCTGTGTCGGAAGTGCAGCGTCTTAACCACTGGATCGCCAGGGAAGTCCCCAGTCGGCCTGTTTTAAAGTCAGCTGACTAACAACAGCGTTAATCCCCCTTTGCCAGGGAAGAGCACTCATGCACGGGATCTGGGGGATTGGGAAGTGTTTGGGGCCATTACATTGCCCATCACCCTCTTTGACACTCAGAGGATCATTTTTGCTCTCTCCAGGCAAATAAGCTCAGAACAAAAACTCTCCGAAACACTCTGAACCCCACATGGAATGAGACCCTCACTTACTACGGGATCACAGACGAAGACATGATCCGAAAGACCCTGCGGTGGGTGAGACCCCGGGCCGCCGGCTCCCCCACCCCACCCCACCCAGCCTTGTCCACAGGGCAGGCCCTCCCCACATCCCCCGGCCCACCGCCTGCAAATCTGCACTGACTTTGGCAGCAAATTGAGAGGCCCCTTGCCCTCCAGGATCTCGGTGTGTGATGAGGACAAATTCCGCCACAACGAGTTCATAGGGGAGACGCGGGTGCCCCTCAAGAAGCTGAAGCCTAACCACACCAAGACGTTCAGCATCTGCCTGGAGAAGCAGCTGCCGGTGAGTGTGCCACGGCCTCCGGTGCTGGGCTTTGCAGCCGTCCAGGGCCCACCCTGCCCTGAGCGCAGGGCCAGGAGCATTTATTGAGCACCTACTATGTGCCTGGCACAACTGCAGGTGCTGGGGAGACAGATAAATCTCCCTGCCCTCATGAAGTTTGGGTGGGAGACAGACAAAAAATGAAATAAACGACCCAAACGATAGTCTGTTCAGCAGGGACAGGGCCGAGAAAAAAAGCATGAGAGGAGTCAATGGGTTAGACGGGTGCTCTGGGAGGGCTCACCCGGCGAGCAGGGAATATTCCAGGCAGAAGGAACAGCAGGTGCAAAGCCCTGTATGGAAAAGCGCCCAGCCTGTGGGAGGCACAGGCAAGAGGTCAAATGAGAGGGGCAGAGAGAGAGAGGGGAGGGGGGTCCTGGGAGCTGAGAGCAGAGGTTGGGGGTTGGGGATGCTGGGAGGACTCTGGCCTTATCCCTGAGTGAGATGGGCCACAGGAGGGTGCTAGGCAGGGGCCAAGGCACCTGAGGACTTAACAGGCTCCTCAGAATGGGAGGGAGTGGAGGGCCAGGGCGGGGAGACCAGCAGGGTGGAGGGAGGAACAGGACCCAGGCCTAGGCGGGGCAGCAGTGGAGGCAGGAGAAGGGCTGAAGGTCGGTATCCTCAGGCCTGGTGCCCGAGCACCTGGGAGGATGAAGGGTCATTAACTGGGATGCGGAGGACCATGGGAGGAGCAGCTGGGGATGCTCGGAGCGCAACTGGAACATGTTAGGCGTGGGGTGCCTGTGAGATACCCAGAGGAGACAGAAAATCATTCTTTCCTAGAAATTGCAATTGTTTGAAAATGTCAAAACCAATTTTGCCCCCGGGTCGTCTGCAGCAGCTGAGCCCTCCCAGAGTCTCTGAGCAATTTTCCCCTCCCCCTTCTCCTCCCCGTTCCTTCCCCTCCCCAGGCCTGCCCTCACCCAGTTCAAAAGGGCCAGCAGGGGTTGGCCAAGAGGTCCAAGGCCCGGGACTCTAAGAAACCTATGCCTTCAGGGACTGCATGGTGTTCAGGGCACAGTCCCCTCCCCAGGACAGTTCCCTACCAGAGGTCTGGGCAATGGGAAAGCTCAAGAGGACAGTCCAGCAGCTGTCCCCCGAGGGCCTGTACCCCTCCCCCATAGGGCCCCGAGACACATGCTTAGCGCAGCCTGGCCTGGAACAAGTGACCTGAGGTCAGACCTCCCTCCCAGAAACCCAGCTCTGTCTTTTTGCATAAGTTGAGCAAATTGTATTCCATTGTCACGTTCTCTCCCACTCATAGATATTTGTGTGATGGAGATAACCCTTCTAATTTTATTATTAGTCACTAACCATAGGTGACCCAGTTTCTCCAAATGATATATGTTACTTATAAAAGGCAACACCAACTCCTGCTGGAGTTGTGTTTCTGAGTTTTGATCCCTGACATAAACAAACACCTCTGTGTTGTGTGAATTGTGTGTGAGCAGTGTGTGAGAGCGTGGAATGCATGTGTGAGCACCTGTTTCATGCCCGGGGTGGGTGGGGGGGGGGTGCGTGAAAGCATGCATGCTTGTGCACCAGGTGTGATCAGGGACTTGCTTAGCCTTGCTTGAATTTGCTAGGATCTCATTGGTCCAGTTCAGGGACCCACAATGACAAGGGTACAGTTCAGAAAAATCAATCGGCAGTAAAGTTTCATTTTGATGATACCTTATAGATTTTACATAGCCTTGTAAACCTTATTCGTTCTCCGTAAATACTGAACGATGCCCAGTTCAATGGTCTACATGTGAAACAATCCAAAGTATATCCTACCCTAAAAAAACAGCTGAAAATATCCCGGCTCATTTATACTGTTTAATTTTCACACATCACAACTGCCACAAGAGCCATGGTTTAGTGAGGCTGTCATACACAAAGCCCTAGGCCCGAGTGGCAGGTAGTTAAATCTCACCCGCCTCCTCTGAGCCACGGGTACAGGCTGCCTGAGCACTGTGTTGAGAAGATACTGAGGCTGCATTTGAGCTCAGGGTGAATTCAGTCGTCAGCTAGCCATGTCTGCCCTGGGTGTGGGAGTTGGGGAAGGTAGTCCTTCCTTCACCTAACGGGAGCCCCGTCTACAGAGAGGTGCAAGCATGGCCCCTGCCCGTGAGGGGCCACGTAAGCTGCCGTTTTAGTGCCAGGCAGTGAACAGTCCAGAGCAGAGGGACCGAGTGCAAGAGGAGCCTGGCAGAGAAACCTAGGAGGGGCCTTTGGGGGTCATAGGGCTCAGGCTGGGTGGACAGAGGGTAAAGGAAAGGGGTTCCAGGTGAGTAGCAGCTGGAAGGTAGAAACAGGTGGTCTCAGGAGGGTGAGGAATGGTCTCAGTGGGCTGGCTGGGGTGGGGAGGCCACACAGTGAGACCTAGAGTTGAGGTCTGATCCGAGGCAGGTGCTAGGCAGGGCAGGCCTAGGCCACACCCCACCTGCCTCCTAGCTCCCCCTGGGGTTGGGAATGTGCCTAAGAAGCTCCAAGAAGCACCTTCCAGGGGGCCGGGGCCAGGGTGACCCCTCAGCACCCACCGGGCTCCGTTTGGCCTGGGCCTGTGGCTGCAGGAGAGGTGGGAGCAGGCAAGGACAGCTGAGTGACCACCCACCTGCCCCACAGGTGGACAAGACAGAAGACAAGTCCCTGGAGGAGCGGGGCCGCATTCTCATCTCCCTCAAGTACAGTTCGCAGAAGCAGGGCCTGCTGGTCGGCATTGTGCGCTGCGCACACCTGGCTGCCATGGACGCCAACGGCTACTCGGACCCCTACGTGAAAACGTGAGTGTGCAGCCCAGGCCAGCCGCCTCCTTCCCCACTTTCTCACCTCCAGGGACTAGGGAGGTCCATGCATCGAGATCAGTAGTCCGTGTGGCAAGTACTTGTGTGAAGCACAGGGGGTGCTGTGCCCACGAGGTCATACTCTTCTGCGCTCTTTGGGCAACTCTGTGGGTTGAGTCTGGCCAAACCCATTTCTCAGATGAGGAAACTGACGTCCATAGCAGTTGAGTGGCAGCCCAGTCACACAGAGAGAGAGTAGTTATCTCCTGATGTTTGGATCAGGTCTCTCTGTGGTCATGGGGCCCAGGAAAGGCTGTGAGCAGGTTGGAGGAGGGGACAGGAGGCCAGGAGATCCAGTGAATGGACTCCATCAGGACTTAGGGCTGGGCACATGTGGGCAGTGCTCTACGGTACCACAGACACAGATAGGGGTCCACCAAACCCTGACAGGTGGGGCTTCTGGTAGCACTGGGGAGAGACTTAGCTCAGGGGCCCCAGAGCTGTGAACCTGGGTCAGGACAGGCTGTGATCCTAGCTCAGGCAGGAGCTGGTGGCCATTTGGAGAGGGATAAAGCCTGTGTTTTAGTGACCATCATCTGTGCTTCGGTGCGCTCCACAAACAAAAGATGGGCATAGTGAAGTTGTCTTGAAGGGTAGGACTTGGGGAGGAATTTGGCTCAGCAGAAAGGAGGTGTTTCTGCTCAGGGAAAGGGACAGAGGATTTAAAATAGTTAAGGAGGAGGGATGGTTCTGGTCTCAGAAGACAGTAAGGAGGCCCAGGTGACAGAGGCCATCACAAGGACTACTGGTTTTCTGCTCAAAAAACAATGTTGGGGCCCAACTTCAACCATTAGCAAGACAGTGATTTCCAGTGGATCAGAGACCACTGGGAACGGAAATGCTGTAATAGCTCAGAAGACAATTAGACTCTTTAAAGTGGAGGGAAAGTAAGTGATACTCGGTAACCTAGAAAGATGCGTACGCCCTGTGGCCACATCATTTCCCTTCCAGGTCTGCATCCTAGAGACCCAGGCCCTGGCATAAAGCTGCTTTTGCAGCATTGCTTGATAGCGGTAAGACGGAAATAGCTAGTGTTCATTAGCAGGTTAATAAAATGTGGCATCTGTGTACAGTGGAGTGCTGTGCAGTTGAAGTGAATAAATGAGGGAGCTGAATGAGCATGGACAGAGCTATGCTGAGCCCAAAGCAAACTGTAGTGGGGGGGGCACCAGTGTGATACTGTAGTGATTGTCTCTGGGGAGGGAGGACAGTGCCTCCACCTGTAACTGTGATGCTAGAGGGTTTTTTTCTCATTTTTATTTATTTTTGGCTGCCTTGGGTCTTCATTGCTGCGTGCTGGGCTTTCTCTAGTTGTGGCGAGCGGGGGCTACTCTTTGTTGCAGTGCACAGGCTTCTCATTGCGGTGGCTTCTCTTGTTGCGGAGCACGGGCTCTAGGTGTGCACGCTCAGTAGTTGTGGCTCACGGGCTCTAGTGCAAAGGCTCAGTAGTTGCGGCGCACGGGCTTAGTTGCTCTGCAGCATGTGGGATCTTCCTGGACCAGGGCTTGAACCCGTGTCTCCTGCATTGGCAGGTGGATTCTTAACCACTGCACCACCAGGGAAGCCCTAGAATGTTCTTATGGAAGAAAATATGATCTGAAGCCAAAATGGTGTGAAAAAAATTTTTAATTAACATTTATTTTTGGTTGCAGTGCATGGGCTTCTCATTGCGTTGGCTTCTCTTGTTGCAGAGCACGGGTTCCAGGCACACAGGCTCAGTAGTTGTGGCGCACAGGCTTAGTTGCTCCACGGCATATGGGAGCTTCCTAGACCAGGGCTCGAAGCCGTGTCCCCTGCTTTGGCAGGCGGATTCTTACCACTGTGCCGCCAGGGAAGGCTGGTGTGAAATTTCTAAATTGGGCTCAGTTCCCACCTGCCAAGTTGATAGGAATTCCAGGGTCTCATGCTGTGTTATCCAGAAAATAGGGCCTCACCTCGTACAACAGAGGGTCCAGCCACCTCCCACAGCCAGGGAGAGGTAGCCCTGGCAGGGCCTGTCCACCATGCCTGGGGCTCCCCCTGCCACAGGTGTGGTAGTTGCTGGACCCACCCTCCAGCCATGGGCCGGGTCAGCGTGGCCTTTGAGACAGGCAGCTCTGTGGGTGGCCCCCTGTATCAGAGGGAGGCCCCCAGCAGCCTAGAAACCCGTACATCTGATTGAAATTCCCTGGGTGAGTTGCAGGGGCTGCTGCTCAGGCCTCCTCAGGGCTCCCTATCTCTGAAAGGCCCCTTCATGGACCGTGGGGCTTCTCTTTGGTAAAAGTAGGGGAAATAAAGGCACAGGTGAGATTCCGAGCGGAGCATCTGGGGCCTTGAGAAGAGAGCTACATGGAAGTGGCAGGTGGAGGTGGAGGATGCTGAGGGGCAAAGCTAGATGGGCCAAGGCCTTTTGTCAGCACCCTTTTTATAAACTTCACCCCAGATGACAGCTACCTCAGTTTCCCCAGGCTGGAAGCTGACCCCAAGTCCAGTTCTTCAGGCTCTGCTGATGGTTAACGAACAATCAGTAACACATACCGAGTAATTGCTGGGTGCCAGGGCTGTGCTAGGCCTGTTTGAAGCCCCCCAGCAGCCCTGTGCAGTACTTGTTACCATCTCCATCTCACACCCAGGGGCACTGAGAAAGCTCAAAGCAACTTGCTGTGCTGCCCTGGGCAACCCCTTCCTTCGCCAGCCCTCTGCTGTCTTCTAGGGGCCTCAGGTGAGCAGCAGTTGCTGTGCAGAAGGGACCAGCAGCGGCACTGGTAGGGAGGCTCCATGAGCCCTGGTGGCCAAGGCAGGAGGGAGTGCTGATAGGGAGGGTGAGCAGCCATGGGCGGGCCCCTGGAGCATGGCCAGGGTGCACTTCTCGCCCACAGAGGCCACGCTCCCTCAGGAAGCTCCCCTGCATGCAGTGGTGAGGTGAGGCGAGAAGGGACTCCAGGCAGGGAGACAGCATAGACAAAGGCCTGGGGGCAGGACAGGGGATGACCCCTAGCTGGGGCCTCGTGAGGATCACTAGACGGACACTGGCCGTGCAGCGCTGAGGGAGCCTGGGATAGCTTCCCTTCAGGGCCTTCTGGAGGCAGGGCTGGGAGACACTCCACTGTGCAGGACCACCGCCCCTATCCCTCCTCCTCGCCCCCAAAGTAAAACAGGCAAAGACGAGTCAAGAAGTGCATGGGAGCTTGTAAGGAATGCAGAAATTCACCATCTCTGGGTGAGGGTTTAAGGGAACCCCCCCAACCTATTTAAAAAGTCATCTTTATTGAGGTATAATTTACATCCAGTAGGTTTCTCCCCTTTTGAAGTGTGACTGACTGAAGTATACAGTCTTGTCACCACCACCATGGTTAAGATCCAGATACCATCACCCCAGAAAGGTCCCCGGGCCCCAGTCAACCATTTGACTTGTTTTCTGTCGCAACAGTTTTGCCTTTTCCAGACTGACTTATAAAGGCAACTCCTACATAATCTAATGCTCTGGGGAGCCAGCCACGTGGTGCCTGAGCCCAGAGTTCTGTCTGTAGGTCTGCATTGCCAAGTAGTCGTCCGTCAGGTCACTTCCTGTTGAAGTGCATGGGGGCTGTTCCCAATTTCTGATGGCTGTATAAAGCTGCTAAGGAACAGGCTTTTGTGCAGACCTGTGTATTCATTTCTTTCTCCACCCCCAACTTCTGTTAATACATATTTTCTAGTGTTTCTATAACGAACCAGTATTTCTTATGTAATAACAATCACAACTTTTTAAAAAAGTGCACAGAAAAGCAATAATGAGGTACCACTTTCTATGTTTACTGATCCCACCCAGTGCCAGGCATCAAGTTGGGTACCAGGAAGCTGGTGGTGGGTGAGACAAATGTGGTCCTGTCAGCAGGAGCAGGGCAATTGTCACTAGTGTCTATGCAGGGACAGGGTAAGAAGCTTTGCAAAGGACAGGGCCTGGCTTCTGAGCACCATCCCTGTGCGGAGCAACTGTGTGACCCTGGGTGAGTCCCTCCACCTTTCTGAGCCCCAGATGAAGACTGCTGTTCTGCATCGAAGTCTAAGGAGCTGATGCCCGTGGAGGGAGCTGGCCCGCAAGCAGGGCTTCCCTCTTTCCCTTCAGGAAGCACTGCTGTCACTGCCCTAAAGACCTTTTTTCCTTCCTCAAAGCTCCAGTGAGGTAGTGGCAATGGTTGTACAACTCAGCTCCTATGCTAAAAAACGCTGCGTTATACACTTGAGAAAGATGAATTTTATAGCGTGTGAATTCTATCTCCATAATCTGCTATTACAAAAAGAGCTCTAGCAAGGGACCAACTTTGCTAAAAATGTTTTTCTGGTGGGAAATGAGAGCTGTGAAAATTAGACTTCCAGAAATAAAAAAAATTCTCTTTCCTAGGGGATGGAGGGGCTCTGTGATGTCAGAAATGGGCTGTGAACAGAGGTCCAGGTGATGAAGGACCCATTGCTTCTCCCACTGCACTGACTGCTCACCTTTGTCACAGAGTAGTGCTGGGGACATCCGAGGGTTAGGATGAACGGGAGGCCTGGGAATCTCTCTCTTCCAAGCCCTGCTGGCTCCATGTATGCTCAGTATCTTCTCACTCTCTGCCTATTGATTGGTTATAATTCCAGATACCTGAAGCCAGATGTGGACAAGAAATCCAAACATAAGACAGCGGTAAAGAAGAAAACCCTAAACCCAGAGTTCAACGAGGTACGAGAGGCTGGGGAAGCCATGAGCCACTCACTCTCCCTCAGGACAGGGGACCCCGGAGGGACTGGGTTTTTCAAGGGTCACTGTGGGAGCTGGAGGTTGGAGACGGACTGACAGGAGAGCCCCCAGCCGTGGGGTAGGAGGACTGGTGGGAGAAGTGAGGCCAGGCTGAACCAGGCCAAGGTGGTACAGACAGAAGTGAGGAGCGGCCTGGAAAACTCTTCGGAGGATTGAATTGATGGGATTGTAGCCATGTTAGATGTGGAGGGGGTGGTGTGAGGATGTGAGCGGCCCCAGGAAGGTGGGGGCAGATAGATACCCAGGTCCTCAGCCCAGGGGGTGGGTGCAGCCGGAAAGGAGCTCCAAAGAACGAGATGAGGGAGGGGAGCCTCTGACAGAGCCTGAGTGACTCGGGTGCAGGCAGAGAAGGCCGAGGAGGTGCTGCCAGGGAGAGAGGGGGACACCAGATGTTGAAGGATCCTGGAAGCTGGTGGGAGAGAGTTCCACAAAGAAGGGAGTGGTCAGCAGAATCAGACCCAAGAGAGATCAAGCATGCCAAGGCCGCCAAGTGTGCGCTGACTTGCAATAAGGAGACTCTTGGATCCTGAGAAAAGCAGCTTCAGTGACAAAGGGGCAGGTGGGTCAGAAGGAAGGGGACCCTGAGGAGCTCAGCTGGGCTCTCAGATGGAAGTGGGTGAGATGGGTGAGAATCCATTATCATCCACTGCTGTGCACTGCCCACCCTCCTGGCCACCAGCCGACTTACAGGCCGTGTGTCATTGGTCCTGACACTCCCCTTCTGGCCACCAGGAATTCTGTTATGAGATTAAGCACGGGGACCTGGCCAAGAAGACCCTGGAGATCACCGTTTGGGATTATGACATTGGAAAATCCAACGATTTCATCGGTGAGAGGACACGATGGGAATGCTGTTTAGCAACATGCCCATCCTGGGTTCAGCAAAGGGCAGGGGCCCTGAATCAGGCCACAGTCCCGCCTTCCTGGCCTTTGGGGAAAGTTGGGGCCATAGACGTGATCCAGCCTGACCCCATGTGACAGAGAAAGAGGCCCAGAGAGAGAAAGAGGCCTGGCCGAGTCACACAGCAGTCTGTGGTGGAGCAGGGGTAAAAGGTGATGATGGTCAGCCCCTCAGGCTGGACTCTGAGCCCTTGTGGCCCCAAATCTGTGGTGGGCTTGGTGGCTGTGCACAGTGGAGCTGCCCTAGCACCAACACAAGCCACTGTGCTGCCCCGCAGGTACTGCTCTGGTCCTGGGTAAAGGAAGAGCAGGATCCCTGGGCCCTGATTGGGGGAGTGGGGGCTCCAAGAGTGGGGCAGTCAGACCACAGTCCACCCTCAGAGCAGGTGGGCAGGGAAGAGAGTCTGGCCGTGGAGCACAAAGTCTGGGAGGGGTGCCAGGGGGTACTGGTTCCAGAGAGACCCTGAGAGTCAGAGGTCACCGTGTCCTGGCTGCCTCTCGGCTCCCCTCTGCAGGCGGCGTGGTTCTGGGCATCAATGCCAAGGGCGAGCGCCTGAAGCACTGGTTTGATTGCCTGAAGAACAAGGACAAGCGGATCGAGCGCTGGCACACGCTCACCAACGAGCTCCCGGGGGCCGTGCTCAGCGACTGACCCACCCCACCTGCCCGCTGCACCCACCCCTGCCCGGCCCAGCACAGGCCTGGCCCTGGGCTTCCTCAGCTGCCACTAAGGGCCTCGCCCCCATGTTTGGGGAGATCCAGGACACCTGCTTGGACACAGAGCCACTGCAGCCCCCGCTTAGAGGCCATGGAAGGCCCAGCCCCTCCGAGGGACAGCGGGGGCAGAGAGCTGGGCCTGCTTTCGCCCCCCTGGGGCCTGAGAGGGCCAGAGGTGGAAGAGGAGGACCCTGGCCTCAGCACCCACCCGGAGGAAGCAGATGGGGCTGTCCAGAAGACAAGGACCCTACTAGAGGTCAGCAGTGAGTCGCAGGGGCCTCCAGGCTGAGAGCGCGGGGGTGCCATCAGGAAGAGGGGCAGTAAGAGAAGGAGAATTTGGGCAGGGACAAGACAGGACTCTGAAGAAAGTTCATTCCCAAAAGGAGGTTCTGACTACATCTGTTCATCTCTGGCATGACTGGGTGGGTGGGAAAAGTTGACCTGAGAGCCAGGAGTCTGGTAAAGATCCTGGAGCTCCCAGTGAACGTGGGCACAGGCAAAGCGCTTCACTCAATGATCCCACAGGCCCCTGGGGATGAATGAGACCCTGGGCCTGCCCTCAGGGAGGTGCCCATCTAGTCAGGGAGCTGGAAACAAACCATTACAATGGGGTTGTGAGGAATGCCAAGACCAGCCTGACCCACCTGCACGTTCTGTGGACTCTGCTGACTCGGCTGGGAGAGCAGGGAGGGGTTCCTGGAGGAAGTGATGCTTTAGCAAGGCCTTGAAGGGTGAGTGGAGTTTCTAGGCAGACAAAGGGGAAAGAGCAGTGTAAGCAGGGGGAACCATATACAAGGCCTGGAGGGGAAGGTGATTTGGGCCAGGGGCACTGTCTGGGACCCAGGGTCTCTCTGGGAGAGGGAGCAGGGCTTGTTAGGGGCAACAGCACTCAGTCCTGCTCCCACCCCACCCCTAGCTGCCAGGCCAACTGGGCTTGTAGACATAGGGGGAGTGGCTTAAATTGATGTTGTTGCACGGTCAAGTTCAGTTCTCAGACCCAGCTCTCCTACCTTTGATCTTTCTCCTCCTGAGGAAGCTGGAGGATGGATCCTGCCTCTCGCTCCAAGCTTAAGCATCAGGTCAACTGCAGTCAAGAAGAGAGTGAGTCTGTTTTTCTTTGCATGAAAAGAACCAAAAAGTCCTCCTTGTCCTTACCCTCCTCTCCCCTTCCCCCACCCAGGGCCCTTCTGGGTTCAGGGTTGGGAAGTGGGGAGCCCCAGGTAGCTGCCCCTGCATCCTAGCCCTACTGAGATCCCTTTCAGGAGTACTCAGCAACAGTCCAGGGCCTTGTTTCTGGGAAGGGCTGGTTCTGTCTTCCAGAAGCTAAGAGAGAGCCCCCTGCACCCTGGGTGAAGGTCTCCAGGAAGGGGTTGAGGGCATCAGAATCTTGGGCCCAGGCTTGAAGCCCCAAACTTTTCCTGCCAACTAAGGGGCCTTCAGGAACGCTGGATGAACAAATGCAGAACCCAGGAATTTCTGTGCTCAACCATCACTGCACTGATAGGAAACAAAGCCCAGAGAGGGAAAGTGATCTACCTGAGGCCTTCCAGCCCTACCACAGCTGGGGCAGACCAGGTTCCATGGCCCCTGCCCCACCACCTCCAGCCCAGAGCTCTGGACACCACACCCACACCAACGCTTGTACAGGGCTCACAGGGGCACTGGGGCTAGACCTTATGCTGCAGACACAAAGCACATTACCATCTGAGGCCTGGGGTGATGATGTGAATCCCACCAAGTGCCCATCAGTCTTTTTCCATTTTGCAGGGGAAACAGGACTCCAGCCCCCATACAGTACCTGGCAAACTTTGCTGGTCAGGCAGTCCTGGTTTTCCCTAAGGAGGCTTTGTGTGTGCTAAGGGTTTTACAACCACTGTCGTCTTGATGAATCTTCACAGCCCTGTGAGATGGGTTTAATTGCCATCTGACAGATGAGGAAGGAGATTCAGAGAGGCTGAGTCTATTTATGAGGAACCTTGTGTCTGGGTGAACTCTGGGTTATCGTCTTAGCTTTGCCTTTTGGGTGGGGGGCAGGTTTCTCATTCAGAGAGGAGCTTCACGAATTCCCTGTAAACACACGGAAATGCTGAATGGCCAAGTTAGAAGTACACCTAGAGCCTCACCTAGTACAACTTCCTTGTTAGACACATGGGGAAACTAAGGCCACTTAGCGCCACTTACTTGCGCCACAGAAGTAGCAAGCAGAAGGGGCCTACACAGGATCCAGTTGGGATAAGAACCCAGGACACCTGGCACCTAGTCCAAGGTCTTCTACTGCCCTGGACTGTGCAAGAGCAGATTTGGTCCTTAACCATGGTCCCAGCTGACCACAGGGACAGTCAGGCTGGGAGGTGGGGCTCCTGGACAGCTAGCCCGAGTGGAGGATGGGGCACTGGGTAGAAGACCTCCCAGGGAGAACCTTCACTAGGACCCTGGCACTGTTCTGGACCCCTTGCAGGTTTTATCTCTGTTTGTTAGAGAAAAAGGCGCTTTGAGAAGCTGCAGTGTGAGCTCTCCCTTTGACCCCAAGCTGGCATCTTTCCTCTGGTCCCTCAGCCCCACAAAGACGGTGAATTTGACGCCAAACAAAACAAAACAAAGTCATTCCAAAGTCAGATGTCAATAACCAGGGGGTCACCAGGTGTGGCATCCACCGCTACCCCCACCCCCCTGCCTAGTCTCAGCACCCACCGCCACCACTAGCCGATCCCCCACGGGCCCGCCTTCCAACCCTGAAGCGGTAACCTCCTGACCTCTAGTGGCGAGAGCGAGGAACTGCATCTCCTGGCCCGAGCATGTCCTCCCTTTGTTCGTTCTCCAACCGAGAGAACCTCCCGATGCATGGACTCTGGCTGTCTTCGACGACTCGTGCACTGCTTACCACCGTTTTGCTATCATGTGACGGCTGCAGAAACAGTCCTGAAACTGCAGCCCCACACACAATTTTTGTACTTTTGTCTGACCTACCCGAAGGTGTCCTTTTTAAGTCTTATTTGTTAATATTTATAATAACATATAATCCAAAGTAAATGGAAACGTTCATTGTGATCATACGGGCTTGGGAGACTCATCTTAATAGATTTGAATGGGTGAAGAGGAAAGAACGAGAGCCCAGCAACCAGGGCTTATTCTGCACATTGTCTTGTTTACTCTTCACCAAGAATCCATTTGAGGTAGGTGCCCATGTTACAGATGGGTAAAATATTTGTGCAGAATCACAGCTGGTTAGTGACAGACCAGGATTCAACTTATGCCTCCCAAGACATTTGATGCCATGTATCATCTACACATCCAGCCAACAGCTGTGGAGTGTTAACTCCAAGGCCACCCACTGGTCTAGGCACCTGGGGCAGATTCGTCAGCAAGCCAGTTAATGAACAGTAAACATAACATGTTAAAGGATGACAAGGAAAAAAAAGGCATAAAGGAATCCTGTGGGCAGGAGAGGCTGGGCTTAAATAGGGAGATGTGGTGGGCCTCCAGAGAAGGTGACTTTTGAGCTTAGACTTGGAGGTGGTCAAGGGGGCAGTTCTGGGGAGACTTGAAGTGCTCCAAGTGGTGGGAACAGCCAGTGCCCCTAGAGGTGGGGGCAGGCTTGGTGTGACAGGAACTGCAAGGAGAGCGATGTGGGTGGAGCAGGTTGGGGCGAGGAAACGAGGGTAGATGAGAGCATAGGGAACGGGGGACCGGATCAAGGACGACATTATGAAGTCCGTGGCTTTCACTCTGTGTGAGATGGGAGCAACCCCGGCTTACCTGTGAACAACCTGTGGTCTGCGGTAATCAGGCCCAGTTTGGAGGTCCCTCTGGTGGTGGTGTGCCTGTGGGTCCAGGGTTCGAGGTCAGTATCCAGAGCAGAGGTGGCTGGGTCCTAACAAGAAACAGCTGTAGCATGATTTTGGTCAGTGTTCTGGCCAACCTCCCTTAGCAACCGCCTCTGTGCTGGCCTAATTTTCCAGGCCTTCCGCCCATTCTCTGAAGTACCCAGTACCCTTCCAGTGCTTACGTTAACTAGAGTCGGATCCTGTTATTTTCAACAGAGAAACCTGCCTGGTGATCTGGTACAGTCTGATCATCTAGGTCTCGAGCGTCACCTCTTTGTGAGGCCTGTCTTGACCACCTCAGTCACTTTCTCCCGCATCAGCCTGCTTTCTTTTCTTCACAGCACTTACCATCAAAATCACCTGGTGTATTTGCTCATTCCTTTCTCCCCTCACTAACCTTCATGAGAGTAAGGGCCACACCGGTCTTGTTTACCAAAGCAACCCCAGACCACGACTGAGCGTAGGGCAGGCCTCGAGTAAGTATTTGTTGAATGAATGGATGAAAGCTGCCAATATGGACATTGTTTGAAAGGAGCCAAGTCCATGAGTCTGGGGCATGTGGTTATGAAGATGACGGGTCCAAGCCCAGGTGAGTATGCACAAAACTCCTGTTAGCTCCAAAGACTTCTGGGGTACAGATGAGAAATGACCCCAAGTACCACAGAGTTCCCTGAGTAGGGAAAGGGAGAGAATGAGAGGAGGAAAGGAGGGAGAAGGAGAGTGGGAGGGTGATCAAGATGGCAGAGTAAGAGGATGTAGAGCTCACCTCCCCCCGCAAATCAAAAAATACATCTACATGTAGAACAATTCTCACCAAAAACTACGTGGAAACTGGCAGAAGGACTCCTATACAACCAAGGCTGCAAGAAAGATTCCCCCATAATCCCATCCCAGGTAGGATGGGAGGAAAAGCACCGGGTCGAGACCTGTGCCCCAGGAGGGAACTAAGAGGTACAGGAATGTCATACAGGTGGACATTCACCCTGGGGAGTGAGCAGGTTGAGAGACAGATTGGGCATTCTAGTCCTGCGGTCTTATACAGAGGAGGCAAGGCCCTTTGGCTGCCTGTAGAACAGCTGTGACACACAGAAAGGCTGGAGAAGCCTGGACTGCACTGGCGAGGAGTACGCAGTGCTGGCTTGCCCCCAAACAGGGCGGAGAGAGGTCTGCCCTAGCAGCTGTCACCTTGCCACAGTCTCTGACCCAAGCTGATTGAACCCCCTGGCCCCACTCACTCCACACCACAGCTTGGCAGTGAATCTAGGGCAGCCACATCCTGGAAAAAGACTCAATCTAGGGACACAGAGGTGACCCACGGGCCTGGGGTATGGTACAGGCTGAGTGGCGGCCATTGCTGGCGCTTACTCAGCGCCACAGAAGTAGCCCAGACTTCTCATGACAGTGCAGCCACTTCGATTCCTGCAACCACAATGCCATGATCCCCAAGCAAGCACTCCAGCCCCACCCACTCCTTACACCAGAGCTGAGACCACCGCAGTAGGGGAAAAGACAACCCTGATCTGGTTCTGAGCGTGACTGCAGATACCTACACAAGCAGCACGCTGGACATCTGTAAGCACACAAACCCTGCTTATTTCAGCACTCCCCTCCTTCGGGGCAAAGGTTCCAGTGTGGGGAGACGGAAAAACACACACTTGAAGGGAACAGAGCCAGCTCCAGCCCGACCCTCAGGGCTTCCACTCCAGCAGCTTGGGAGCAGACCCCACCCAACAGGGCAGCTGTGGCCAGTGAGGAGACAGCAAGTCTCGCCTCACACCCTACACAGTCTTTGGCTCCTCCAACGCCAGCCGTACCCCGCCCCCCGCAATCAAGGTGGTAGTTGTCATCACATCCTGAGGAAAGTAGTGGGCTGGCATCCACATCAAATTCAACCCACACACCAAAGATCTTAGGCGCACACAGTCTACACAGGGATGTTCCCACGTAAAAACACCCCTTCAAGACCATAACAGATAACTGTTGCACCTAAATTCAGAGACAGAGAAAGTAAAATGAAAACGCAGAGGAACTACTCTCAACTCAAAGAGCAAGAGAAAACCCCTGAAGAAATAAATAATGAAAAAGAGATAGACAATGAATTCGAAAAGTGGGTAATAAAAATGCTAACTGAATTAAGACAGTAGAGGTAAGCACAGATCATTCTACCAAGGAACTAGAAATTTAAAAGACCCCATCAAAAATTGATAATTCAATCTCTGAGATAAAAACACTCTAGAAGCAATGAATAGCAGACTAAATGACACAGAAGAATGCATAAGTGATCTGGAGGATAGAATAACAGAAATCACCCAATAAGAACAGAAGAAAGAAGAAAGGGGGGGAGGGAGGGAGGGAGAGAGGGAGAAAACAACATACAAGTTCTATGGAATATAAAATGTGCCAATATTCACATTATAGGGGTTCCACAAAAAGAAGAGAGAAAGGGATCAAAAATGTATTTGAAGAAATTATGGCTGGAAACGTCCCAAACCTAAAAAGGGAAACATATCCAATTTCAGGAAGCAGAGTGCCAAACAAGATGAGCCCAAACCAGCCCACACCAAGACATATCATAATTAAAATGGCAAAATTAAAGATATAAAGAGAATTCTAAAGGCAGCAGGAGAAAAACAGAGAGTCATACACAAGGGAATCCCCACAAGGCTATCAGCTCATTTCTCTGGAGAAACTTTGCAGGGCAGGGCAGAAGTGGCATAATACATTCAAAGCCCTAAAAGGGAAATCCTGCAACCTAGGATACTCTATCCAGCAAGATTATCATTTAGAAGAGAAGAAAAGAATTTCTCCAACAAGCAGAGACTAAAAGAATTCAGCAATACTAAACCTACCCTAAAAGAAATGTTGAGGGCTTCCCTGGTGGCGCAGTGGTTGAGAATCCGCCTGCCAATGCAGGGGACGTGGGTTTGTGCCCTGGTCCGGGAAGATCCCACATGCCACGGAGCAACTGGGCCCATGAGCCATGGCTGCTGAGCCTGCGCTCCGCAACGGGAGAGGCCACAACAGTGAGAGGCCCGCGCACCGCAAAAAAAAAAAAAAAAAAAAAAAAAAAAAGAAACGTTAAAGGGTCTACTCTAAATGGAAAAGAAGAATCTATAGGAGAGGGAAAATCCCAATAGGCAAGGCAAATATATAGTAAGGATTGAAGATCACTTAAATAAGCCAGTTCTTAGATTTTTTTTTAATTTTAAAAAGCAACTACAATAAACAGTAAAGGAATAAGCACAAAGATATAAAATGATATCAAAAACTCAAAATGTGGGGGAGAGGAGCAAAAAATGTAGATCTTTTAGAATGTTTAAACTTAAATGATTATCACTTTAAAGCAATTAGATATAATTATGGGTCAATATATATGAACCCCATGGTAACCACAAGTCAAAAACCTACAATAAGGGGCTTCCCTGGTGGCGCAGTGATTAAGAATCTTGCCTGTCAATGCAGGGGACACGGGTTCAAGCCCTGGTCTGGGAAGATCCCACATGCCATGGAGCAACTAAGCCCGTGCACCACAACTACTGAGCCTGCACTCTAGAACCTGCAAGCCACAACTACTGAAGCCCGTGCACCTAGAGCCCGTGCTCCGCACAAGAGAAGCCACCGCAATGAGAAGCCCGCACACCGCAATGAAGAGTAGCCCCGACTCGCTGCAACTAAGAGAAAGCCTGTGCGTAGCAACAAAGACCCAATGCAGCCAAAAATAAGAATAAATAAATAATTTTTAAAAAAGAAAAAAAAATCTGCCTTCCAATGCAGGGGACGCTGGTTCTATCCCTGGTCAGGGAACTAAGATCCCATATGCCACAGGGCAACTAAGCCCGCACACCACAACTACTGAGCCCACACGCCGCAACTAGAGAAGCCCACGTGCAGCAACAAAAGATCCTGCATGCCCAGTGAAGATCCCACGTGCCACAACTAAGACCTAACGCAGCCAAATAAATTTAAAAAAAAAAAGACAAAGTGAAGGGATGCAAAAAGATATTTCATGCAAATAGAAACAACAAAAAAGCAGGGGTAGTGACACTCATATCAGACAAAATAGACTTTAAAACAAAGGCTACAGACTTCCCTGGTGGCTCAGTGGTTAAGAATCCGCTTGCCAATGGAGGAGACATCGGTTCAAGCCCTGGTCTGGGAAGATCCCATGTGCTGTGGAGCAACTAAACCCATGCGCCACAACTACTGAGCCTGCGCTCTAGAGCCCATGAGCCACAACCACTGAGCCCACGTGCCACAACTACTAACACCCACGCGCCACAACTACTAACACCCACGCACCTAGAGCCCATGCCCCGCAACAAGAGAAGCCACCACAATGAGAAGCATGCACACCACAACAAAGAGTAGCCCCTGCTCACCGCAACTAGAGAAAGCCCCCGCGCAGCAACAAAGACCCAACGCAGCCAAAAAAATAAGTAAAATAAATTTAAAAAAAAAAAAAAATAATTTTTAAAAAAAGGCTGTAACAAAAGACAAAGAAGAGCATTATATAATGAAAAAGGGATGAATACAAGAGGATATTATACTCATTAACATATAGGTACCCAATACAGGAACACCTAAATATATAAAGCAAATACTAACAGACATAAAGGGAGAAATTGACAATAATACAATAATAGTAGGAGATTTTAACACCCTACTGACATCAATGGACAGATCATGCAGACAAAAAACAAAATAAGGCAACAGAGGTCTTAAATGATACAACAGACCACTCTGAAAAACTTAGAGGAAAGCATTAGAGGAAAAACTTAGAGGAAAGCATTTCCTCTAAATTCAGGAACAAGACAACGATGCCCACTCTCACTGCTTCTTTTAGCATAGTATTAGAAGTCCTACCCACAGCAATCAGACAAGAAAAAGAAATAAAAGGTATCAAAGTTGTAAGGGATGAGGCAAAACTGTCACTATTTGCACATGACATGATACTTCATATAAGGAACCCTAAAGTCTCCACCTAAAAATAAACTATTAGAATTAATAAATGAATTCAGCAAGGTTGCAGGATACAAGAGTAATATACAGAAATCTGTTGCATTTCTATACACAAATAATGAAACATCATAAAGTTTTTTAAAAATCTCACTTAAAATCACATCAAAAATAAATAAAATACCTAGGAATAAATTTAACCAAGGGTGTGAAAGATCTATACTCTGAAGACTATAAAACACTGATGAAAGAAATTGAAAATGATTCAAAGAAATGGAAATTTATCCTGTGCTCTTGTACTGGAAGAATTAATATAATTAAAATGACCATACTACCCAAAGCAATCTACAGACTTAATGCAATCCCCATCAAAATACCCATGACATTTTTCACAGAACTAGAACAAACAATCCTAAAATTTATATGGAACCACACAAGACCCCCAATTGCCAAAGCAATCCTGAGATAAAAGAACAAAACCGGAGACTTCAGACTATACTTACAAAGCTACAGTAATCAAAGCATCATGGTATTGACACAAAAACAGACACACAGTTCAATGGAGCAGAATAGAGAGGCCAGAAATAAACCCACATACCTACAGTCAATTAATCTACAATAAAGGAGGCAAGAATATATAATGGTGAAAAGACAGTTTCTTCAACAAGTGGTGCAGAGAAACCTGGAGAGCTGCATGTAAAACAATGATATTAGAACATTCTCCCATACCATATACAAAAATAAACTCAAAATGGTTTACAGACCTAAATGTAAGACCTGAAACTATAAGACTCCTAGAAGAGAACATGGGCAGAACTCTCTGACATAAATCGTAGCAGTATTTTCTTGGATCAGTCTCCAACAGCAAAAGACATAAAAGCAAAAATAAACAAATGAGACCTAATTAAACTTAAAAATTTTTGCACAGCAAAGGAAACCATCAACAAAATGAAAAGACAATCTACAGAATGGGAGAAAATATTTTCAAATGATGCAACTGACAAGAGGTTATATCCAACATAAAGACAACTCATACAACTCAATATCAAAAAGAACAATCTGATCAAAACATGGGCAGAAGGTACTTCCCTGATGGGAAATAAAAACAGAACTAAAAAACTAAAAACAGATCCAGCAATTCCACTCCTGGGTATACATCCATAAAAAATGAAAACACTAATTCGAAAAGATCACCCCAATGTTCACAGCAGCACCATTTAGAATAGCCAAGACATGGAAGCAACCCAAGTGTCCATCAATGGATGACTGGATTAAGAAGATATATATATACACCGTATATATATGGAATATTACTCAGCCATAAAAAAAGAATAAAATACTGCCATTTGCAGCAACATTGATGGACCTAGAGAATATTATGCTTAGTGAAATAAGTCAGACAGAGAAAGGTAAATACTATAGGATATAACTTATATGTGGAATCTAAAAAATAATACAAATGGGGACTTCCCTGCAGTCCAGTGGTTAAGACTCCACACTGCCACTGCAAGGGGCGTGGGTTCGATCCCTAGTTAGGGAACTAAGATCCTACATGCTGTGTGGCGCAACAAAAAATAATGATAATAATACAAATGAATGTATATGCAAAACAGAAACAGACTCACAGAGAAAACTTGTGGTTACCAAGGGGGAGGGACAAATTAGGGGTATGGGATTAACGGATACAAACTGCAATATATAAAATAAAGAAGCAACAAGGATATACTGTACAGCTCAGGGAATTATATGCATTATCTTGCAATAACCTATGATGGAATATAATCTGCAAAAATACTAAGGTACTATGCTGTACACCTGAAACAAACACAATATTGTAAATCAACTATACTTCAATTAAAAAACAGAAAAAGAAAAAAAAAAGAGTGAAAGGAGGAAGAGAAAGAGAAAGGAAGAGGGCTAAGGGGGACTAAGGAGGAAAAGAAGGGAATGGTTGCAGAAATGGGCCTGGGAAGGGCCGAGAAAACAGGCAGGGGTGAGGAAGGCCAGCTCCACTGCATACTCAGAGCCCCAGGGGAGGTGGCAGCCCAGGATGGGCAGAAGATATGGCTTTCCTTATTATCCAGTGGTGGGGGAGAGTGCTCCAGGCAGGGACTGAAGGGGGATCTAGAAACAAATCACACCAGGAGGGTCATGTCCCCACATCCATGGCCAGCAGCAATGGGCACAAGGAAGCAGACCCATGGTCCCGTGCAGCCAGGGTTGTAGTAAACATCCTGATCACTAAGATTCATTGGGGCATGAACAGGCAACGTGTTAGGCTCTTTATGGGACTGTTAAAAGAGATCATCTCCTGGTCAGGAAAACTGTACAGAACAAGTCTGGAGATGGAGGTGGGGCACTGGTGGCAAAACTAACGTAAGGCGCAGAGGCTGTGAAAGGCCCCTGGGATGCATGAGGCAGGGACAGGTGACAGATGGAACGTGGGCAGACGTGCTCTTCTGGGAGTGGGACCACCCTCCATGGACACTGAGGCCCGGTCAGGGCATTGTTTCCTCAAAAGGGCACCCTGGACAGCCCCCAAATCTCCAGGGTGCTCCAGCACCAGCAGAGGCTATGGTGGACTCTGCTCTCCCCCTAAATATTCCACCACACTAAAGGTAGCAACCCCACACATCTGCCCCTACAAGCCCTGAGCACAAGAGAAGGGAAAAGGAGAAGGACTATTTGGGGGCAGGCAATTTGTTCCTGTGCGACTTCAACGTGAAGGGAATCCTTGGGACCTCCCTGGTGGTCCAGTGGTTAAGACTCCACGCTTCCACTGAAGGGGGCTCAGGTTCGATCTCTGGTCAGGGAAGTAAGATCCCATATGCCGAGTGGCACGGCCAAAAACAAAGGAGTCCTTAAGGACACGAAGAAAATAACTGACCAGACAGGAGGTGCCAGAATTGCAATATCAGCAGCAATAACACCCATATATAGAGTGCATATCTATATACTGCATATCTCAGTAAGATATGCTGACTGCTCTACATGTTATACTCATCTAATCCTCATAATTATATCTCAATCCCCATTTTACAGATGGGAAAACTGAGGAACAGTGGAGGATGCCCAAGGATAATTAAGGGGTAGAACTGGTATTTGAAGACTTGTAGCTCCACAGTCCATACCCTATTTCTATACTATGCAGCTAGATGAGGGAGATGGTGTTGCCAGACCTGGTAGAAGACTCTCAGGTCCCACCAGGTCCCTTGCAGGTTAGGTCCCACTCACCACCAAACTCCAAAAACTAGCAGGGTCTCACTCTGCTGAGGAAGATTATCCAGGGCTCACCCTCATGGCCCTTGCTGTCAGTCTCGACCGAATGCAGCACTCATCTTTGCCCAATGGATTCCCATCTGTCACAAGCCCCAATTCCCCTCTGTGGGTTTCCTGTCCACAGCCAGGTGAGATCTCTTATCTGGAGAAGATGTGGAACTAACTGGGGAGCACTTGTGTGGCTTCCCAGGAGCTGTGAGCCAATGTGAATTTACTGCATTATGGGAAACAGAAAGCTGAGAAACCAAGATCTCTCAAAGCCTCCTCTCCACTACTCTGCACTCTCCTCCATCCTACTGCCTCTCTCAGCACACTCACTTTCTCAGATGATTCATCAACACATAAATCATCCAAAATAGTAGCCCAGCACCAGGTTGGAGTGGCTTTCAACTTGGGTCTCCATAGGTACCAAAGAATGTTTTCTGACTCTTAGTTTAGCTTCTCTGGACAGGAACAACTTAGTCCAGGTTATGACTCACCTCCTTGGGTCAAAGAGCCCAAGGGTGAGGTCACAGGATAAAACCATGCCTGTGGGCAAGGCACACAGGGTCAAATGTGTCTTTCACAAGAAGTCCCTGAGCCAGTGGGAAATGAGGAAGGAGAGGTGCCAGCTCAGGGAAAGAAAGGAAAGAAGCCAAAGAGCAGTGCCAAAGTATCCTAGGACAGGAACCATTCAAACAGAAAAAGCTAGTATAAACAGCCAAGAGCAAACACTAAAAAAACAAGAAAATGAGCTAAGTGATCAACAACGAGTGAATAAATTCCATTATGGTCCATCTGAAGGCTAGACTATCATGCAGCTGTTCCCATTTTTAATTATGAACACAGGTATCATGGAAATGTGTGATAGAAAGTGAACGGAACAAAGGATTAAAATTTAGTGCAGATGCAATCCTTTTCATTGTCAATGTTTTCATTGTGGTAAAACATACATAAAATTTATCATTTTAACTATTTATGTTTACAATTCAGTGCCATTAAGTGTATTACGATGTAGTGCAACCATCAACACTATTTCCAGAACTTTTTCATCATCCCAAACAGAAACTCTGTATCCATTAAACAGTAACTTCCCATTTCCCCCTTACCCCAGCTCTTGGTATCCTCGATTTCACTTTCTGTCTCTGTGAAATTGCCTATTCTAGGTACCTCATATAATTGGCATCACATAATATTTGTCATTTTATGTCTGGTTTATTTCAGGATCATATTTCTAAGTTTCCTCCATGATGTATCATGTATCAGAACTTTGTTCCTTTTTATGGCTGAATAACATTCCATTGTATTAATATATCACATTGTGGTTATCCATTCATCTTTTGATGAACACTTGGGTTGTTTCCACCTTTTGGCTATTGTGAGTAATGCTGCTAGGAACACTTTTATTCAAATATCTGAGTCCAGTTTTCAATTCTTTTGGGTGTATACCTTAAGAGAATTTTTAAAACATATGGTAAAGCTACGTTTAACTTTTTGAGGAATCAAAAACTGTTTTCCATATAGCAGGTACAACATAATACACTTCTACCAGCAATGCAGAAGGGTTCCATTTTCTCCACATCTTCACCAAAACTTCTTGTTTTCTGTTATAATAGCCATCCTAATGGGTGTGGAGTGGTATATCTCACTGCAGTTTTGATTTGCATTTCCCTAATGACTGGTTATGTTGAGTGAGCATCTTTTCATCTGCTTATTGGTCATTTGTATACCTTCTTTGGAGAAATGTCCATTCAACTCCTTGGCTCATTTCTGAATTGAGTTGTCTTTCTGTTGAGTTGTAGAGGTCCTTTATTATCGATCCTTTATCAGATATATTATTTACAAATAATTTCTCCCATTCCATTAATTGTCTTTTTACTCTCTTGATACTGTCCTTCGATGTGCAAAAGTTCTTATTTTGATGAAGAGCAATTTATTTGTTCTTTTGTTCCTGTACTTTTGCTGTCATATCTAAGATATCATTGCCAAATTCCATGTCATGGTTTTCGCCTATGTTTTCTTCTAAGAGTTTTATAGTTTTAGCTCTTAAAAGTTTATGATTTTCATTCATTTTGGATTAATTTCTCTGTATAATATGTGGTAAAGTTCCAACTTCATTCTTTTGCATGGGGATATCCAGTTTTCCCAGCAACATTTGTTGAAAAGATTGTCCTTTTCCCACTGAACTGTCTGGTGCCCTTTTTGAAAACCAACTGACCATACCTGTGAAGGCTTATTTCTGGGCTCTCTATTCTATTCCATGGGTCTATAGGGCTGTCCTTGCGCCAGCAGCACAGTGTTTTGATTACTGTAGCTTTGTATTAAATTTTGAAATCAGGGATTCTTGATTTCTCCAAGTTTTTCTTCTTTTTCAGAATTGTTATGGCTATTCCGAGTCCCTTGAGATTCCATATGGATTTTAGAATGGGTTTTTCTACTTATACAAAAAAAAAAAAAGACACTGGAATATTAACAGGGATTGGATTGCATCTGGAAATCACCTTGGATAATATTGACTCTGTAACATTAAGTCTTCCAATCCATGAAAAGGAGATGTCTTCCATTTATTTGTCTTCAATTTCTTTCAGCAATATTTATAGTTTTCAGTGTACAAGTCTTTCACACTTTTTTTTTTTTGGTCTGCGTTGGGTCTTCATTGCTGTGCACGGGCTTTCTCTAGTTGCGGTGAGCGGGGGCTACTCTTGGGGGCTACTCTTTGTTGTGGTGCACGGGCTTCTCATTGAGGTGGCTTCTTTTGTTACGGAGCACAGGCTCTAGGCACGTGAACTTCAGTAATTGCAGCATGCAGGCTCAGTAGTTGCGGCACGCTGGCTCTAGGGCTCAAGGGCTCTAGAGCACAGGCTCAGTAGTTGTGGCTCATGGACTTAGTTGCTCTGCGGTATGTGGGAGCTTCCCAGACCAGGGATCGAACCCATGTCCCCTTCATTGGCAGGCAGATTCTTACCACTGGCCACCAGGGAAGTCCCTCACACTCTTCTTAAACTTATTCCTAAATACTTGATTCTCTTTTATGCAATTTTAAGTGGAACTTCTTAATTTCCTTGTCAGATTGTTCATTGCTACTTTATAGGAATGCAACTTATTTTTCTATGTTGATTTTGTAACATGCAGCTTTGCTGAATTGGTTTATTAGCTCTCACAGTTTTTTGTGGAATTTTTAGGGCTTTCCAATATAAGATCATGTCATCTGCCATTGTAAATCAACTTTTTATACTCCAATAAAAATTTTTTTAAAAAGATCATGTCATCTGTACACAGAGGTAATTTTATTTCTCCTTTCCAAATTAGATGCCTTTTATTTCCTTTTTCTTAACTGCTCTGGCTAAAACTTCCAATACACTGCTCTTCCAGTGTTGAACAGAAATGGCAAAAAAACAGGGACTTCCCTGGTGGTCCAGTGGTTAAGACTTTGCCTTCCAGTGCAGGGGGTGCGGGTTCAATCCCTGGTCTGGAAACTAAGATTCCCACATGTCACGTGGCTTAAAAAAAAAAAAAAGGAAGAAAGAAATAAATGGCAAAAAAGGGCATCCTTGTCTTGTTCCTGACCTCAGAGGAAAAGTTTTTAGTCTTTCACCTTTGCTTATGATACTAGATATGGGGTTTTCATATGTGCTCTTATTATGTTGTAGTTTCCTTCCATTCCTATTTTACTGATTTTTTTCTTTTTTATCATTAGTGTTAAATGTTGTCAACTGCTTTGTCTCCATCAACCGAAGGTACTTTTCCTTCATCATGTGAGTGTGGAGTATTATACTGATTGATTTTCTCTGTGTGATTTTTTAAATAGAAGTATAGTTGATGTACAATATTATATATTTTACAAGTGTATAATATTGTGATTCACCAATTTTAAAGGTTATGCTCCATTTATAGTTATAAAATATTGGCTATATTCCCTGTGCTGTATGATATATCCTTGCAAGTTATTTTATACATAATGGTTTGTACCTCTTAATCCCCTGCCCCTATATTGCCTTTCCTACCTTCCCTCTCCCCACTGGTAACCACTAATTTGTTCTCTGTACCTGTGAGTCTGTTTCTTTTTTTTTTTTTATTTACTTATTTTTGGCTGCATTGGGTCTTCATTGTTGTGTGTGGGCTTTCTCTAGTTGCAGCGAGTGGGGGATACTCTTCATCACAGTGTGCAGGCTTCTCATTGCAGTGGGTTCTCTTGTTGTGGAGCATGGGCTCTAGCTACACGGCCTTCAGTAGTTGAGGCTCACAGGCTCTAGAGCGCAGGCTCCGTAGTTGTGGCGCATGGGTTTAGTTGCTCCACAGCATGTGGGATCTTCCCAGACTGGGGCTCAAACCCATGTCCGCTGCATTGGCAGGTGGATTCTTAACTACTGCACCGCCAAGGAAGCCCTGTGTTTTTGTTATATTCACTAGTTTGTTGTATTTTTTAGATTCCACAGATAAGTGGTTATCATAAAATATTTGTCTTTCTCTGACTTATTTCATTTGGCATAATACCCTCCAAGTCCATCCATGTTGTTGCAAGTGGCAAAATTATATTATTTTCTATGGCTGAGTAGTATTCCATTGCATGTGTGTGCGTGTGTGTACCACATCTTCTTTATCCATAATCTGCTGATGGACATTTAGGTTACTTCCATATCTTGGCATTTGTAAATAATACTCCTATGAACATAAGGGTTTCAAATTAGTGTTTTTGCTTCTTTCGGATATATACCCAGGAGTAGAATTGCTGGATAATATGGTAATTCTATTTTTAGCTTTTTGAGAAACCTCCATACCATTTTCCACAGTGGCTGCACCAATTTACATTTCCAACTACAGTTTAAGAGAGTTCCCTTTTCTCAACATCGTCTCCAACACTTGTGTTCTTTTGATGATAGCCATTCTGACAGATGTAAGGTGATGTCTCATTGTGGTTTTGACTTGCATTTCCCTGATGATTAGCATGTTGAGCATCTTTTCATGTGCCTGTTGGCCATATGCATACCCTCTTTGGAAAAACACTGATTCGGGTCTTCTGACCATTTTTTAATTGGGTTATTTGGGATTTTGTATATAACTGATTTTCATGTGCTGAGCCACCTCTGTATTCCAGGAAAAACCCTAACTTGTCATGGTGTATAATCCGTTTAATGTGAGGCTCAAATTAGTATGCTAGTATTTTCCTAAGGATTATTACATCAATATTCATAAGAAATATTATCTGTAGCTTTTAGTTTCTTTGTCTGGATTTGGTACCAGAGTAATACTGTCCTCATAGAATGAATTAGGAAGTACTCCCTCCCCTTCAATTTTATGGAAGAGTTTGAGAAAGACTAGTGTTAATTCTTCTTTAAATCTTTGGTAAAATACACCAGTGAAACAATGTGGTCCAGGGCTTTTTTTGTTGTTGTTAGGAAATTTTTAATTACTGATTCAATTTCCTTACAAGTCTATTCAGATTTTCTATTTCTTCATGAATCAGCCTTGGTAGGTTGTATGTTTCTAAGAATTTGTCCATTTCATCTAGATTATCCAAGTTGATGGTGTACAGTTGTCCACAGTACCCTCATAGTCCTTTTTATTTCTGTAAAATTGGTAATGTCCTCCTTCATTCCTGATTTTAGTTATTAGAGTCTTTTTAGTCAATGTAGGTAAAGGTTTGTCAATTTTTTAAATCTTTTCGAAGAAGCAATTCATGGTGTCATCTTTTTGTTTTTAATGTATGCATTTACAGCGATAAATTCCCTTCATAGCACTGCAGTTCCTTCATTTCTTACATTTTGGTATGTTGTCTTTTCATTTTCATTCATCCCAAGGTGTATTCTATTTTCCCTTGTGATTTCTTCTTTGATCCATTGGTTGCATAATAGTGTTAAAATCCACATGCTTGTGAATTTTCCAGTTTTCCTTCTGTTATTGATTTCTAGTTTCATTCCATTGTGCTTAAAGGTTATTGGTATGATTGAAATCTTGTTAAATTTCTTAAGGCTTTGTTACCTAATATATGGTCTATCCTATGAGTTCCATATGTACTTTAGAAGAATGTGTATTCTCCTGTGGTTGGTTGGTTAGGTCTAATTGGTTTATAGTGTTGTTCCAATTCTCTATTTCCTTATTGCTCTTCTGTCTGGTTCTACCATCTATTACTGAAAGGGGGTATTGAAGTCTCCATCTATTACTGTAGAACTATTTCCCATCAATTCTGTCAATTTTTACTTCATATATTTTGGGGCTCATTTGTTAGGTGCACATGTTTATAAATGTTATATCTTCTAGTTATATTGAAACTTTTATCAACATATAATGTCTTTTGTCTCTTGTAATCTTTTTATATTTAAATTCTATTTATTCTGACAATAATGTAGCCATCCCAATTCTCTTATGGTTACCATCTGCAGGGATTATCTTTTCCATCCTTTTATTCTATTTTCATTCTCTTTTGTGTCCTTATATCTAAAGTGAGTCTTCTATAGATGGTGCATATATGGGTCCTACTGGATTTTTTAATCCAATCTGTCAATCTCTGCCTTTTAATAGAAGAGTTAAATCCACTTACATTTATGGGAATTCCCTGGCAGTCCAGTGGTTACGACTCTGCGCTTTCACTGCAGAGGGCCTGGGTTCAACCCCTGGTCAGGGAACTAAGAGCCCACAAGCTGTGTGGTGCAGCAAAAAAAAGAAAAAAAGAATCCACATATATTTAATGTGATTATTGATATAGGATTTACTATTTGTTTTCTATGTATCTTATATGGTTTTCGTTCCTCAACTTCACCATTACTGCTTTTTCAAATGTATATGTAATCTTTTGTAGTGTACCATTTTGATTCCCTTCTTTCCTTTCCTATATATTTTTAAGTTATTTTTATAGTGGTTACCTTGAGGGTTACTAACAACCTACTTGGAATAACACCAACTTAGTTTCAGAAATACACATTTTAATCAAAAACCTCTGTCCCTCCCCTTTATACTGTTTTTGGTACAGATGACATCTCTTGTACATTGAATGCCTATATGCATGTATTCATAATTACTGTTTTATGTTTTTGCCTATTAAATCATATAAAAGGAAGATAAGTTACAAACCATAACTAAAGTACAATAGCACTTTTATATTTACCTACTAGTTACCTTTTCCAGTGTTCTTTATTTTCTTGTGTGGCTGTGAATTACCGTCCTTTCACTTCAGCCTGAGGACCTCCCTTTAGCTCTTCCTGTAGGGCAGGTCTACTGGTGATAAATTCCCTGTTTTTGTTTATCTAGGAATGTCTTAATTTCTCCTTCTTGAAGAATAGTTTTGCCAGAGATAGATTTCTTGCTTGACAGTTTTTTCTTTCAGGACTTTAAATATGTCATCCCATTGACTTCTTGCCTCTACGGTTCCTAAAGAAAAATCAGCTGCTAATCTCATTGAGGATCCCTTATACTGATGAATCAGTTCTCTCTTCCTATTTCAAATTCTCTTGTCTTCGGATTTCCGCAATTTGATCTCTTGGGGTCTATCCTGCTTGGAGTTCACTGAGCTTCTTGCACATGTATATTCATGTCTTTCCTCAGATTTGCAAAGCTTGAGGCCATTATTTCTTCAAATGATTTTTCTGGCCCTTTCCCTTTTTCCTCTTCTTCTGGGATTCCAATATATATATGTTGGTATGTCTGATGGTATCCCACATGTCCCTCAAGCTCTACTAATTTCTCTTCATTCTTTTTCTATATGCTCCTAAGACTGAATAATTTTTTTTATATATAAATTTATTTTTTTATGGCTGCATTGGGTCTTCGTTGCTGCACACGGGCTTTCTCTAGTTGCGGCGAGTGGGAGCTACTCTTCGTTGCTGTGTGCAGGCTTCTCATTGCGGTGGCTTCTCTTGTTGCGAAGCACGGGCTCTAGGTGCGCAGGCTTCAGTAGTTGTAGCACGCGGGCTTAGTAGTTGTGGTGCACAGGCTTAGCTGCTCCACAGCATGTGGGATCTTCCCAGGCCAGGGCTCGAACCCATGTCCCCCGCATTGGTAGACAGATTCTTAACCACTGCACCACCAGGGAAGTAAAGACTAAATAATTTTAATTGCCTTATCTTCAAAAGTTCATTGTTTCTTCTGCCTGCTCAAACCTTCTGTTGAACCCTTCCAGTGTATCAGTTCTTGTACTTATGCTATTGGTGTCATATTTATTACAGCTACATGCTATTAACCCCAAAGTACAATGTTACAATTTTTGCGTTCAACAGTCATATGCTCTCTTAAAGAAGTAATATTTCTATATTACTCTTTTAAACACTCACTCCTTAAGTATCTTCACTTCTGATATCATCTCCTCTCAGCCTGAAGAACTTTATTCAGCATTCCCTACTGTTAAAATCTGCTCCCAAATAATTTTTAGTTTTCTTTAATCTGAAAATATCTTTATTTCACTTTCATTCTTGACAGATGTTTTCAGCAGTATAGAATTCTGGGCTGTCTTTTTTCTTCTTTGAGCACTTTAATATTGCTGTTCTCTCTGGCTTCTGTTATTTCGAATGAAAAGTCAGTGATTTGAAGTGATACTCACTTGTATATGATTTGTCCATTTGTCAGCATACATGTATGCTGTTTTCAATGTTTTTCGATTTTTCAGCAGTGTGATTATAATGTGAGCAAGTATTCATTTTCTTTCTATTTATTTTTCTTATTTTCACTGGACTTGTTATATATTTGTCTTCCACAAAATGTGAAAAAATTGTAGTCATTCTTTGCATTTTTCCCATCCCATTTTTTTTTCTCTTGTTTTTTTTTTGGCCACACCATACAGCCTGTGGGATTTTAGTTCCCCGACCAGGAAACAAACCTTGGCCCTTGGCAGTGAGAACGCACAGTTCAAACCACTGGACAACCAAGGAATTCCCTCCCATCCCATTTTTTTCTCTTCTCTCCTTCTGGAACTACATTTACACATATGCGAGACCTTTTGACATGTATACTATCTCACAGGTTCCCCTGAGGCTGTACTCTTTTTTTTTTTTTTTTTTTTAATCTTTTGCTTTCTATTGAGTTAACTTCAGGTTCACGAATCCTTCTGTTATTTTCCTTATTCTGCTGTGAAGCCCATCCAGTGAATTTTTATTTCAGATATTGTATTTTTTAACTTTCTTTTCTTTTTTTTGGCTGCACTGTGCAGCTTGTGGGATCTTAGTTCCCTGACCAGGGATTGAACCTGGGCCCCAGGCAGTGGAAGCGCCGATTCCTAACTACTGGACCACCAGGGAATTCCCTTTCAACTTTTATTTTTTCCCAAGACGTTGTATTTTTTATAGTTCCAAAACGTCCACTTGGTTCTTTATTATAATTACAGTATTTCTACTGAAATTTCCTCTTTTAATTTGCACAAACATATTTTCCCTTTCATCTTTGAACACAGTTATACTAGAAGCTTTAAAATTCTTATCTGCTATGGTGGAAGAACAACAGTAAGACTTTGCTAATATACTTATCTGGGTCTTCTCAGGGATAATCTCTATGATTTTCTCCTGAGTATGGGTCACGTTTACCCGTTTTTTCATGTGCTGAGTAGTTTTGGATTGTATCCATGTTATTATAAAGAATGGGACTCTAGACTGTCATGTTCCTCTGAAGACTATTAATTTTTATCAGGCAGTTACCCAACTGAAATCAAATTGCAAATTGTCTCACTAGCAATGGGTGGCAGCCGAAATGTCAGTTCAGTCAGCAAGGAGACTTTTAAATGAGAAAATTATTGGGCTTTTTTTTTTTTTTTTTTTGCGGTACGGGGGCCTCTCACTGCTGTGGCCTCTCCTGTTGCGGAGCACAGGCTCCAGACACGCAGGCTCAGCGGCCACAGCTCACAGGCCCAGCCGTTCCGCGGCATGTGGGATCTTCCAGGACCAGGGCACGAACCCACGTCCCCTGCATCGGCAGGCGGACTCTCAACCACTGCGCCACCAGGGAAGCCCTGGGCATATTTTTAAAAGCTGACTTTAACATTTCAAGCACAACATAATATAATCTGCAGAACAATTCTGTGAATTCCTCAGAAGATTCATTTCCAAATGTCAACACTGCTGAGAATTTTCCAGCCATTAAAAAAACAAAACAAAAAAAACACCTAATACAAGTTCCCAAATCTCAAAATTAAGTCTTACTGAGCTTTCAACCTCTCCCTAAGACTTGGGAGCACAACTGCTCTCGTCCTCTCCTGCTTTCTTTTGGATTAAATAAATAATTTTTAGAATTCCATCTTTGTTATCTACTGACTTTTAGCTATACCTCTTTGCATTATTTCTATATAGTGCTTGCCCTAAGTATTATCATATATATTCTCAACCTCTCAAGGTCTTCTGAGAATTCATATTATATCACTTCAAGTAAAATATAAGAAATTTACAATAAAATGTATCCATTTACCATCCCTTGGCTGCCTCTTAATGCTATAGTTACCATATGTATGATGCGCCTACATAATCAATCCCACAATATAGTTATAATTTTGCTTTGAACACTTGTAAGATTTTCAAAGAAAGTGAGAAATAAGTCTTTTATAACGTACCTTCATATTACCATTTCAAGTGTTCTTCCATTCCTTCTTGAAGATCTATTAGGACCATCCATCTCTTCTATTTTGTCCTTAATGCCACAGAAGAAAAACTTTTGGTGCTATTTACATTTCATCACTCCAGAACTTTCAGGCTCATGAACATAAATGCAAAAAAAAAAAAAATTTTAACAAAATTTTAGCAATGCAAATCCAAATATTTTTAAAGGACAATACATAACAACTGGGGTTTATACAGGAATGCAGGGTTTGTTTAGTATTTAAAAAGCAATCATTGTAATTCATTATATGCATTATAATTCTTTATATTAAACTAAAAAAGAAAACACACATGCTCTTCTCAATAAATGAAGAAAAGGCATCTGACAAATCCAACATCCATCCATTCCTGATAAAAACTCTCAGCAAACGAGGAATAGAAATGAACTCCTCAACCTAATAAAGAACACCTATGAAAAACTTACAGCTAACATCATATTTAATGGTGAAAGAATGTTTTTCTCCGTAAGATCAGAAACAATACAAATATGTCTGCTCTTACCATTTCTATATAACATTGTGCTGGAGGTTCCAGCCAGTGCAATTGGGCAAGATAAACAAATAAGAGCAGGAGAAGGAAAGAAGTTAAAACTTTATATTAACAGAAAATATAATTGTCTATGAAGAAAATCTGATGACATCTACAAAAACAACAAAACACTACTACTAAAACTAAATGAGTTTAGCAAGGCTGCAGGGTATGGATCATTACACAAATACCAATGTTATTTCTATACACTAGCAATGAGCAATCAAAAATTGAATTTTAAAAAGTATACAAAAACATTAAAGATTATGAAATACTTAGGGACAAATATGACAAAAGAAGTGAAAGACCTGTACACTGAACAGTATAAAACACTGCTGGAATTTTAAAAGGCCTAAACTATTAGAGAGATATACCTTATTCATGGATCAGAAGACTCAATATTGTTATTAGAATACACACCTCACTAAAGAAAATATACAGATGGCAGATAAGCACGTAAAAAGATGCTCAACATCATTAGTCATTAGGAAAATACAAATAAAAAAACACCTACTAGAATGGAAAAATTAAAAAGACTAAGCCAGCTCTACAGTACAATGGATAGTGCGTTGGACTTGCAAAAAGACTAACTATACCAAGTGCTGCAGAGGATGTGGAGGAAGAGGAGATTTCAGACACTGCTGGTGGAAATGTAAAATCATTTTGTAAAACAGTTTGGCAGTTTCTTAAGAAATGAAATACACACCTACCATACTATCCAACCATTCCATTCCTATTTATCCACAGAAAAAAGGAAATGTATGCCCACATAAAGACTTGTCACATTCATAGCAGCTTTATTAGTAACAGACAAAAACTGGAAACAACCCAAATGTCCATCAATAGGTGAATAAACAAACTGTGGTATGTCTTTAACAGTGGAATACTTCCCAGCAATAAAAGGAATAAACTACTGACACATGCAACATGGATGAATCTCAAAACAATTATGCTGAAAGAAGCCAGACCATCTCCCCCCTAAAAACAAGAGTACATGAATTATATGATTCCATTTATATAAAACTCTAGACAATGCAAACTAATGTAAAATAACAAAAAGCAGATTAGTGGTTGCTTGGGGATGAAAGAAAGGGGAAACAGGAGGGAGGAAATTACAAAGTACAACAAGGAAACTTTTGAGGTTGAAGGCTATATTGACTATCTTGATTATGATGATGGTTTTACAAGTGCATACATATCCCCAAACTTCTCAAACTGTATAGTTTACATACATGACTTTTTAAGTCAAATAAAACTGTTTTATGAAAAGAAGTTGTATCTTTCAGAAATTTCCTAAAGACAGGCTAATACACATACAGAATATTTTCCTGTTTTATACACATAAGATTATGCAATGTTATATATCTTACTATTCTCATCTAACATTGTACACAAACAACTTACAACATTAGTAGAAATGTTTTAGCCTCATTTTTCTAAAACAGCAACATAGTATACACAGTAAGGGTGAACCAAAATTGATGGGCATTTAGGTTATTTCTAATTTGCTATTATAATGCCAAAGTGAACGTATTTTACATTTATTTGTAAGCATACACACACAAGCAAAGGGTGCATTCATTTAAAACTTTCATTTATATTGTCCTGTCTCAGGATCTACATGGAACTATTAGAATTAATAAGTTAATTTAGCAAGGTCATGGAAAACAAGGTCAGTATATAGTATTACTATAAGTAGTAACAACCGGAAAATGAAAAAAAAATACTATTTAAAATAACACACACACAAAAATCAAATAACTAGAAATTTGTCCAATAAAAAGTACCAGACCTCTACATAGAAAACCACAAAACACAGGAATTCCCTGGTGGTCCAGTGGTTAGGATTTGGTGCTTTCACTGCTGCGGGCTGGGTTGGATCCCTGGTCGGGGAACTAAGATCCCACAAGCCACACAAGCACAGCCACAAAAAAAAAAAAAGAAAAAGAAAAAAACATTATTGGAAAAAATTAAAGATCTAAATAAATGGAAGAATACACTATGTTCATGGATTAAAAGAACATAATTGCGTAAAGACTGTTAATACTCCCAAATTTATAGATTCAGTAAAATCCTAATCAAAATCCCAGCAGGTTTTTGTTGTTGCTGTTCTATTATTGAAATTAACAAGCTGATTCTAAGGTGTATATGGAAATGCAAAGAGCCAAGAATAATCAGTACAATCGTGAACAACAAAAAAACTGGAGGACTTACATTACCAGATACTGAATATTGAATTATTTTATTCCTACAGTGTTGCATTGGCACTAGGACAAATAGACCAATGGACAATAAATGTTGCTGGGTCGACTGAATATCCATATGGAAAAATGTTACTTTTAACATCTCCCTATTACCATGCACAAAACAGATTCTAGATGATTCTAGATCTAGATATGATAGGTCAAACAATGCTTCTAGAAAAACAAAAGATTAACAATCTTGGGGTAGACAAATATTTCTTAAATAGCATACATAAAGCACTTACCTTAAAGGAAAGTACAGATATATTGGACTATATTAAAATTAAGAACTCCTGCTCATCAAAAGACATCATTAATAAAAAAGCAGGACAGAATGGGAGAAGATAATTGCAATAACTGCAAAGACACACTCTATTCTTAAATATATTAAGATGTCCTACAAATCAGTAAAATGACAACCTACAGAAAAACAGGCAAAAGAAGCTATCCAAAGGTCCATAAACATATTAAAAAGTACTGTCTCCTTAGTCATCAGGAAAACACAAATTAAATCCAGAATGAGATATCAGTACACACCCACCAGAAGGCTACAACTAAAAACAGTGACCATACCAAATGCTAGTGAGGATGTAGAGCAACTGGGATTCTAATACACTGCTGGTAGGACTGTAAAACAGTACAACCACTTTGGAAAACTGTTTTGCAGTATCTACTAAGCTGAACACATGTATTCCCTATGACCCATCAATTCCATTCTTAGATATATATGCAACATTAATTCATACATGTATATACCAAAAGACATGTAAAAGAATGGCCACAGCAACATTATTTGTAACATCCAAAATTTGAAAATAATCCAATGTCCATTCATAAGAACAAGTAGTGGTATACTAATGCAACAGAATACTACATAGCCATAAAAATACACTATTATTACAGGCAATAATACGGACTAATCCCACAAACCTAATGTTAAGAGGAAAGAAAACAAGCCATTTATGTGTATGTGCCATTTACATCAAGTTCAAAAACTAAGCAAAATTAATCAATGGCAATATCAAGATACTGGTTCCAGTTGTAGGGGTAAGGGGGTAAATTAATGAAGAGGGCATGGAGTGCTCTACGATGTTGGTCCTGTTCTATTTCTTGATATGAGTGGTGGTTAAATGGTGTGTTCCCTTTGTAAAAATTCTAAGATGTACACCTTTGATGTATTTTTTATACTTGAATAAAAACTTAAAAAAAATACCAACAATAGTCTTATGTATTTCTCTACATCCTCACCACAACAAAGTATTCTATAAATCTAATCACTGCTAACTATAATTATAATCTTAGACAAGGTGAAATTAGCATCTCGTTTTGGCTTACATATCCTCAATGACGAATGAGGTTAAGTGGGAAAAAAAAGTTTTTAAACGTTTATTACTTGAACTCTGCTGAAAGCAAATTCTGAGGAGTTCAGCAGTTATTGTGGCCTGTTAATGCTACAAATGTACCACTAATGGGAAAGAAGCCTTAGGTGCTGAAATAAGCCCTACCACAACCCTATAGCTCCAGAATTCTAAATGGAAAAGGGTCTTCATGGAAGACTCAGAAACAAGCAATATGGGATGGAAGCATGAGTTCCAAGACTTTTCAGCACAACTGAAAAAAATGGTCAATGATAGCTTTAGCCAGAGGAAGAAAGCTCCTGGACATGACTCATACCGCATGGGTTGTGCAAGTACACACTCTTAACATCAATTATGTGAGAAACAAATGTCCAAAACCCAAGAACTTTTTAAGAACAGTAAGACTTAGGTTATCTGGAAAACTCAGTCACAGCACTGCAGCAACTTGACAGTCCATAATCACTGGTTATCTATTTGGATTATGGCTCTACTTGTCCAAGCTAAACTGTTTTAAATTGGAAGAATTGCTCCACCTGTTAAAAAAAAAACAACTGATTTTTAAATTTCTAAATTAAGCTACAGATTAAGAAACTGCCAAAAAAATTAATCTAGGCAGTAATCCTCTTTTTAGACAGCAGCCACTGAAGAGCCCTAAATATATTTATCATTTATATTCTATTTCCTCAATTCTAATATGAATTACTTACACTACAGCTTAATGTCTACTATAGCTTTTCAAAAAGGCATATATCGATTGTAAACCATATACTGATCTCAGAAATGTTAAAATGTATTTTTTAGATGATCACTTTAGGGTAGGGAAAATATATTTCAATAAAACACTAACAGCCTAAAAGAAAGAGAATGCTTAATGGTTAAGAGCATGGGCTCTTCAGTCATACAAACCCAACTCTGAATCCTGTTTGACTACTACTAGCTTTGTGGCTTTGGACAAGTACCTCAACTTCTCCCATCCCAGTTTTCCAATTTAAAAAACGCAGATGGAAAACTTACCTAATTATCGAGCACCTATGTGCTAGACACTGCCTAATGAGCACAGTGCCTGGTACATAGCTGATACTCAATGTTAGCTATTAGTTGTCAATACCAATCACAAGTCTAGGAACTCAAAGAAATGAGAGATATGTCTTATCTTGTTGGACGGTTTAATTTTGCTGATCTGGGTTGGATCCAGTATCACCACTTCCTCTAAAAGCTCGCAATTCCTTTTCAGTAGGCAGAGGAAGGGGGAAGGGGCATGATACAGGTAAGGAATTAAGAGGTAAACTATACATATAGCCAACATTTTAACTATAAATGGAGTATAACCTTTAAAAACTGTTGTACACCTGAAACTCATTAACATTGCGAATCAACTATACCTCAATTTTTAAAAAAATTTCGAGGGGGAAAATAAAACTTTAAATCCAAATCAAAGAAGGAAAAACAATTATTTTAATGAAGCATCCCAGAATTTTACCAGAGATCCCTGTGAACTTGTTAAAAATTTCAAAGCAAAGCAAGATTCATCTTTATGCAATTTTTTCAGCATGACCACTCTTCTACTGTCCTAGGATCAACAGCATACATAGCAACTAATATGGGGTTCTGTTTTGTAAAACTCTCAAGTGGCATTCGTCTGGAGCAGGAGTCACTGTTTATATTATTCCATCAACACGCCCTTATTATGATCTAACTTACAATTCTTGTCTTCCTAGACTAAAGCAGTAAAATATAATTTTGGAGATCTTCCTTTCTGGCCACCCATCACAGAACCCAAGTATGGATATAAACCCATTTATTGCTGCTCCTAACATTTTAGAAAACCTTTGAATTTAAAACCTTTTTCAAAGCAATTACCAAAAAATCAAAACTGCATTCAAGTTGTAATGGTAACTCAAGTTTCTATCAAAATCAACTGATCCTCACAGATGACTAAACCAGGAGCTGAAACAAACACTCCACCTCCCAGACAACAGATACAGGAAGTGAAGTAACACTGACCTCACAGGGCTGTCACCTTTCTGCAGTCTTCGCTCGCTGTCTTCCAATCTCTGATAGGGATCTTTCTAAAGACCTGTACTGATCACCACTGTCCTTCCTAAGTGCCTTCATTAATTTCTTTGGATGGCGAGTCCTTTTTTCTCCATACCAAGATTGCCACACCACTGAAAATGCTCATGGCATCCTGAATTTGCTGAACACAAATAGAAGTCTACATAGTCAACTAAGGAACTCTTTCACTAAACAAATTCATGTGACAACCCAACTTGGCAGAACCACCTCCACAAACCAGACTATTCTGTAAAAAGATTACCTACGTGTTCATTCAAACTCTTCCAAGGCCAGGCATTCACACGTTAGTGTTTAGTGTGGGAGCGGCCCGCAAAACCCTGAATCTAATCTATTAGCAGTTTCTTTAAAAATCTGTGATAGAGCTCAACAAATTCCTCTAGTTTTGGACTGAGATGCAGCAGACAACACTTGGCAACATTACTGCTGGAAAAAAAACAAATCTGATTATCTCTTGAAGGTAGCTCCAAAGAGTACAATTTATATACAATCGTCTCCAATTATCTGACGGAAAAGCAATTCACAAAAACATTGTTTATTCTACATACACTTATTTTAGTAAGAACTACTAGTACATCACTAATCTACTGATTTCCCAAGTCTTTACTACGAAGAACTCAAGCCCAAGTTATACTTTTGGTGTCAACATCTCATTTAGCAACAAGTCAAGTGTGGTGAAGCTAGTAGTCTCATACACTGTTGATGGGGCTATAATGTCGAACAATTCTTGGAGGGGGATAGTATTTACCAATTGAAAAGTATATGTTTTCTAACACAGGAAATCTAGAAATGTATCATACAGATACACATGCATTTACTGCAGCACCATTTACAACAGCAAGGCTGGAAATAATCTGAATGTCCAAAAGTAGTCAACTGTTTTTTTTTTTCCCAAAAATCAGGAGTACATCGATGTGAGGCAGTCATTTGAATGAGACAGATCTCAATGCCTGACAATGATCTATACTAACTAAATATCTGTATACAGTGATGTATATGATCTCTGGAAGATATTACATTGAGTGTTTCTAATAAAGGGGACTACCATACTATTGTTTTACCATGTGTACGTGTACTACTGAGAATGAATTTAATCATTCTTCTCTGCTCCTGTCACTGACTGGGGCGGGGGGGATTTTCCCCTCAGCCTAAGAAGGATTATTCTGACACATTCACATATTCAGCCTTTCGTTGCACAACCCCAAAAATTCCATGCTAGATGATCCACAATTACACCTTGTATTATAAATACACACTTGCACTTTAATGATTAAAATAAACATTGTGTTGTTATCTGGTTTAGAAGACAGGATACTTGCACTACTTATACTTGTTCTTCACAACCAGGTTACAGGTATTTTCCCCCCAGAAATATACATCATTTTTGGGAAACAGACAAGTGATTTACGGAAGGAAAAAAATAAATGGGATCTTTTTCACATTCAGGCAAACAATATAATCAATATGTTCAGACTAGAGATTTTATTTTAGAAGGATAAAGGATGGAGGCGCAATGATGTTTGGCATTTTTAATTTAGGTTTGTTTTATTTAAGTTTAATGTTAATCCATGCTGTGTTTCAGTAAGAACAATACAGATTCTGTATCTGTGGCTCCAGTCAGATATCCAGTAGTACAAATTAGCTTCAAGTTACACATACTGAACAAAAGAGGTTGAGCGAGCGAAGGAGGGGAGGGGCGGGGCCCAGGGGGAGAGGGAAGGAGAAGAAACAAAGAATTGAACACGCATGCAGGCTTTTCCATTACCACCTTCAATGCTAACCTGCTTCAGAGGGAGAGTAAAGTAGGCAAGAATGAGCAGCCACGGATTGTTGAACTGTTACCAGCACCATGCTTTTCAGCAACATTTCAGCAGAGTTTGAAACACTTTTTACAGCAAAACCATTACAACAAACTCCCCAAACAACCTTAACCACCTCAAGCTAACATCCAATTAATTTTAAACATTGGTATAAAGTTCAATTTAAACAATTAGAAAAAGGGAAAATGATACCACATACACCTCTATAGTGTGATTAACTTTTCTCTTAGATGCTTGCATCACCTAAAAGTCTAATGGCTTTCGAATGTAATTTCCATTTCTAATGGTGATCTTGCCACATCTGGCAGGAGACAATACAGTAATGCTGAAAAAGCCTCTATGCAGTCCTGTTAGTGTCTTAAAGAACCTAAAAGCTGGGACCAGTAAAATCCACAGAAATTCACTCTTGCCTTTAAGAACTTTTGAAAACTGTTTTTTTTTTTTAAAAAAAAAAAAAAAAAAAAAAAAACCAACAGGGCAGGAACCTAAATTCTGAGACCAAATGTAAAAGTCAGATTTGGTGGTTCTCAGTGACAATGGGGGAATTTCCAAGAGGGGTGGGATGGGAAGGTGTGGGGTGGTCAGAGATGGTTTCTCTTGTTGGCTTTTATGTCTCACTGATTTTCATCTTCCACATCCTGCAGCGCTTCTTTATTCTGCTCTTCACCTGCAAAGAAGAATGACAGTTAATTATTTCATAATGACTAAACTAGGCTGTTGTGGTCACAAAGGTATCATTCCAAGCATAAAGACTCCTTATATTTGCTGCAATTGGTTTAAACACAGACAGGCAAAGGATTTCTACCTTGACACCTGAGATGCCTAAGCCAAGAGGTGCTGCTGGATCAAGGTCCTGAATGATCAACAGGATGAAAAAAAACTGATGCATAGTAAAAGTCAGTGTTTTTATGCTAAAAAAGCTCTTAGACAGACAGCCAGGTAACCATATTGTTAAAATGATTTTCAAGCTTTCATGTATATCTTGAGTCAAAATACTCTTTCTCAATAACCTCACCTCTTCAAGAACCAAGAGTACGTTATAATTTTTTGCAAAATCTAATTTTTCTGGAGGCCCCATTATTAGAAATGTTTCAGTAAGAGAACTGAGCAGTAAAATTCTTCAAAGGAGTTCTATAGTTTTAGAGGGAGGATTCTGCTTTTGTAAACGAATATTTTACACATTTTGTATCCTGGACAGTCACACCAAACCATAATCACAATTTCTCACTCCGGAGTGGAATAGCATGCTCAAAGTAAACCAGACCACTGAGGTTATTAAAGAAGGGCATTTGGACCAGTTCTCTCATGCCACTTTTCTTTTCCCTTTGAACACGATGATTAGCCTGAGGAGTTTCAACTGCACTATGACATGCAACAGAAAGCCAGCCTATTTACCAGAGAATCATCTACCTATTAATAAGCATTAAATAAGTCAGCCATAATAAGGAAGCATGCAGGCTTCTGCCAAAAAATAAACGTGTAAAAGTTACATTCTTCTTCTTTAACAAGCCACTTGTAATTCCTATGTAGTTACTAGTTTGATCAAAATAAATGAAAATCAATTAACTAACCCAACAATCATTATATGATAGTTCAGACAACCCATCCATTCATAGTGCTTGTTAAATTACTTAATTAGAATGGACAAATGACACTAAGACCAGCTGCCTACAGACATAAAGCAAAACTCTGAGGAATACTTTTAAACAGTCTTAAAGACCTTGATACAATAAATGCTGTCATGGCAATAAGGGTTAAGTAAAGATAGTTTCAGTCATTTTAACATTTTTGTGATAAAAATATTTGACATTGTGTAAAAGTACTTAATGTACATAAAGATTTTTGAATCACATTTAGAAAAAGACGTGCAAGGAAAGACAAAAGTAACTATTTACTGAGGGAAAAAATGATGGTCCACCCAACTGTTCCCCCAAAGAATAATGTATTCAAACTTAGGAAATGATAGGAACGTTCACTCTCATTTTTAACAGCCATACACTGCCAAAATATGGTTAACATACAACAACAGAGCACACTCTAATTTACTCATAAGCAACCATTAGATTTGCCAAAAGTTCCAAGTAACTTTGGCATAAAAATACTGTCACATAAGTCACACCCAAACAGAGGTAGACAGGGGTAGCAGATCATAAATGTCTTAGAAGGTTTCACATCCTGGAATGTAGAACAGGCAGTTTTTTAAGCGACAAGATGATGATATGCAGGCATGATTAGTGAAGAACCAAAACTAAAAGCAGAATTCACTGTGCCATGATAATGACTTACAAAGTAGTTTTTAGGAAAGGAAGAGTTGGATTTTCCTTTAGGAATCTATATTGCAAGGAGAAAGGGAGGGAGAACAATCATATGAAAGCAACATTACAAGAAAAATAAACCAAGAGCAGGACAAAGGAAACATCAATGATTTAGGGGAGTCAGATTTTGATCCTTTTACTTTGTATGAACTTCACTCTAAGAAATAATCTGTTCCTTTTTAAGAGGATGTAATAATATCCTCTTAAAAGGTATACAGAAGGGGGGCAAAAAGGGTTCTTCAGATACATATTTCTTTGCCCAGTTTCTAGATTTGGAGGGGAGGAGGGGAACGGGCAGAGCGAACACATTTCCTCTCTATGGACTTGTGTATTTAACAGTCCTCTGACTACAGGTTAAGAGAAAAGGACTGAAATCACTTGATGAGAAAAAGTGGTGCTCCCTTTAAAGAATTATGTTTCAAAAGACCCAGACAGACATTAACATACTCTGCTGTTAATAACATATAAACGTGTAAGTAAAGGCTTGTGAATATATACTTCTTCCTTTAGAAACCCTCAATTCAAAAGGTTTTTGACACCATTTTTCATATTTAAAGTAAAAAAGGAGAAAACCATCTAAATAATCCTTAAAATAAATGCAAGTAACATCCTGACCAATTTCATGACCAAAATTCTTCTACATTCAGCATTGATTCTAAATCACAAAACCAATTTAATGAAACATGTAATACTCTACCTTTTAGCAAAACTGGCAAATAATTTCCTAGTACCGACAACAATTTGTAAATTCAGATAGCTTAATATTGCTAAAATTTCAAGATAGACCACTTGAATTTTTCACATTAAACTGCTTCTTAATTCCAAATATTTTGTGACAAACCTCTTAAGTGAAAATCAATCTGTTTCGACCAAATTTAATTAATTGGTCAATTTACAAAATGAAAAGGAACTGACGCAACTGAATTTCACTAGATTTTTAAGTCTTTTAGGATTAAAGAGAAATCTACCCTAAAATGTAATAAAACATTTTGTACAAAGAACCTTCCCAACTATGAAAACATAACAAATCTAAAGATACCCTATTTTTAAATGATCCATTTCATAAAACAATGCTCAATAACCAAGAAAAAGCATATCTTTGGTTCTGTATAAAAATGGAGTGACATACAGTCTACCCTCAATCAATTCCTGGTTATGAGTGATAATGAAAAATATAAACTTTATTTTTGTAATCTAGCAACTTAGTTATAAGAGCTGGCATCAAATGTCTAAAAAAAAATTGCTTTTCAAAGTCACCTTCTTTTTGTTACTTTTCACCCTCAAAAAAACATCCCCAGAGGTCAAAGGGGTATAGAGCTTACTTATAGGTCAATAACCGCTTACCAAACTCTCCACATGCTTTCCTTTTATCCCCTCAAACAGGCAGAGATATTAGTCTTCTCTGAGCTGGGGGTGACTGTGAAGAGTCCACAGCTATTTGGCCATTCTTCTTAGTAGTTATTGTTAGAATACAATAGAATTTAAAGCTGGAAGGAACCTTAGTCATTAGTTCAGAGATAGTTAAATTGGTTTTGAGTCCCACAGACTGGTACTGGTTGCCCCTCAAGTGCTGTGTTGAATGAAAAATCATCTGTGACTCCATCTGGCTTTGTCGGTAAAGTGTGCAAGTAGGTCACATGTGCCACATATCTCATGCCAACCCTAGTCAAGTTTCTAAATAGTTCATCAGGTTGGTGCACTTTAGAAGCTGAGTCACCTAATTCTCACTTCAGTACCATGACTCAAGGTAATTCTAAAATCTGACTCTATCCTTCCACTGCCAACCTACATGCCCTGACACCCATTTTCAAATACATCTTTAAAAAGTATGCTTCCAAATACAGTACAACATGTTGGTTTGACCAACGGAAAGTACAGCTAGCCTCAAGCAATACAACATATGCTTCAGTTTGGGTAATACACTCTTAAAGGATCTGTAGCTGAAAATGACAAGAAACTTTATTTCCACTCCCCATATCACCACCACCAATTACAAAAACTCTCATAATTATCATGCCACACTAGTTTGTGTCCATCTCCCTGTCCCATCCCCCCTCCTTCAATGATGTATCATGGATTAAAACAATTCTTTAGAAATGGGCAGAATAAAATATCCTTTAAAATCAAGAAACGTGACAAATTTGGCCTTTTACAACTGGAAGAAACATTAAGCACCCACCCCACCCCACCGCCCATCACAAGATTACATTTTATAAAATATTCTAGTAACTATTTACAACTGCAACGCTAGAAAACAAGACACTACACCAGACCTCTTAAATAAGGACCTATGGGCAGGACATGCCATTTGTTGTGTAGAACACAGAGGTAAAACTAGTTCTTTTTTTAGATAAAAGATTTCCACACAGAAAAGATGCTTCATAAACATCTGCTTATAACCATCTAGTTGTTTTTGGTTTTTTTAACATCTTTATTGAAGTATAATTGCTTTACAATGGTGTGTTAGTTTCTGCTTTATAACAAAGTGAATCAGTTATACATATACATATATTCCCATATCTCTTCCCTCTTGTGTCTCCCTCCCTCCTACCCTCCCTATCCCACCCCTCTAGGTGGTCACAAAGCACCGAGCTGATCTCCCTGTGCTATGCAGCTGCTTCCCACTAAGCTATTTTACGTTTGGTAGTGTATATATGTCCATGCCACTCTCTCACTTTGTCACAGCTTACCCTTCCCCCTAACCATCTAGTTTTAACCTGAGGATTACCACTCAGCCAAAGCAGTGATCATGACAATCAAATACAATTAACCTTAGACCCCCTAAAATTGAATCTGAGGAATGATAATATGAACTGCTTCCTCTCCCTCCATCTTTCAAAACACAGTGTGAGAGAAGAGGTAAACTAAGTTTACCAAACAGTATTAGAGGCAAAACTTTAAATCTCTGAATATTAACAAAAGATCCCCTTTCCCAAACAGGTCTTTTATCATCTTACAGACCAAAATGGAAGACTGTACTTTGATATCATTTCCGGTAAAGGCAGTAATCAAAATTTGATAGTCTGGAGGAAAGGCTGTTGAGTCTAAATTGTAGCTTAATGTAAAGAAATTCCAACTTCTAAGAGTAAACAGATCCAACAACTGAAAGAGACAACACTTTAACTTCAGTCTCCTTACCATCACCCTGCATGTCTGAAGTCCATAGTGTCAGATTATCACGTAACAACTGCATGATAAGCGTAGAGTCCTTATAGCTTTCTTCACTCAGCGTATCCAGTTCTGCAATTGCATCATCAAAAGCTGCTTTTGCCAACCTACAAGTGTTTACATAAATGTATTACAAAAATAAACTAAAAAAGTCCCAAACCAGAATTGGAAATGACATAAGTTAAATTTCAGTCTTTTCTTCAGTTATCACACAGTAATATCAACACTGAATGCTTGGGTTTAGGCACTGAAATAAAGGAAAAGCAGATGTAACTGATGAAAATTAACTTCCTATTAATTCCCTTTTTAATTTTGTAATCCAGCAACTTTGGAACTAGTGGAACTTTTGGAGTTCCACTTACGACTATGCTTTTGACAAGCAGACCAAATCCCATTCTAATCCACCACCAAAATACATGCATATTAAAGGTATTTCCAAATTCTAGTCAACAGTTCACCAAAGTTTTAATGCAAAAAGAGAAAATTCTGAGACAGTATCACAATTTAATCCAACAGAATTTAATGTTAATGGAGCAAGGAAGAAAACTAGGCAATCTAGAACTCACAAAAATGTGATCATATAAGCGAATTACTACAGTTAAAATGAAACAAACTTCACATTCACTTATTGAGTACTGTGTACTATGTACACCAAGTGACGATGGACACAGGTGGGGAAAAGAAAAGAGGAAAGAGAGACATAACCTGGGTCCACAATGAACTTTTTAAAACATCTAAGAATAGAGGGACTGACACATAAATACTATAATAGGAGGATGAAGTGCTATCCTGGAGAAAGTACTTTAGGGACCCAAGAGGAGGAGCAAATGGGGAAGTCATGTTTGAACTAATTAATGGGTAGGAAAAGAGCACAAATAGCACACTTCCGATTAAAGCAAAAGCATGGAAAGGACTAAGTTGAAGCTACGTGTGGGACAGCTAGCCTGGAGAATGGCAACGAGAGATTCAACCAGTACTATCAGCTAAACAGCTATAGCTTCTTTATTAGTCAAGACATAGTACCTGTTCGGACAAACTCGACTAGCAACATTTAGAATATTTTCAGATAAATTAATATTTAATTGCATTCAAATGAATCCACCTTACATCAGGAAAATCTCTCCTTTCATGGAATATCTGATTCCTACATACTCAAGAACACTGAAGTTACAAAGAACAAATACATTATTCCTATTATATGAGATATCTAAAATAGGCAAACTCATAAAGACAGGAAGTAGAGATTACCAGGGACTGGGGCAGAAGGAAATATGGAGTTATTGTTTAGTGATCAGTTTGTTTCAGGTGATGAAAAAGTTTTAGAAATAGTGGTGACAGACAATATTGTGTGTGTACTTAATACCACTGAATTGCACATTTAAAAACAAAATGCTAGGGCTTCCCTGATGGCACAGTGGTTAAGAATCCGCCTGCCAATGCAGGGGACAGGGGTTCGAGCCCTGGTCCGGGAAGATCCCACATGCTGCAGAGCAACTAAGCCCATGTGCTACAACTACTGAGCCTGCGCTCTAGAGCCCGCAAGCCACAACTACTGAAACCCACGCACCTAGAGCCCGTGCTCCGCAACAAAAGAAGCCACCGCAACGAGAAGCCCACACACCGCAATGAAGACCCAATGCAGCCAATAAATTAATTAATTTAAAAAATAAAAGAACGCTAAACTTCATGTTATGTATATTTAAAAAGTAAAAAGCTATGTACATAAAGATATTCCTTAAATTTATATGTGTATCAAAAATTGGGAAAGGGAACAATCTGAAGTATAAATGGGGGAATACTTTTACATACGTTAATAGGATGCCAAATTTTATGATAGAAAATACAAAATGACATGTACACTAAGAGCATAACTATATTAAACACATGCTATAAAGACTGAAAGCTAATATACAGAAATGAAGATAATTCTATTATGAAAATTCCTCATTCCTTCCTCTTACTCTGTAACAAGATTCTTTTCAATCTACCAATCAATTTTTTCCCCATCAACATAATTATCCTAACTGCTATCCTAGTGAAATGAGATAGGTCTGTCTTTATACCATTCAAAACAGCTGCATTAAAAGCCAGAATAATTCTTTATTACAGGGCCAAGCCAACTAAGGCAGTCCCAAGGAACAAGACAAAAAACAAGTTGCTATGCTCCTTTGTAACCCTTTTTTACTTTCATAGTGAGAGCGTTTGTTCTCCTTCATGACCTACCTGCAGGCACGGTCAGGGGAATTAAGAATTTCATAGTAGAATACGGAAAAATTGAGAGCAAGACCTAAGCGAATGGGATGTGTTGGTGGAAGTTCTGTCATTGCAATATCACTAGCAGCTTTATAAGCCACTAGGCTGTTCTCCGCAGCTTCCTTCCTGTCATTTCCTGTGGCAAATTCAGCCAGATACCTGTGGTAGTCCCCTTTCCTAAAACAAAACAAAAACAAAACACAGAATTAGGAATAATGCTTTTTAAATAAGTTGTTAAAAGTTTTCTGTATTACATAAGATCACGTATGTGACAAAAATATGAAACCGGTATACTTCAATAATTTCAAAAAGCCTCTTTCAGGAATGACTGACTCATCTATTTAGTTTTCCTCCTCAGAGATTTCACATTGCCAAATATAAGCCAAATCCTAGAGAAATTAACTGAAAAGCCTCAAAAATCAACAAATTTATCACTTGATAGACGAGAATTAAATATAAAAAGTGGTCCCATAGAATGGCACAACAGTTTGTTAATCATGAAATAAAACTTCCATATAAATTGTTAAGACTGAACTGTGGGGCTTCCCTGGTGGCGCAGTGGTTGGTGGTCCGCCTGCCGATGCGGGGGACGCGGGTTCGTGCTGCGGAGTGGCTGGGCCTGTGAGCCATGGCCGCTGGGCCTGCGCGTCCAGAGCCTGTGCTCCGCGGCGGGAGGGGCCGCAGCGGTGAGAGGCCCGCGTACAGCAAAAAAAAAAAAAAAGACTGAACTGTGTAATGCACTGCTTGTAGCTGGGGGGCAGCCCCACACAAGCAAATGACTATGAATAGGTAAAGCGAAACTTAGCACATTTTTACAGTAACAGTCTGACCACCTTAAATGCAGTAATATTGATTCTTCTTAGCAGTGAATCTGCAAATGAGTATTCAAAAATTAATTTAATTCTTGAGACTCACTCCTCCCGTAACTATCTTTCCAACATTAAATAAAATGTTGTAAACCTACATAAAAAAGTGATGATTCTAAGAGAGCCAACATTTAATCTGACATTTTCCCTTCTAGTATAGAACCTACATTTTATAATAGAAAACCTTGGACTCGCCAGTGTTAGCTGCTGGAATGAGGTGTTTGTCCAGTACATCCAGAATGTCACAACAGATTAACTTTAGCTCAGTCTCAACCTGAAAATAAAGTCAAAAAAATTGTTTAAGAAATTATATATAAATTATCACATTCTATCTCTGGTTTTGGAGAAGAGAACATGCATACCCCTCCCTCTCCAAACCCCCCTTCCCTCTCTTGATAAAAAAGCAGAGACAAGCTGTGTCCAGTTTATGGAAAGTCTTTCTTCCTAAGTGCCATTACTTAAGTGCTTAAAAAAAACCTCACAGTTCAACTACAGAACTAACAGTGATTACTACTTACTAAGTGCAGCACATTTATATTAAGTAGCTTCTTTAACGAGGTAGCAACTATTGTCTCCACTTAATGGGAAAACAAAGATTACTATATTCGTCCAAAGATCACTAACTTAAAGAACTTAGAGGCAGAGTGAGAACTTGAACCCAGGTAAGGTTGCATGGTTAGTCACAGTTTGTAAGGGATGGAATAAAAATTCAAACCAAGGTATTCTGCTTCCAAGGCTCACCATTTCTAACCACTACTATGCTCAGCAGCCAACCACCTGAGTGGTAGATCCATAGCCAGTTACAACACCAAAAATCTGTAAACTATAGGAAATATTGCCACTTGTCCCAATTCGTTTATCATGCCCAAAACGCACACTACTCCTAAACATATATACACAGTCTGCTTTCCATTTTCTATTACTACAGTGACATTGTTCAACCTTTCCAAATTCATTTCATGCCCTCTGGAACCTCCTCCTTCCCACTGTAAATAATTCGCCCACTCTCTCTTCTCCTATAATCTCTTTCTAATCCTAAGTAAAACCAGCTTTCTCCTGAATGAACTACCTTCTTTATGGCTTTTCAAGTAAAGATAGACTGCTCTAAGAGAAGGATGATTTCTGACTCTCTTAACTCCTCACTGACTCAGTATGACTGCTCTCCTAATACTCCAAACCCTTCCTCCTTGGAAGCTCATCCACTATGTTTTAATTTCTCAATTTCTGTTATCAGTAGATCTCCGCAGGCTCTTCACCCACATTCACTGAGTATCTACAGCTTACCTCTCCAATTCCGGGTATCACACCAAGGTATTATCATGTTCCTTTCAACACAGTTCCTTCATCTCAACTCCATGATCCTCACTTGTCCATACTCCTAACTGTGCTGTTCTATCCTGGAAGTCTTAAATTCCAGCCTCTTGACTCTTTCATCTTCTCCCAATTTATCAGTTCCTCTCTTTGCTTCCTGCTTCCTTTCCTACTTATCCCAAATCCCACAATCTAGTTCACAGACTTACCTCTTTAGCACTTGCTCATTTCCTCATCCCTCTGAGACACCAAACTTGTCTACCGACAATCCATATTCTTTTTTCAACATATTTGAAAGTAATGGTCACACTGGTACCAGCTAACCACCTTCTCTGTAACCCCAGGTATGTTACTTAATCACTCAGAACACCTCTGTTTTCCCATCTATGAACTGGAGTAATACCCTTTACACGGTCATTTAAAGATTAAATACAGTATCTTGCACAATTATATATATTACAAATATCTCCCCATGTTAGTCAGTAAACGTTTCCCTTTTCCCTCCCCCTACCAAATTACTACTCCCCATGCTAACTTTGTGACTGCTTCTGTTATTTCCCTCACTGTACTCTTAAGAGTGTGTTTAGAATCAGTTCCACTAGAATCAGTTTCTCAACAGTGGGGGGCTATTCTATGCATAACAGGATGCTCAGCAGTATCCTCATTTCTACCCACTAAAATACCAGCAGAACTGTCAAGTTGTGACAATCCAAAATGCCTCTAGACATTGCCAAATGTCCTCTGAGGAGCAAAGTCACCTCTGGTTGAGAACCACTGCACTAGATCAAACTTTTTTGACCAAAACCCACAATAAAAACATTACATATCCGTATATACCCACATGTAATATATGAAACAATAACTTTATGAAATAACGCCCAATGCCCTCTGATACTTTCTATTCTATGAAAAAAACAATGACTAGACTGATCTTCCATAAAGATACTAACTGTAACTGTCTCAACTTTGCACATAACACCTAGCAACTGGTGTGACACATAACAGGCACACAAATATTTGTTAAATTGTCCTGAGTGGTAATTTCAAGTCACTCAAGGAAGTATTTTGTAGTTACCACAATAAAAACAGAGATTAAATTAGTTCTTTACTTGTGTGGTGCTCAACACTACTCTCTGCAGCTTCCAAGGGAACAAAGTTCTTCTCCTCTGTCCTGAAATACTGTATAGCCTACAATTCCCAATCCAGGTGGGTGAAAGATGTAAATACATTAAAATGTAAAATATACATTACACGGGTATACAACAATGTGTGTACTAGGCTATGATTTAAACAGTCCACCACCTAAGACATCATTCTTTAAACTTGTCTAGGATATGACAATCTCACCATTTGCCGATATTCCCGAATCATTTTTAGTTTGTCTTCTCCTCCCTTGTTTTCTTCTTTCTGTTCAATGCTGCTGATTATCCTCCAGGAAGCTCTTCTAGCTCCAATCACATTTTTATATGCAACAGATAGGAGGTTTCTTTCTTCAACTGTCAACTCCACATCCATCCCTGCTACTTTCTTCATTGATTCCACCATTTCTATAAGTGAAAATAAAATGAGACCGTACAAACTATGTTTTGTTGAAACATCCTTTTTTTTTTTTTTTTGCAGTACGTGGGCCTCTCACTGTTGTGGCCTCTCCCGTTGCAGAGCACAGGCTCCGGACGTGCAGGCTCAGCGGCCATGGCTCACGGGCCCAGCCGCTCCGCAGCATGCGGGATCCTCCCGGACCGGGGCACGAGCCCGCGTCCCCTGCATCGGCAGGCAGACTCTCAACCACTGCACCACCAGGGAAGCCCTGAAACATCCTTATCACAGTAGATCTTTTTGCTGTCAAGCTAATGTAAAACAAAGAAAAAAATTTTTAACAAAATAACTTCACAATCATCAAAACTAGTATGAGTAAAAAACTAAAACCATGTAAAAGATAAAGTAAATTAAGAGCCCAGAAAAAATAGTATCTAGAATATAAATTGTATGGAACCAAAATGACTTCATACAGTATCAAGTATAATTCAGTATGGCTTGGAGGCATCTCTCCCATATTAAGAGAACTAGGAGCGCACACCTATCCGTTTCCCAGTAAAAATAATTCAGCTGGCAGTTTAAAACAAAAGTTTTAAATTTACAGGCTCTAAAATGCATTTTCTCTCAAATAAATTATTCCCCAATTAAATACAAATAAATTGAACTTCCCCAAAAAGCAGTCACTGGAAAAAAGGGAATTCATTCATATAGCAAGCATATACTGAGCATTTGGTTACTCACAAACACAAACTTATCTTTGGGTATTTGCAATCCTTCCTCCTTTAGAAGGGCACTGTCCACCTCCTATGCATTCATTCATCAGTAAAGTTTTGTATGGCTCTTATTTGTCACCACTAGGTGGCGAGCAAAGAAAGGGGCCCAGATAAACCTTGGGTGATCCCAAGTATAGGAAAAAATAGTTAATAAAATGTACGTGAATGCAGAGGAAGAGCCAAAAACAGCTCAATAAACACTAACTGAATAAATATATTAATGAAAACTATGCTTTTAGAAAAGACTAAGTGCCATATTAGCATGTGGCTCTCCAACTTTTACTGTGTCAGAATTTTTGGTGATGAGACCCAAGGATCTGCGTTTTAACAAGCACCCTTAGCACACATTCTAAGCATAAGCATACCTTAAAGTACAATGCAGATGGTGACTTTATGGAAACACTGCTTAATGATATGATAAATTATGTGTAATCCCAGGAAATGATATGTTTCCAAAAATTATCCTTTCAGGAATATCAAGAAGTTACATAGTGGGGGGAGTTCCCTGGTGGTGCAGTGGTTAAGAATCCACCTTCCAATGCAGGGGACTCGGGTTCAGCCCCCGGTCGGGAAACTAAGATCCCACATGCTGCGGGGGCAACTAAGCCCAAGTGTCACAACTACTGAGCCCGCGTGCTGCAACTACTGAGCCCGCGCACCACAACTAGAGAACCTACATGCCACAACTACCGAGTCCACGCACTCTGGAGCCCGCGCACCACAACTAAAGAAAAGCAAGTGTGCCGCAACAAAGAGCCCACGCGCCGCAACGAAAGATCCTGCATGCTGCAATGAAGATCCCATGTTCTTCAACCAGGACCTGACCCAGCCAAATAAATATTTTTTAAAAACAGAAGTTAGATAGAAATATTAAGATGGTATGATCTTTAGAAAACAATTCAGTAGTTTCTTACAGAGTTCAACACCGTAAGACTAAGCAAGCCCACTCCTAGGTATTACCCAAGAGATACGAATATAATCTTCACAAAGACTTTTTTACATACATATCCACAGCAATTTTATTCATAATAGCCAAAAGGTGAAAACAACCCAAAATGTCCATCCATACAATGGAATACTACTCAAGAATGAACTATTGATACAAGTAACAACATGGATGAATTTCAAAAAACATGCTAATTGAAAAAAGCCAGACCAGGGAGGGAGGCTCAAGAGGGAGGGGATATGGGGATATAGGCATACTTATAGCTGATTCACTTTGTTGTACAACAGAACACAACATTGTAAAGCAAGTATACTCCCATAAAGGTATTTTTAAAAACAAAAGGAAAAAGCCAGACCAAAAAGGACTATGATTCCATTTAAATCAAGTTATAGAAAATGCAAAACTATAAAGGCAGAAAGCAAGTAAGTGGTTACCAAGATATAGGGGTGAAGTGAAAGGCTTGTGAGCAAAGGAGTACAAGGGAAATTTGGGGGGGTAACAGAATTGTTCTACCGTGGTGGTTACACAACTGAATACATTTATCAAAACAATGAATTTGGGACTTCCCTGGTGGCACAGTGGTTAAGAATCCGCCTGCCAATTCAGGGGACGCGGGTTCGAGCCCTGGTCCAGGAAGATCCCACATGCCGTGGAGCAACTAAGCCCGCACGCCACAACTACGGAGCCTGCACTCTAGAGACCGTGAGCCACAACTACTGAAGCCCACGCACCTAGAGCCTGCGCTCCGCAACAAGAGAAGCCACCACAATTTGAGAAGCCCACGCACCGCAACGAAGAGTAGACCCCGCTCGCCGCAACTAGAGAAAGCCCACACGCAGCAACGAAGACCCAACTCAGCCAAAAATAATTTTTAAAAAAACAATGAATTTTTTGTGTATAAGTAACGTATTATAAATTTTACCTCAATACAGCTGAATTTTTTAAATGCAATTCTGAAGCATTAAAAAAAAAGTATTAAGGCATATTTAAGACCATCTGTGGGAGCCTGAGCACATTCATTTGAAACATCCAATTTTTTTTTTTTTTAACCACAGCCATGTAAAAAAGCCTAAATTTAGTGGCAGTGGAGTAAAGAGGGTATCATTTCAAGCTCACTGCCATACTAGTTCTCAAAAACTAACAACAAATTAAACACGCCTCAGAAGTGAACCAGTAATTCATCTAAGTTGTTCCAACAACAAAGCAATTTAAAAAGTAACGTAGCTACACCAAAAAAAGACCATAATTCTTTTAAACTGTAGAGCTCTGCAACATTATATATGGAAAAACTGTACCCAAATATCTAATACCACTAAAAATTTAACAATGTTTGTCTCTGGGTACTATTCCAGATGACAGATTTTTTTTATTTTTCTGTGCTCTAGAAATTTTCAACAATGATCATATAATAGTTTTACAATGTGAGGGGAGAAATATATTTTAAATACTCAATGATATTCTACTATCCCAGCTTCAAGTAAGTATACAATTCCCTTCATTGAAAAAGCCACAAAACAATGCACAAAAGACTGTGGTACAAATACAAAAGTAGCAGTTATCTGTTATTATTAAATAACAGCTTTACTGATCTATAATTCACATACAACTCACCTATTTAAAGCATACAATTCAATGGTAGTTATATTCACAGAATTTGCACAACCATTACTATAATCTATTTTAGAACATTTTTCATCATTCGAAAAAGAAAAGCTCCATACATATTAGCAGTCATTCCCCATTTACCCCCAAATCCCTCAGTCCTAGGCAACCACCAATCCACTTTCCATCTCTATCGATTTACCTATTTGGACATTTCATATAAATGGAACTATATAGTACGTTGTCTTCTGTAACTGGCTTCTTTCACTTAGCATGTTTCAAGGTTCAGCCATAGTGCAGCATCTATCGATACTTCATTTACTGAATGTATACAGGTGTATACCACATTTTACTTATCCGTTCATCAGTTAATGGACATTTGAGTTGACTTTCCACTTTTTGGCTATTATGAAAAATGCTGCTATGAACATTCATGTAAGTATGCATTCAAATCTCTTGAATAAATACTTAAGGAGTGGAACTGTGGGGTCATATGATAACTTTCTGAGGAAGGAACTGCTGAACTTTTTAACAGGGGCTGCACCATTTTTACATTCCACCAGCAACAGAGGAGGATTCTAATTCCTCCATACTCTCACCAACACTTGTTCCCTTTTTTTTTTTTTAATAGTCATCCTAGTGGGCATGAAGTGGTATCTCTGATTTTGATTCGCATTTCCTTGATGGCTAATGATGTTGAGCATCTTTTCATATGCTAACTGGCTATTTCTGTATGCTCTCTGGAAAATACCATTCAGATGTTATGACAATTTTTGAGTTATCTGCCTTTTTATTACGGAGTTATAGTAGTTACTTTTAAAAGCCAAACTACTCCCCATAGCCCTTTATCTTCAGAAATTTCTTCACTCGCCAAGGAACTAGATTAAGGGATAGTAGTAGCATGAAGCAGAAGAGAAAAGAGCTAAAAGTTCTACAACCAGGCTTTGTACCAGTTTGTACAAATTATGACTATAGAGAAATTCCCATAACACTGGTGTCATCCTTATCCTTTTTTTTTACACCAGCAACAGAAACACAATCCTAACTATAATATACCCCAAAAGTATGTGAAAACCCTATTTATCCAAAACTCTAGACTAGCCACAACCTTAAAACCTCCATCAGCAGAGGACTAACACCAGTTACATTCACACAACCTTCTCAAACATTAGTATTTCACGAAATCATTATTGCAGCAACTATTTTATCAATGCGATCTCAGCATTTCTCAGATGGCAGAAGACTGTCAAATCTATCTGCAGTAGATATGATCACAATTTATGAACCAGAGAACTGCATCTCATGGTCAAATCACTACTTGTGGATGCGCAGTTTGGTACATGAGTTTTGGGCAATAAAATATCATTTCTGGGACTCTTGATAGTTTGGGGACAACGGGTAGCTGACTGAAAATCACCACTGTTACAGAAACTCTGAAACATTATAATCCTCACAACTCCAAGGACATCTTAACCAAATACTAAGCTTGTTTTGTTCCAGGTCATTTCTCCTTCATTGAGTGGTAATAGCCTAGTTAGACATCCATTACATTAAACCAGCTTACTTCTTTTTGTTACTGACTATCCTGCCAGGAGAGTCAAATGTTTTGCACCCCAACTTTAATTTAGCTTTGGTTCTTGGTTTTTGCTCTCTGAACTATTTACACATTCCTTCGATAAACTGATTCACAAATAAAACACCTCACGGTAGGCACTGTTCCAAATGCTTTGCACCGGAACAGACACTGAATCTGAATGCACTGAATCTGAACAGACCTCTGAAGTAGGTACCAGTATTATCCCCATTTTATAAAAGGAAACTAAAAACTGTGGGGGTGAAACTTGCTCAAAATCACAAATTCAGTGGATTACAACAGGCACTCTGACTCCACAGTCATGCTCTGATTTAATCATATTATCTCAGATTTGAACATTTATTTGAATTCATCTGTATGGGGATCCTTTCATTTGCTTTTATAAGAATAGATGCAAGATAAATGATTTCAATGACAACAGACATACATGCTTTAATTTAATACATTAAAATGTAGTTTATTCCTGCTTACATCTTCTTCCACCTACAAGTTAACCTCCCAGAACATTATCTTCAAAAACCTTAACTGCCGGGCTTCCCTGGTGGCACAGTGGTTGAGAATCTGCCTGCTAATGCAGGGGACATGGGTTCAAGCCCTGGTCTGGGAAGATCCCACATGCCACGGAGCAACAGGGCCTGTGAGCCACAACTACTGAGCCTGTGCGTCTGAAGCCTGTGCTCCGCAACAAGAGAGGACGCGAGAGTGAGAGGCCCGCGCAGCGCGATGAAGAGTGGCCCCCATTTGCCACAACTAGAGAAAGCCCTCGCACATAAAAAAAGACCCAACACAGCAAAAATTAATTAACTCTTACCCCCAACATCTAAAAAAAACCTTAATTGCCAATGCCTAGTAGTAAACAACATCCCAGTAAACTTGATTCTCCCAAGACTGTCCCTGCCAGATGGTAAAACAGGTCTCTGCTGAGGTCCAATCGTCTTAATTTTATAAAGACAGAGTACAAAATCTAAAGGGGGGCGTACAGTTTCTAGTAAGAGCCAGACTCAGGATGGAAGCAAACTGTTCAGAATCAGTCACAGGAAAACAAGCAGGCTGTGTATTGGATGATGGGACTCATGTACCTCCTACCAAAGTATACAGGGTCATAACCATAATTTCTCTGAACATGGAAAAAAATGTCTGCCGGCTATCAGAACACATAATTCTGACTTTAAAGACAAAAAACTGAAAAAGTAACTTGCCTAAAGTCACACAGCTATTAAGTGGTAAAACGAGAATCCGAACCCAGACAATCTAACTTAAGTGCCTGAGCTCCCTCTTAACCACCACATTCAACTAACTTTCCAAGTAGTGTGCTCATAGAAACAAATTCTTAAGTCCAAAAACACTAACAGCAAACACCCCAAGGACAGAAAGGGCCACAGAATCAAACACTGCCTTAAAAAGGTTCTGTCACTCAAGGTTCTGGAGAGGTCTTGGGTTTGCTTTATGTAAGACTGATCAGTTGACCCATGACCTTTCCTCTTTGTCTAGGAAACTATTCATCCCTCTGGATCAAGTTCTTATTCTGCAAAGCCTTACTGTGCTCTCCAACCCATGTTCATACTTCTTTCTGTGTTGAGGATCAGTGTTTTTCTTCCCATCAAATACTACCATCCTAAAAGGGCATTAACTGTGTCTTTATCTCTCTATTCCCAGAAAAGCACAGTATCTAATGATATAAATGGCACACAAACATTTGATGAAAGAATGAAGAATGTAAACTGAACTATGTTAACAGAGATTGAGAAATATATTCTGGTGGGCCTGACTATATCACAGATAAATGAAACCTATTTAAGGATCCCCCCCTCCTAGATAGAACAAGAGATTCTATAGTCCCTTCTCAGCAATTTCAATAGGCCCTTTTTCTGCAGCCCATTTTATTTTGTAGAAAATTTAGCTATGTATCTGCCCCTAAAGAAGTTTCTGAGACCCAAAGAATCATCCTGAAGGTCTGAATTCTGTTCATTAAATACATAAAGGGGAATTTAGTATAGGTGTCCTATGTTATCAACTTTAGCTAAATGCCTATAGTACATTCAAATAATATACCCAATTAACAAGACCATGGCATCTTAGGGACTTATGAAGTATCTAGTATTATATGATCTGATCTTGAATTCTGTACATGAAATGACTAAAGAAGACCAAAACTCTTTCATAATACAAAAAGTCAAGGCATTTGGAGTTATTCTGAGAACTGGGTATACTGTAGTCTAGAAGGCTTACCAATTCATCTGCTATAGATTATCAAGAAAAGGCACAATGAATGTGAAGGGTTATAACTTATCTTTTATATGGAAAAGTGGCTGGTTGATGTTAAAAAAAAAAAAAAAAAAAAGGAGAGGGCAGGAAATAAGCCCATCAAAGCAATCTATAACAAAGCATACAAAAGTGCCATTTTAAATGATTACCAGATTTGATTCCCAATCAAGAGCCTCCTAGGGCGCATTCAGAGCAAGACAATCAAGGGGGAAAAAAATCTAGCTCTTTCCTTTATTTAAAAGACTAAGATCATCTACCACTTCACACCCATTAGGATGGCCACTATCAATCAAGAAACCAGAAAACAGGTGTTGGCAAGAATGTGGAGAAATCGGACCCCATGCCCTGTTGGTGGGCATGTAAAATGGTACATTTGCTGCGTAAACCAGTATGGTAGTTCCTCGAAAAATTCTGAAAACAGAATTACCATATGACCCAGCAATTCCACTTCTGAGTATATACCAAAAAGAACTGAAAGCAGGATCTTGAACAGATGTATCTGGATATTTTCATAGCAGCATTATTCATGATAGCTACAACATGGACGCAACCAAGTGTCCATTGACGTGTGGAGAGATAAGCAAAAGGTAGGTATATACATGCAATGGAATATTAAAAAGGAAATTCTGCAATATGCTACGACATAGATGAACCTTAAGGACACTATACTAAGTGAAAGAAACCAGTCACAAAAAACACAAATATTGCATGATTCCACTTATATGAGATACTTGAATTAGTCGTAAAGAAAGTATAATGTTAGTTTCCAGGGGCTAAGGGGACAATGGGAAGTTACTGTTTAATGGATACAGTTTCGGTTTTACAAGATGGAAACAATCAGGGGGATGGGTGGTAATGGCTTCACAAAAATGTGAATGTATTTAACACCACTGAACTATACACTAAAAAATGATCAACATGGTGGGACTTCCCTGGTGGTCCAGTGGTTAAGACTCTGAGCTCCCAATGCAGGGGACCAGGGTTCGATCCTGGTCAGGGAACTACATCTCACATGCCGCAACAAAGATCCCACATAACGCAACCAACATCCAGCACAGCCAAATAAATAAATAATTTTAAAAATATATGTATCACTGTTTAAAAAAAATGATCAACGTGGTAAATTTTGTTATGTGTATTTTCTCACACACACACGACGAAGATGAAGGAGCTCTGTCCCAAACTCTGTAGTCCCCCCTTCTCAATGAAAAGTAATCCAGATGACAGACATGATGATGATAGTACTGATAAAATCTTCAGTTAACTAGGGACTGTTGAAAAGAAACTCCTCCAAAGACCCAACATGAGAAGAAACTTAAGACAATACATTTATTTCTGGCTTGCATGAAGGCAAGCTTCCCAAATCATTATGTCAAATGGAAAGAATGCAAAGTTATCTCAGGGGTGATGCAGAACTACCATGGGAAAAGCCAGGGGGAAAAAACCAAGGTACTTCTGTAAATTGTATAAAACTCTCTGTAAAATTCACCTTGTTGAAATAATAAAAATCACCTCAGTAAAAATCTCTCTAGACCAATTATTAGTTATCAGGCATGGTTGTTTGAAATTGTTAGTTTGGGATCTATCAGAATATATATATATATATTTTTTTTTTTTTTTAATTTCTTTTGGATGGGGACCTTTTTTTTTCCTTCTTTTTTTGCTGTACGCGGGCCTCTCACTGTTGTGGTCTCTCCCATTGCAGAGCACAGGCTCCAGACGCGCAGGCTCAGCGGCCATGGCTCACGGGCCCAGCCGCTCCGCGGCATGTGGGATCTTCCCGGACTGGGGCACAAACCCATGTCCCCCTGCATCGGCAGGCGGACTCTCAACCACTGCACCACCAGGTAAGCCCTGGATGGGGACCATTTTTAAAGTCTTTATTGAATCTGTTACAATATTTCTTTTAATATTTATTTGGTTACACCACGTCTTAGTTGCAGCAGGTGGGCTCCTTAGTTGCGACTCACAAGCTCCATAGTTGCAGCATGTGGGCTCCTTAGTTGTGGCATGCAAACTCTTAGTTGTGGCATGCATGTGGGATTTAGTTCCCTGACCAGGGATCAAACCCAGGCCCCCTGCGTTGGGAGTGCAGTCTTATCCAGTGTGCCACCAGGCAAGTCCCAGTACATACATACATACATACATACATACATACATACGTGTGTGTGTGTGTGTGTGTGTGTGTGTGTGTATTGCCTGCGTTGGGTTTTCATTGCTGTCTGCGGGCTTTCTCTGGTTGTGTTGAGCAGGGGCTACTCTTCGTTGTGGTGCACAGACTCCTCATTGCAGTGGCTTCTCTTGTGGAGCACAGGCTCTAGAGTGCACATGCTTCAGTAGTTGTGGCTCACGGGCTGTAGCGCGCAGGCTCCGTAGTTGTGGCACACGGGCTTAGCTGCTCCGCAGCATGTGGGATATTCTGGGACCAGGGATCAAACCCATGTCCCCTGCACTGGCAGGCAGATTCTTAACCACTGCACCACCAGGGAAGTCCCAGAATATATTTTATATGCATACATCTGGACTGACATATAGAGAAGTCTTTACCCCTCCCCCAAGACATATTAATATTTCTATCAAATGAGAGTACTTCCTCAAAACAGAAAGATCTGTTAAAACAGAAGTGTAAAAACTATACTTTTCAATATAATAAAATAAAAACCATTTTCCCCTCACACTGAGTTTTTCACTTTATCACATGATGACTATTATCTTAGAGACACTTTACAAAATAACTAAAAACCTCAAATAAGGATAATAAGATAATAAAGAGAAAAGAATCACCATCACAGAAAGCCATTCTGCACTAGAAGAGAACAGCAAAAGGAAGAGAACAAATATCTTGAAGTATTTTCCCAGCTGCTGAAGAAAAAAGTTTTTTTTTTTTTCTTTCAGTAGCACCGCACCACATGCGGGATCTCCCACCAGGGATCAACCCCGCGCCCCCTGCAGTGAAAGCATGGAGGCCTAACCACTGGACCACCAGGGAATGTCCCAGTTTCAAAAGTTTAAATTTTGGGAACATTTCCATCTTATGATTATCAGAGAAACTTAACACTGAAAGCTGGGATGTATGAAGGTGATGCCTCTTGTACCATACACAGAAAAAATATTTGTGTTTTCTGGGTCAAAAGTGGGGAAGATAAGTACAGCAGCAAAGGAAAACCTGATGCTTGGCATGGGTTGGGGTAGGGGGGTGGGGGAGTTCCCAAATGAATAAAAAGCAGAAAACCAGACTTGTGCCAGCAACAGGAGAGAATAGCTAGATTGAGGACCAAAGGGAGAACTAAAAGGCTTAAGATGAAAGAGCTCAGGCTGGCCAGAGAGCTTAATGTGATGAATATCTCCCTTAAAATCTCAATACTTAGTTCTGAAGAGATACGGTTTAGAAATTAAGGAATGAAAAGAAGGAAATCCACCAGAGACTTAGTGTGCAGAGAAGGGGGAAGTGTTATGCCCTTTAATGATTCATTCATATTGAGGCATGCCATGAAAGCAAAATGTCCTTCATATAGCATGCACATACTTAACATACCAGCCAAAGGATGACCTTTAGAGAAGCTGGCATGTAATTTTCAGACAGCTCTGCCTCCCCTAAGATTCTGGAAAGCAGAGGCCTAGATGCAATCTATTTAATATCTCAAAATTGAAAGTACAAGAGACAGTAAACATGTTTTCAACCTATTCTGAATTGTGATTGATAATTCTGTATTCCCAAAGGACAGGTGAGCTTGGGAACCAAATTATTCATCAAATTTCAGAGCCTTGACACAACAAAGGTTTCTTTTTCACTCAAATGTTTGTGAGAGTCCACCATCTTGAGGCTGTATGGTTCGGTACTTGAGGTTTCTCTAGTCAAGGAAGCAAGGGAAGAAACAGAAGAATCAGGAAAGGGTTTGTCACTGTCTCTGTTAAGTCCCCTACATACGAACCTTCAAGCTGTGAACTTTCAAAGATACGAACATGCGTTAGCATGTCCGATCACCTGAGTCAGTTCACCTGTCTGGAGTACACTGTCATGTGCATGCATCCTTTACAAGTGGTTGTGCTTTTGTGTACTTTACAGTACTGTATAGAGTACAATAATATAGTGTCTTTATTTCAAGCTAGGTCTGCAAGAGGATGACTTCACTGAACTCCTTGCTGTGCAACATGAGGAGCTTACTAATGAAGACCTGATGGAATAGGAGATGCACGGAAAAGACGAAGAGAGACAAAAGAAGTAGTAACTGAAGAATCAAAGAGACTCACAATGTGGGAAATGGCAAAGAAATTTTACTTGAGGATTTTAGTTTTTGGGGGCACAGGACCTAAATGTAGAACAGTACTGCAGCAGCCGTTCAGATTGCAATCCAGTCCTACTGTGTCATTTATGACGAGAAAAAAAGAGCTATGACCCAGACATGACTGGATCGTTTTCTCAAGAGGGTAGGTAGAATTGAATCCATCAAGGAACCAGAACCTGTGCCATCAACGTCAGGTGTGAGTGAAACTGCAGCTTACCCTCTGTCTCCTATTGCTGACGATCCTTCAGCTCTACCATCTCCCACCTCCTCTCTCTCCTCCAGCCAGTAACTCTTCTTGCCTGTTCACTCGATGCCAGCCCTTGTATGCCAGCTGTTGTACTGCACTACTGTGCTTTTCAAGGTACTGTTTGTTTTCTTTATGTATTATTTCTGTGAAAAGTATTATAAACCTATTACAGTACAGTATTATATAGCAGATTGTGTTAGTTGGGTGCCTAGGCTAACTTCGTTGGGCTTAGTAACAAATTGGGCTTAAAAACGCGCTCTTGGAACAGAGCAAGTTTGTATGTAAGGGACTTACTGTACACAGTTACACATACAATTTCTGCTCACACTGCACTGGCCAAACAGCTCACATGACCCTGCTGCTGTCCAAGTACAAGAAGCTGGAAGAAGGGGGGAGGGCGCACTACAGTGTCTCAATATAGCTTTAAAAAAAAAAAAAAACGAATGAAACCACACTAAGATTTATTTTAAAAAAAAAAAAAGGCTATCAAGCCAGACATTACTTATAAGGTCACAGATACGCATAGGAATTATGGGCAATTAATTAACACAGACCACGAATTTTGTCTATGGTTAATGACAACTGAAGCAACAACTTAAAATGTCCCAAGCTGGACTTTCCTGGTGGCACAGGGGTTAAGAATCCACCTGAAATGCAGGGGGCACGGGTTCGAGCCCTGGTCCAGGAAGATCCCACATGCCACGGAGCAACTAAGCCCATGTGCCACAACTACTCAGCCTGCGCTCTAGAGCCCACGAGCCACAACTACTGAAGCCCACACGCCTAGAGCCCGTGCTCCACAACAAGCCACCACAATGACAAACCCGCGCACCGCAACAAAGAGTAGCCCCCACTCGCCGCAACTAGAGAAAGCCCGCACGCAGCAACAAAGACCCAGTGCAGCCAAAAATAAATATTTTTAAAATTCCAAAAAAAAGAAATTAAAAATAAAATGTCCCAAGCTGAATTTTGTTCCTGTATTTGATAACAAGAAGTATGCAAGTTTGTTGGAGGAAAAATTTCCAAGGTACTAAATCTAAGAGGAATTTACCACATGGATCTTTACGTAAAAAGAGTCACAGAAAACGTTTGACTAGATTTACACAAGAGAAGCAGTCTTCACTCAGACACTTCTGATCTCATGAAATCAATGAGAGCATTTCTACAGGAAGTTACCTATGTGAATGTCCAGGTGTTATGCTGCTTTCAGATGATCTGATGGACTTAGACAACCTCCAAGAAATGAGTGAAATTACCAGCTAAGCAAAATTTGTACAACCACTAAACATAATCAATTCATATGGATAATCCAATGACAATCACCATCCTGTCTTACAGATTTCTAAGAGTCGTATCTCTTGGTAGCAATGACTGTTAATATTTAGGAATATACAGGTAAGAGCCAAATTTTTTCTAAAACTATGCATTTTCTCTGTCACACTGATGAATACTCTACTGGCACCAATAATTCTGTACCATAAGGCATGGAAAAGAAATTTGATTTGGACAATTTTAAGGGCAGGTATTGTCAGCTAACCATAAAAGAAATTCAGTATGATTCCCTATGGAACATGATTTTTGACAGAGCTATACTCTCATAAGCCCATCAGATTAAGCTGGTTACAAAACATTCTCAGAAAACTAACGTGACTTAAATTGGCTGCTGAACATTAAATCCCTGCCAAATTCGACAATTTAGTTTCATCACTAATAATTCAGCTGCCTAAGTCTGCACAAAGTTTGTGATGCCATCACTTTAAAATGTTTTTTGCACTTGTGTGAGTGTGCTTCCAAATCACTGAAGAGTTCTGAGGTGCGAAAACACAATTTAAGATTTTACATTACTCAAAATTGTAAGTCAATCTATTAAAAAATTCTTAACTGGGAATCCCCTGGCGGTCCAGTGGTTAGGACTCGGTGCTTTCACTGCCAAGGGTCCACGTTCAATCCTGGCTGGGGAACTAAGATCTCACAAGCCATGCGGCGCAGCCAAAATAAATAAATAAAAATTCTTAACTACTTTAATTCCAACAGTAAATAATGTGGAAAGGATCTAAAAATACAATTAAAAGCTGATGTTTGTAGCTTTAGGAGACTTATATCACTTATATTTTCCTAGAGAGATAAAAAGCTATAGTAATCACCAGTTATATTTTGTTAAAACCAACAAAATATTGAGATGTATCTTACATATGTTAAGATGACTTATTTTAAAAAGCAATCTGAGTAAACAGTTTGGCCAAGATTTGGAAGCCACTCCTGGGTGTTTTTTTTTTTTAATATTTTATTTATTTTTGGCTGTGTTGGGTCTTTGTTGTGGCATGTGCAGGCTTTCTCTAGTTGCAGTGTGCGGGCTTCTCACTGCAGTGGCTTCTCTTGTTGTGGAGCATGGGCCCTAAGCACGTGGGCTCAGTAGTTGCGGCATGCAGGCTCTAGGATGCGCGGGCTTCAGTAGTTGTGGTGCACAGGCTTAGCTGCCCCACAGCACGTGGGATCTTCCCGGACCAGGGATAGAACCCGTATCCCCTGCATTGGCAAGCGGATTCTTAACCACTGTGCCACCAGGGAAGTCCCTGGGATTCTTCTTTAAGCAAAAGTTTAAATGGCTTAAAGTTGACAGAATAAATCTGACATCTAAATACAGTTTGTGTTGAGTACTATATGAAATGAATAGGATGCTGAAACAAAACAGGAGATCTGGGAAGCCTCTCTAAAGAGGTCTTATTTTATTCCAGTAACATTTTTACTATTCTTGTCATAGCTACATACCACTTGTACTGTTACTAGGTGGACCAAAAGACACACACACTTTGGGAAACAGCATGGTAGGAAACCACATTTATAGCCAGAATGATGCAGATTAGATTTTCATTCTGGCTTAGATATTCACTTACATGCTATTTGACCTATGTCACTTAACCTCTATGAACTTGTTTCCTCACTTACAACTTGGAAGATACCCCATCACTCATTGGGTTATGAAGAGTTAAAATGATACTGCATCGTAAACTCCCTGGCACATAATAGGAACTCAACAATATGTTAAAATCCTTTTATTTGCTTGCCTTTTTTTTTTTTTTTTTTTTTTTTTTGCTGTACACGGGCCTCTCACTGTTGTGGCCTCTCCCGTTGCGGAGCACAGGCTCCGTATGCGCAGGCTCCACGGCATGTGGGATCTTCCCGGACCAGGGCACGAACCTGCGTCCCCTGCATTGGCAGGCGGACTCTCAACCACTGTGCCACCAGGGAAGCCCTGCTTGCCTCTTTTAAGACTTAAAAACATACAGGAATCCAGGAAGATGTAAGCACTTAGAGAAGTGCTAACACTGTGCTTGAAGCAGTAATAAGCTAAATAAAGAACAGTGAACTTAGTCTTAATGGCATCTAGAATGTTGAATCCTTTCCAAATGGTCTTCAATTTACTTTGCTCAGATCCACCAGAGGAATCACTAACTATGGAAGCTACAGCCTTACAAAATATGTTTCATAAATAGTAAGACTTGAAAGTTGAAATTACTCCTTGATCCATGGGCTGCAGAATGGATGTTGTGTTAGCAGGCATGAAAACAGCATTAATCTCATTGTACATCTCTTATCAGAGCTCTTGGGTGATCAGGTGCATTGTGAATAAGCAGCAATATTTTGAAAGGAATCTTTTTTTCTGAGCAGTAGATCTCAACAGTGGGCTTAAAATATTCAATAAACCATGTTGTAAACAAATGTGCTGTCATCCAGGCTTTGTTGTTCCATTTACAGAGCTCAGGCAGAGTAAATTTAGCATAATTTTTAAGGGCCCTAGGATTTTCAGAGATCAATAAATGTGGGGCTTCCCTGGGGGTGCAGTGGTTAAGAATTCGCCTGCCAGTGCAGGGGACATGGGTTCGAGCCCTGGTCTGGGAAGATCCCACATGCCACAGAGCAACTAAGCCCGAGCGCCACAACTACTGAGACCACACGCCTAGAGCCCATGCTCCACAACAAGAGAAGCCACTGCAATGAGAAGCCCATGCACCACCAACGAAGAGTAGCCCCCACTTGCCGCAACTACAGAAAACGTGCGCGCAGCAACAAAGACCCAACGCAGCCAAAAATAAATTAAATAAATAAATAAATAAATAAAATTTAAGGGGAAAAAATCAATAAATGAGCATTGGCTTCAACTTTAAATCACCAGCTGCATTAGCACCTAATAAGAGTGTCAGCCTGTTCTTTGAAGCTTTTAAGCCAGGCACTGACTTCTCTCTAGCTATGAAAGTCACAGATGGGATCTTTTTCCAGTAGAAGGCTATGAAACATATGTTTGACAATGGCTCTCAAAGTTCCTCCAGGGTCATTCAGTTACAGTTGCCCACAGTGGTAGTTAGCCTGATAATACACCTTTATTGACTATATGCTGGCCCTCACTCCCCAACTGATGTTTCCTTCCCCAACAAAGTAAATCACTGGCTCCTGAATCTTTGCTTTAGGGTCCACTTCTAAGGAAACTAAAGCTAAGACAAAGTTGCGGTTGAAAAACATAGTCTACAATCCTTGCTACAGGAAGTGTAGTCTACAGACCAGGAACATCAAACATCACCTGGGGGCTTAATAAAAAAGCAGAAATCCCAGGCACCATCACAACCCTCCTGTTATAATCTCTACTTAAAGGCGACCACTGGGGGTTTCCCTGGTGGGGCAGTGGTTAAGAATCCACCTGCCAATGCAGGGGATACAGGTTCGAGCCCTGGTATGGGAAGATCCCACATGCTGCGAAGCAACTAAGCCCATGCGCCACAACCACTGATCCTGTGCTCTAGAGCCCACGAACCACAACTACTGAGCCCACGCGCCACAACTACTGAAGCCCACACGCCTATAGCCCGTGCTCTGCAACAAGAGAAGACACCACAATGAGAAGCCTGCACACCTCAACAAAGAATAGACCCCGTTCGCCGCAACTAGAGAAAAGCCTGCATGCAGCAACGAAGACCCAATGCACCATAAATAAATTTTTTAAAAAACATAATATGAAAATACAGACGCAGATACAGGGAAAAGCGACAGAAATCAATAAACTACGTAAATGAAGGGAAAAAATAGTAAGAGGTCCATACTCAAAGTATGCAGCGCCACTCAAAAACAAGAGTTAATTGATCATGTTTTTTAAAAAACTGGACAAAGAACTATGCAATATTGCCACAGAATTTCCCATATTCTCCAACTCAGGGTCTCTGGCAATTCACTGCTGAAAAAACAGCTGAGACAGCCTCTAAGAAGGGAGCTCTACAAGGTCGTCTAGTCAAATCTAGCTGTATACCCGGAGATATGTATTATATTTGAGTACTGATCAAATGCCTTAATTTTTAATAAGCACCCTCAGTAACTCTTAGTCAGGGGTTTGAGAAACGATCTATTCCCGTGTTTCTCAACCTGGCTGCACAGTAAAATCCCTTGGGAAGATTTCCTCCTTTAAAGGTAGACTGACATAGGTGAACAAACCAGACATTTTAAATGTTTTTATGTTAGTCTGGTTGAAATGGTCCAATTTTTTTTTAAATAAATTTAATTATTTATTTATGGCTGTGTTGGGTCTTTGTTGTGGCGCACGGGCTCTAGGTACGCAGGGCTTCAGTAGTTGTGGCATGCGGGCTCAGTAGTTGTGGCTCGCAGGCAAAGTACTTGTGGCTTGTGGGCTCAGTAGTTGTGGCTCATGGGCTTCGCTGCTCCACAGCATGTGGGATCTTCCCAGACCAGGAATCGAACCCGTGTCTCTTGCATTGGCAGGCAGCTTCTTAACCGCTGCGCCACCAGGGAAGTCCCAATTTTTGTTTTAAAAAACCTTTGTTAGGGCTTCCCTGGTGGCACAGTGGTTAAGAATCCGCCTGCCAATGCAGGGGACACGGGTTCGAGCCCTGGTCCAGGAAGATCCCACATGCCGCAGAGCTCCTAAGCCTGTGCGTCACAACTGCTGAGCCTGCGAGCCACAACTACTGAGCCCACACGCCACAACTACTGAAGCCTACGTGCCTAGAGCCCGTGCTCCGCAACAGGAGAAGCCACTGCAATGAGAAGCCCTCGCACCACAACGAAGAGTAGCCCCCGCTCGCTGCAACTAGAGAAAGCCCACACGCAGCAACAAAGACCCAACGCAGCCAAAAATAAATAATAAATAATTTTTTTAAAAAAACTTTTTTATATTCACAATGTTTTGTTGAGGGAAAAAGGCATGTGGCTGAATAACATATATAATGTGATTTCTATGAAAGAATGCAGTACATTACGTGTATGTACTATAAATATGTATCTATCTTTAGGACACTTTTTTTTTTTACATTAACATCTCTGAAACCCAGATTTCTCTTAGTCAGTGGCATGTCATGATGCAGTTAGCATTTTTCTGTATTAGTATGATGCATATCAATAACATTAGAGTCAACAAAACAAGGTATGTTTGTGAATACACGAATTGGCACTTGAGCGAAGTTCTAAAAGTATATTCAAACTGTCAACAAACGTTACATCCGGCAGGTTGGAGTAGCTGTCAATATTTTACTTGATAGGGCTGTACTTGTTTAACTTTTTTACATTTAATTTTAACTTCTGTAGTTAAAAAAAAGAATCGGGGAAATTGTGGACTTCCCTGGTGGTCCAGTGGTTAAGAATCTGCCTTCCAATGCAGGGGATGCAGATTCGATCCCAGTTCAGGGAACTAAGATCTCACATGCCACAGGGCAACTACAGAGCCCGCGGGCGCACCACAACTAGAGAGAAGTCCGCACACTGCAATGAAAGATCCCACATGCCGCAACTAAGACCTGATGCAGCTAAATATAAAATAAGTATTTTTTTTAGAAAAGTGGGGAGAGCTTCCCTGGTGGCACAGTGGTTAGGAATCCACCTGCCAATGCAGGGGACACGGGTTCGAGCCTTGGTCCGGGAAGATCCCACGGAGCAACTAAGCCCGTGTGCCACAGCTACTGAGCCTGTGCTCTAGAGCTCACGAGCTACAACTACTGAGCCCATGTGCCACAACTACTGAAGCCCACGCGCCTAGAGCCCATGCTCTGCAACAAGAGAAGCCACCGCAATGAGAAACCTGCGCACCGCAATGAAGAGTAGCCCCTGCTCACCGCAACCAGAGAAAGCCCACATGCAGCAACGAAGACCCAATGCAGCCATAAATAAATAAATAAGAAATTACAAACAGTGGTATTTTTCTCCTGCTCAACACTGTTTAATCTCTCTATTCCTTTTTTAAAATATATTTATTTATTTATTTATGGCTGTGCTGGGTCTCACTGCTGCATGCGGGCTTTCTCTAGTTGCAGCGAGCAGGGGCTACTCTTTGTTGTGGTGCACAGGCTTCTTATTGTGGTTGCTTCTCTTATTGTGGAGCACGGGGCCTAGGCGCACAGGCTTCAGTAGATGCAGCACACGAGCTCAGTAGTTGTGGCTCGCAGGCTCTAGACCACGGGCTCAGTAGTTGTAGCACAAGGGCTTAGTTGCTCCGTGGCATGTGGGATCTTCCCGGACCAGGGCTCAAACCCGTGTCCCCTGCACTGGCAGGCAGATTCTTAACCACTGTGCCCCCAAGGAAGTCCCATAATCTCTCTATTCCTTGATTAAATAAAATAACATGTGAATATCTTCAATGTCCATGTGAAAAAGCCAGTGGGTTTAGGAATAAGCACTAGTTAAGATTTCAAAGCTAGAAAGCAACAAAGAACCTCACAATGCGTAAGGGGAAAGAAGAAAGACAACAGTAATTTAAAATATAAAACAGTAAAAAAAATTCCACATTAATAAGTGGGATTCTACTGGTTACACTTAAGGAACCATATTAATACTACATAATCTAATAAATCCAAACATTTTCTTACAGCTGCATTTTACCAACTGTAAAGTATAATACTGAGACCAACTCTCCTCTGGAAAGAACAATGAGGGTAGTAGCCTTGTACATTCTCTTTATCCTGACAACTAGTAAAACAGGATGAAATTCCATTCATGTTATTCGGGAGAAAAAACAGTATTTTATGCAGCACCTTTTCTCCAAAATGATCAAAATATCTGGGGTCCCTATGTTGCACAGTTCCAAGAGAAGTTTATCATGCCAAAGTGACCCTGAAAGTGCTGCATTAAAAGAACTGCAGGGCTTCCCTGGTGGCGCAGTGGTTGAGAGTCCGCCTGCCGATGCAAGGGACACGGGTTCGTGCCCTGGTCCGGGAAGATCCCACATGCCGCGGAGCAGCTGGGCCCGTGAGCCATGGCCGCTGAGCCTGCGCGTCCGGAGCCTGTGCTCCGCAACAGGAGAGGCCACAACCGTGAGAGGCCCGTGTACCGCCAAAAAAAAAAAAGAGAGAATTGCAAATACAGCAAATGCGAATCCATTATTCTGAGAAAAGAAAAAAAAAAAAAGAGAACAGACCTACAAAGTGAAAATAGGTCAACTCAAGTAAGGTAAGTAAAAAAGCTAAACCAGCCTCTGAGGGAAAGTATTCGTGCACAGTCCCTCATTAATCCTGGTGCTTCCTTAAAAGCTTGATGCCTTTTGGGGTATATTGAAGCCTCATCTTCCAGACCTTCCAACCACAACTTAACATTACGTTAAATCATATAAAATCATCATTTTTGTAGGTCAAAAATGGCTGAAATTGACAATTTCATATAGTTGAACCTTGTAATTCATTCAACACAAGCAGGAATATATATGAAAACTTGGCAAATGGGAGTTCCTCTATTAAATGAACCAGTAGCTTAGCTGACTGGAGTAAAACCCAAAGTTGTAGACACAATCCACAGCTGAATTTAGATTTCTTTCATAGCCCTCCACTCTGCTGGTCACAAGGCAAAGATTACTTTTTTTAAAGTTTCTGCCTGCAAATTGTATAATACAGCTTTCAGAAGTCTATTATACAGGGACTTCCCTGGTGGTCCAGTGGTTAAGACTCCATGTTCCCAATGCAGGGGGCATCGATCCCCGGTTGGGGAACTAAGATTCCGCATGCCCCACAGCGCGACCTAAAAATGATAATAAAAATAATAGTAATAATAATAATAATAATAGAACCAAAAAGTTCATTACAGCTCTATTTACAATGGCCCGGAGATGGAAGCAACCTAAGTGTCCATCATCAGATGAATGGATAAAGAAGATGTGGCACATATATACAATGGAATATTACTAAGCCATAAAAAGAAACGAAATTGAGCTATTTGTAATGAGGTGGATAGACCTAGAGTCTGTCATACAGAGTGAAGTAAGTCAGAAAGGGAAAGACAAATACCGTATGCTAACACATATATATGGAATTTAAGGGGAAAAAAATGTCATGAAGAACCTAGGGGTAAGACAGGAATAAAGACACAGACCTACTAGAGAATGGACTTGAGGATATGGGGAGGGGGAAGGGTAAGCTGTGACAAAGCGAGCGAGAGGCATGGACATATATACACTACCAAATGTAAGGCAGATAGCTAGTGGGAAGCAGCCGCATAGCACAGGGAGATCAGCTCGGTGCTTTGTGACCACCTAGAGGGGTGGGATAGGGAGGGTGGGAGGGAGACACAAGAGCGAAGAGATATGGGAACATATGTATAACTGATTCACTTTGTTACAAAGCAGAAACTAACACACCATTGTAAAGCAATTATACTCCAATTAAAAAATAATAATAATAATAAAAGAAGTCTATTACATAGATGAGAAAAACAGGCCCTGAGACTAAGTTACATGTCTGAAGGGACAGTAATCAGAAATAAAACATGGACATGACAGACCTCCCCTAAATTTAATGATTTCTGGTCCAGTGCTCATTCTCCTATCTCATCTCTCTCTTCAATAAAACATATACTCAAACCTACATACCCTTCTGCCTTATTCATATATGAAAGAAAACACAAATTAAGCCAAAAGACTGTTCAAAATAACCTTTAAGTTATAAAATTAAAACCTAAAGAACAAGGCTTCCCTGGTGGCGCAGTGGTTAAGAATCCGCGTGCCAATGCAGGAGACACAGGTTCGAGCCCTGGTCCGGGAAGATCCCACGTGCCACGGAGCAACTAAGCCCATGCACCACAACTACTGAGCCTGCGTGGTGCAACTACCGAAGCCCACGTGCCTAGAGCCTGTGCTCTGCAACAAGAGAAGACATTGCAATGAGAAGCCCACGCACAACAACGAAGAGTAGCTCCCGCTCGCCGCAACTAGAGAAAGCCCGCGCGGCACAGCAGTGAAGACCCAGTGCAGCCAAAAAAATAAAATAAGAATAAATAAATTTATATATATTAAAAAAAAAAAACTAAGAAACAGGGACTTCCCTGGTGGTCCAGTGGTTAAGAATCCACCTTCCAATTGAGGGGGCTCGGCTTCGATCTCTGGTCGGGGAGCTAAGATCCCACATGCCGCAGGGCAACTAAGTCCACAAGCCCCAACTAGTGAGCCCGCGTGTCACAACTACAGAAGCTACACGCCACAACTAGAGAGAAGCCCACATGCCACAACAAAGACCCGACACAGCCAGAAACAAATAAAAAATTTTTTTTCTTTTTTTTTAATGTAAGGAACAGAAATAGAGCTTCAAGTGGTTTGGACTAACGGGAATGAAATAGACTAGCTGAATCCCAGTGATCCCTACTGCTGCCACCTTTCCTAAAGTTCTTAATCCTTATCTGTAAAAGTACCTACTCTGCAGGGTTGTTTTTGAGGATTGAGGGAATGTTAAGCACCTGGAATAGTTTTCAATAAATTGTAGATGGTACTGTTACAGGGTTTTATTATCACAGAGTCAACGAAAATAATTTTTTGAGAAAACTTTTGTTTGTTAATACCACTTAACACTAGTAGTCAATGAAGAAAGAATTTGATATGGGACAGGGACCAGCACCAGGTATAATGCCTTACATTGTACCAAACACCACTGTTGTTATTGACTAATTCAAATTAACTTTTTTTTTTACATCTTTATTGGAGTATAATTGCTTTACAATGGTTTGTTAGTTTCTGCTTTATAACAAAGTGAATCAGTTATACATATACATATGTTCCCATATCGCTTCCCTCTTGCGTCTCCCTCCCTCCCACCCTCAAATTAACTCTTAATTACACATACTAACAGAAGAGTAATTCTAAAAGCATTTAGGCATTCACTGCAAAATAAGCTCCTTGAACAGGCCTTTTGTCTGTTTTGTTTACTGGTGAATCCCAAGTTGTTTAGAACAGTGCCTGGTACATACTCTGAATACTAAGGCTTTTCAAAACACAATAATCTTGACACTCAAATATGTACCATTTTTCTTCTTCATGCACCAGCCTAAACAGAGGAGCCTCTCACTCTAAAATTAACTCATACCTTCCCTTAAAAAAGAGTAAAACAATTTTTAGCCTTGGGAATTCCCTGGTGGTCCAGTGGTTTGGACTCCACACTTTCACTGCTGAGGGCCCAGGTTCGATCCGTAGTTGGGGAACTAAGATAACACAAGCTGCGCTGCCGGCCAGAAAAAATCTAGCCTTAAAAAAATTTTAGGGCTTCCCTGATGGAGCAGTGGTTAAGAATCCGCCTGCCAATGCAGGAGACATGGGTTCGATCCCTGGTCCGAGAAGATCCCACATGCCGCGGAGCAACTAAGCCCGTGCGCCACAACTACTGAGCCTGCACTCTAGAGCCCACGAGCCACAACTACTGAAGCCCACGCGCCTAGGGCCCGTGCTCCACAACAAGAGAAGCCACCGCAATGAGAAGCCCGCGCCCCCCGACGAAGAGTAGCTCCCGCTCGCCGCAACCAGAGAAGCCCACGCACAGCAACAAAGACCCAACACACCCAAAAATAAATTTATAAAAAAAATATTTTTTAACGTTCCTGATTAGCTTCTGATAGGTAAAAAACAGACATCCTTTTACAACGACTCTACAATTTTGACTCCAGAAAGGTATCTTGCCCACGAGTCTCAATACTGAGAGGAAAAAAAAGATCCCTCTTACTCCATCAGAACTGGAGATTTCTCCTCTTAGAATTTACGAAGATACTCCCTCAGGCATGCAAACATGTTTACCTGTACTAGAACCAAAAAAAATGTAAAAGATTGGGGAAGTAAATGACCTAAGGTACATATGGGAGTGGAAAAAAAAGAGCTTAAAGTCAATCTCTTTTCATAATTTCTGTAGAATTTGATACTGAAATTAAAAAACCTTAAAATTTTGTTTTGGAGCACATGAGAGGTAAAATGACCAGAAATAACCCATGCACTGATTCAGGAGAAGAGTTATACTTCTTATTCAAATTTAGTAATCTGATTTATTTTCCTAGGTCTTTGAACAGCCAAGAAACTCTCATCAAAATTGCAGCACTTTCATAGTAACGTATTTTAAAGTTGTGGAGGGAAAACTCTACTCTGCACAAAAAAAAATTTGTATTAATGAGTACCTTTTGAAAAACTTATAAAAGCAAAATTATAACTGTCCTAAGTGATATTTTATAGTCAAAGGGCATAAAATGTGTCGAAATTCTCATGGTAATCCTATTATAAATTTTTACTAATTTATGATTTAGCCCATTATGCGCAAACAAAATCAATCAATCACATAAACTCTTAAGCAGGACACATTTCTACAACACAAAAGTATTCACCACCACCATTCCAAGGTCCTTAAATCTTCAAATGACTAACCACCAAGGATTACGTAGTATTAATTGGTAGCTTATTTTCATACAAATTTATTTATTTTATTTGTTTTTGGCTGCGTTGGGTCTTCATTGCTGCATGTGGGCTTTCTCTAGTTGTGGCGAGCAGGGGCTACTCTTTGTTGTGGTGCACGAGCTTCTCATTGCAGTGGCTTCTCTTGTTGTGGAGCACGGGCTCTAGGTGCGCAGGCTTCAGTAGCTGTAGCACATGGGCTTAGTTGCTCTGCGGCATGTGGGATCTTCCCGGACCAGGGCTCGAACCCATGTCGCCTGCACTGGTAGGTGGATTCTTAACCACTGCACCACCAGGGAAGCTCATAATTGGTAGCTTTCTTTAATCAGAACCCATTCACTGCCCAAGGCTTACACTAAGCCTTTAAAATCACATCTCACGATACTGGTTACACATAATATTTTTTCCTAGTCAGTAACCTGAGACTGCTAACATGCAAATACTTAACACTGATTTACTTTTACGCTTTTGTAATATGGAACCTTTCATCCCAAACCCATAGACAACAGGTGTTATATCTGCTAGGGAGATAAGTATATCCTCCTGAATATTAACCTGGAATTAATATCAAAAGAACTACAGGGACTCCCCTCGTGGTGCAGTGGTTAAGAATCCGCCTGCCAATGCAGGGGACATGGGTTCAAGCCCTGGTCCGGGAAGATGCTGCATGCCATGGAGCAACTAAGCCCATGTGCTACAACTACTGAGCCTGCGCTCTAGAGCCCAAGAGCCACAACTACTGAGCCCGAGTGCCAGAACTACTGAAGCCCACGTGCCTAGAGCCCATGCTCTGCAACAAGAGAAGCCACTGCAATGAGAAGCCCATGCACTGCAACGAAGAGTAGCCCCTGCTTGCCGCAACTAGAGAAAGCCCGCATGCAGCAACAAAGACCCAATGCAACCAAAAATAAATTAATTAAATAAATTAAAAAAGAAAAAAGGAAGAACTACATACCAGGGACTCCCTGGCGGTCCACTGGTTAGGACTCCGCGCTTCCACTTCAGGGGGCGCAAGTCCCATCCCTGGTCAGGGAACTAAGATCCTGTATGCCACAAGGTGCAGCCAAAAAAATCAAGTACTACATACCTCAACATGGCCAAAGTATAGGTTAAACTGCTTGGGAATAAATTTGGACAACCTTCATCCTCTGGATATGCAATTTTACAGATGAGTTAAGATTAAGGATTTTGTTTTGGGAACTAACCTTTATGCAAATCTAACTTGGACACTAAACCCATGACAGTACACTTGCTAAGAATAACTCAAAAAAGGTACGTCAGGGCTTCCCTGGTGGCGCAGTGGTTAAGAATCTGCCTGCCGATGCGGGGGACGTGGGTTCGTGCCCCGGTCCGGGAGGATCCCGCATGCCACGGAGCGGCTGGGCCCGTGAGCCATGGCCGCTGGGCCCGCGCATCCGGAGCCTGTGCTCAGCAACAGGAGAGGCCACGGCGGTGAGAGGCCCGCATACCCCCCCCCCAAAAAAAACAAAGGTACGTTATCCTCTAATATGAATGTAGATCAACAGCAAAAACATTTACTTCATCTCTGACAATGGGTAAAAGGAAATTTTCACAATTAAGACTACTACCTGATAATTATACTTTGCAGTTTACAAAACCCCACAACTTCATAACCACCCTTGAAATTAGCAAGCAAGGTAGATATCATTAATTCCCATTCTATAGATGAGGAATCCAAATGATTCCAAGGCCTTTGCACTACATTACATCCACCAAAGTATGAAAGTCATTTTTTTAAGTATTCTGACTTCCTAACAAGCAAATTTAACAAGGTAACTATTTATTATAAATTTATTTATTATTTATTTTTGGCTGTGTTGGGTCTTCGTTGAGCACGCCAGCTTTCTCTAGTTGTGGTGAGCGGGGGCTACTCTTCGTTGAGGTGCCCAGGTTTCTCATTGCACTGGCTTCTCGTTGCGGAGCACAGGCTCTAGGCGCATGGGCTTCAGTGGTTATGGCACACGGGCTCAGTAGTGGTGGCTCGCAGGCTCTAGAACGCAACGCAGGCTCAGTAGTTGTGGCGCACGGGCTTAGCTGCTCCGCGGCATGTGGGATCTTCCCGGACCAGGGGTCGAACATGTGTCCCCTGCACTGGCAGGCGGATTCTTAACCACTGCGCCACCAGGGAAGTCCAAAAGTCATTAATTCTTACTCATAGTAACGTGTCTCCTCCAAATTTTTATATGTGAAGAGAAGGGCTTAACACATTTCATATTGCTTTAGCTAGATAAAATCCTGTCCTGATCACAAATGAAGCCTACCAATGACAGATATGCCCAGCTACTATGATGGATCGATCACTGGAAGAAGGGCAATAAATTCAAGATTAAATTTCAAAAAGATAAACCAGCATCATGATCATATGTTTTCTAAACTATTCAGGATTCAGTGTTCTAAACATAATGATCATAACAAGACGTGGGTGAGACTTTAAAAATATTATTTGCAAAGTTCTAAACTTAAGACAGACCCTGCTGCTAAGGGTCTGCACCTAAGTTTTTTTCTTTTTTTTTTTGCAGTACGCAGGCCTCTCACCGCTGTGGCCTCTCCCACCGCGGAGCGCAGGCTCAGCAGCCATGGGGCACAGGCCCAGCCGCTCCGCGGCATGTGGGATCTTCCCGGACCGGGGCACGAACCCGTGTCCCCTGCATCAGCAGGCAGACCCCCAACCACTGCGCCACCAGGGAAGCCCTAAGTCAAGTATTTTTAAACACAGATCTAGCTCAAGGTAAACATACATAAAACATACTTGGCTTTGACACTATCAGTCTGATAGACTAGTTAGTATGCCAGTAAGCTCTATTTTCAGCAACTACTGTATTCTTGACTTTTCCAGCTCCCATTTGCGGGAAAGGGGAGTGAGAGAAGGAAAGTTTTCACTTTGCCTTTGATCCGTCTTATGTTCTGCCAAATAATAACTTCATTTGAAAGAAGAAAACCAATATTGTGGGGATTCAGATCTAAGATATCTTGGTGGTACAGGGATGGACAAGGCTTAGGAAACTTTCTAAATGAGACAACTAGTAGCAACAAATGGTCTTAAGTAGGACGACCATAGGGCAAATTTGCAGTTTCAGCACAATTATGAATTGGCACCCCTTCACTTCAAGGTATCCTGACTTGAATAAATTATGATGACCCTTCTATTATTATGGCAGTTGTTATTACAACTTAGTAAACTTAAACGAGCTTCTGAAATTGTTCCTAGGACTTGCATGAATATTTAGTTAATGAGCTCAAAGTAATGTTATCTTGGCAAACCAATCTGTCAACTGGGATGTATCTGTATTTAACTGTATCAAACTGTTAACTGACCATTTCAAAAACCGTGAAAACAATTTTGTTTCTGTTCCCCACTACCCCTTAATAGATTCTGCTTAACAGCCAGCTAGGCTACTATCTGGAACATTTGAGAATCATTTGCCAACCTCCCTGCCCCCCAAAATTTTTATGACTATATCATTAATTTAAGGGCTGCATTCATTAAGACTAAGGTGAGGGGCAGAAACGTTTTAGAAGTACTTTACAGAAATGCATGGCATTAAGTTATATCCCAATACAGAAATTGCGATAAAGCAAAAAACCTAAATATAAACACACTTTGAGACTACCTAAAATTCATCACTCTAACTTCATTCACTGTGCCTTGTTTTTGAAAGAAAACAAGGGGTTTCTTTAGAAAAGTATGAAGATATCTCACCTATTTACAATGGATACGAGTCAAGTCATAAATACCAAAACATATTATGTGAAGTAACTGCTAAAAAAATAAGCATACCCCTCCTCCCACAAGGCACCATCTGATTTAGTTACACATGGGTCTTTTGTGAGTGGCTCAGGAGAAATAAGAGTACCAGTCTAAAGGTCATCAGACAGACAAGTTCTGGCTTTGCCATGTACTTGCCAACTAATCATGTGATACAGGAAAATTAAAAAACAAAACAAAACAAAAAAAATCACTAAATCTTCTCAAATTTACTTTCCTGAACCATAAAATGGAATTAACACTACCTACTTCAATATCACATGAAATAAGTAAAAAATTTTCTGAAAGTGGTCTGTGAAATTCTATATAAATATGAAACTATATAACGTAAAGTTTAAAATTTTAACCTTTATCCTATGCCTGTCACTACTGTTTAAATACACTTTACTTAAATATAAGGCTAAAAAATTGCTGGAAAATCAGCCTTACAGCCCTTTAAAAAAAAAAATCATGCTTTCAGATCAGCTTCTTAAAGTATTTGAAATTCATTTGTAAAATCAGATACATTAATTCACTGTGCTGAAATTTCACTTGCTATACCAGGTTAAAGTCAAGAAATTTTCTGAATATTTCATATTCCCTTGACCAAGCTATAAAACAATTATGAAAAGCCTGCTTATTTGTATGGACTTTCAGTGGGTTTGCTTGTACTTAATGAATCCAAAATTTGCTCAGTTTAGTATCTGTGTTCTTCCCCATACTAGAATTCAAAGGTGAAAAGGGTGCCTAGAAATGTCCACAGTAAGAATTTACCCCATCACCACCTCAAATTGCAATGATTCATGATTTCATTATATTCTATAGTTTTGTAAGCCAACAGAATAGACTGAACTATATATTGTGTATATGCACTAAAATATACACAAAAGAGCATCTACCTTAAACACAAAGACTAAAAGCTACTTGTAGGAGGAATTTTTAAATTGCATTATCCAACTCTGCTTATGTTTAGATAGGAGAAATGTATGCAATAAACTTAACTCCATTAACTGAAATAGCAATTTCAGCATTAAGTGAAATTGCAACAATAAAAATTATTACTGGCCTATAGTCAAAGAGCTGATAATTAACCTGTGCTTTTAAACTCATTACTAAAGTCAATTTACTCTTATCCATTTTTTTTTTTCCTAACAAGACGTATATTAAGGAGGTAATTCAAAACATGCCCCCCACCCCTCACTGACTACCAAAATAAGCCAGAGATGAGGCTCTGGTGTCTTAAAAGGACAGCTCTCAAGTGACACAGAACAGATGCATTCCTGGTGTTCCGTTCACAGACTGAATCAAACTCGACCATCAAAATGTTACCCCATGGGACTTCCCTGGTGGTCCAGCGGATAAGACTCCACGCTCCCAATGCAGGGGACACGGGTTTGATCCCTGGTCAGGGAACTAAGATCCCACATCCCACATGCCGCATGCCACACGGCGCGGGCAAAAAAAAAAAAAAATGTTACCCCTACCTCATGTGGAGCTAATCATCACATGGAGAAGAAAAGTGAGAACAGGCCAAAACCAGCACTACCCCACAACCCAAATGTAGCTTATGGTGACCGCTCTATTCTCAAAAAATGTAGAAAGTACTCATTTTCCCCCCTCTATATTCCCCACTTTCCCATACTAATATGGTTCATATACATGAGAAGTTAAGACTTCAGAAATGCTAAAAGATGATGGGCTTGCTTAATATGGTTATGAAGGATATAAAAACCATCCCTTAGACTACTGTTGTTACATGATAAGATGCTAGATTTGATCTTCAAAGTGAACAGTCCTAGCCCCAAACTTCAATATTTCCCATCTGCAACACCAAACTGTCCTTTTCCTGAACACAGCTTAGCTCGTCCTCCAGTACCATTAAATAATCTGCATCAATTGATTCCAATTCACCAGGACAAAGTTAAATGATGCCACAAAAAAGTTGAAGTACTAGGTTCAACATAACATGCAAGATAAAAGCTAAAGGTACTGCAAGAACAAGGAAAAAAGCCAGTATGTATATCCAACTACACCAAACCAAATCATCAAAAGCACTCTTCACCTTCCCCATACCTGATAAATTGTTTGGCAACTTATAACTATGGGGCCATTTTTTTTTGTGACCACAAACAAAACTGAATTATTGCACCCAATAAAGGAGTGGACAAAGGTAGAGGATGATTCCTAATGACTGTCTTCCTCTTCTTCCTTTCCAATGACTCCCTCCCAATTTTGTGCCCAAAAGTCACAAGAGATCCTCTCCCCCTGGGAGATCCTATATACCCCCCACCCTTAGATCCTGAAGGACAACCCTAATGTTTAAACAACAGTAAGGATGTGGCTCTATAGTCCTGTGATGAATAACCAATTAAGCCTTTGGTCAAAAATCCTCAACACCCAATTCCAAAAATATGATTTTCACACTAATATGTCACTTACTTGGAAGCTACAATCACAAGCTTCCAAATCAGTTTTTAAAATAAGTTCTTAAAAAAACCTTCCTCCATGTCCTTTTTGGTGATCAGAGCAGGTTTACTCAAAGCCTAAATCCCTACACAACAAAAAACATTCAAATACAATTTAGAGTTTCTTCCCAAGGGCACTGGTAGATTAAGAGGGGAACCTATTTGGGGCAGGAGAGGGGAAGAAGAAAAAAACTTCCATTACAAGCACACCTACATTTGTTTGACTTTTAAATACTGAAATAAAGACAAGTCTGACCTTGAGCTGTATTTCCCCATCTTATTCCCCTCCTCCTCCCAACAGAAATCTTGTTCAATACAAACAGCAATTTAAGGATTTACAAAACGAAATTTAGTGATCTTTCCTAAATTTGAGTTCGAGGTCTTTTCTCCTAATTTTCAAATTCCTGAATCCTAAGGTATGATGACACACTGGGACTAGCCCTGAAGCTATTCACATGACCAAACAGGCATTCAAGGAAAGCAAGGTTCCCACACAGAATGTTGAAAAATAAATGGTTTAATGAAGCAAAATCTAAAGATCACTGACACTTGATTCCAACCACGTTTCACCCCACAACAGCATTAAAAACACAAAAAGCATACATAAGATTTTTTGTTTTGATAATCCTAGTTTAAAGGATGTGGGGGTAATTCAAATACCTAGGTCCAAAATGGGGGAAGGGAGGGACCCAGGCCGGGAGGGGCAATTAAAAAAAGCAGCACTTTGGGACTGAGCAAACAGACACAATGGCCACCACTTCGATAAAGTTCTGAAAAATGACTATAGCACCTTTAGGAACAAAGGAGCAATGAACAAAGAAGAACTGTTCCAATCTGTACATAAAGCCGTCTATTAAAACTGGAGAAAAGAAAACAGGATCTGCTGGGATCCCTTATGTTCTTAATACAAAAACCGAAGTCTCTGCTGAGTGCTTTGGAATAACTGAATATCCCCAATGAAGTACGAACACGCATTCCAAGCCAGGGGAGTCAACCAAATAGTTACTACACGTTATTTGAAAAAACTTTATTTTTCAACAGGTCCTTCCATTTGTCATAACGCTGCGTATAAACAGGAAAGTCATCATTTTTAAATACCGGTAGACTGAAGCACAGGCATGGAAAAGAGACTAAGAGTCATGATCTCCTTTTTTCCTGTTCAATGTTCTATCCAGCAGAACCCACAACTTATGGAGCCAGAAAATGATTACAGAAACTTCGAGCTCTCTGGGATAAATCTGAGGACAGGGAACGTGAAAGAGATTTTTCTAGGCCTCCCTAGAAAAAAGCGAGGTTGAACGGAAAGCCTAAAAAACCCCGCTACAAGGTGTGCCGGCCTACGGGAAGGAAATCCGACCGTAGCATCTCAGCTGGCCTCCGCCCAAGGATGAACTGCAGTGATTCCCACTTTCTCCCCCCTTCCCCCACCCTCATCCAAGACGGCCCCCCACCACAAGCCCAGAGAAGCCCTCCGCTTGCAAGGGTTCTCCTTTGTGAGACTCCACAGCCGCCGCCCCACTTTGGGCCTCCGGGGAAAAGCCACCGCCCCCACCCGCCATATTTCCCTGAAAGGCGCCCGCGCTACAGTGCCGAGTCGCCACTCTCCCCCATGTGGCGGGTGTTTCGTCCCTCATCACGCCACCAAATTGTTCACCACGTCCCCAAACCGGCCCAGAAACTCCCCTGGTGATTGCTCGCCCGGAGACAGCACCCGCCATCTCCTCCCCCGCCCCCGCCCCGGGACTCGCCCTCCCCCCCAGCCGCCATTTTACAACCAACTCCTCCACCCTATGGCCTTGGTCTCCTCGGCTCGCGAATGTCTGCAGCTGAGGACTCCGAACAGGTCAAATTCCTGAGCCTGGAGCCTCCTACCGCTCCGGGAGCCCAGAGGCCATTTCCTGCTTCCCGAATCCACGTCCCCGGGCTAGGCTTGGAGACGATGCCGCCATTTTGTCTCCTGCTCCCGGCCTCTGTGGGCGGCGGCAGAGGGTCCGAGAATTCCAGCCCCCCGTTGCCCCGCCAACTCACCGTCGTATCGCTCAGCCTGCTCGGCCAGCTTCGCCTGGTACACCAGATCCTCCCGATCATCCATAGCGGCAGCGGCTCCGGCAGGGTCTGCGCGACGGATGGAAGCGGATAGCGTCTCCAACTCTCAGCCTCTCGCTCCGCGCCCGGGCTGCAAAAATGGCGGCGCCTCAATCCGGGACTTCCGCCTGCGCACGCGGACAACTGCTCAGCTCTATGGCAACCGCTCCCTGGCAACTGGCGCGGGGGGCGGGTCCGCGAGCTAAGTGCCCGAAGAGGCTGGAACCAGCTAGACGCCCCTCCTCCGTGGGCTCAGCGGCTGCTCTAGGCGGGAACTGCGACTGCGGGGAAGGAGAACGCCACGAGGGAGCGAGGGAGGCCAGGTGAGGCCAGTTTGGACTGCTCCAGGAGAGAGTGAGCAGGAGAGCCTGGACTGCGGACTGAGAAACGAGAGGCTGTAACGGTTTTTGAAATCGCAAGCTTTCCTCTCCGAAACCAACTTCTCTCCCATTGCCCCTGTTTTCTCAGCCAAGCCCAGTCCTGGCCCTTATTCAGACTCGTTTAACTCCGGGGTAAAGAGTTGGGCCCTGCTGTAGTTGATAGGGGAAGGAGGGCTGCAGATTTCACACCTGACCTTCGCACTTTGCAATCTTTTCCTGTTCCTCTCCCTCAGCCGCCTTTTTCCCTTTAGGCCCACCATGGGTAGGAACAGGGAAGTTCTTAGAGGAGCCTGGTCTGGAGTGCAAAGTGCAGAAGAGTAGGTCCAAGATCAGACTGAGATCCAGGAGGCAAGAATGGGAAAGGACCTGGTCTGTTTTGCTTCCCAATGGATTCGCAGCACCTTGTACTCAGTACAGTATGTGTTGCAAGACTAAGGCTTAGGTAATTAGAGCATATGCCGTGTGGTAAAGTCTGCAATAAATGTGGAATAAAAAGCTTGGAACAAAATTATGAGGAGCCCTGGATGGCAAGCTGAGAAGTGTGCACCTTATTCAGTGGGCGCAAGGAAGCTATTGTTTGATGATTTTGCGAGGAGGATGACACCGTCATAGTTATTCTTTAAAAAGATTATAAATATTGTATAGCAGTAATTAAAGAGCAGCATGAATTATCAGGTTATTACAATAATACAGGCAAAAGGTAATAGAATAGCAGTGAAAATGTGAAAGAAAGGATAAATAGGAATAGTACTACAGAGGGAAACCACAACAGTTTCCAGCTAATCAGATTTGAAGACCTTGTGAAGGGAAAAAAATTAAAATTGACCTTCAGTCTTCCCACCCTGAGTCACTGGGATAATGAGTGGCAGTACCATTAACAACAAAAAAAGGAATGCTAGGAAAATTTGCTGACGGAATGCAGAGAAAAACGTGAGTTCCTTTTATCACATGTTGGTTCTAAGGTTCTCACATATCACTAAAGTAGAAATAACAGGCATGGAATTGGAAAAGGGGACTGGCATTCCAAGCTGGAGGGAGGCTGCAATGGAAGCAGCTAGAGAATGTGTGGAGGTAGGAGGACAAACAAAACCTTGGAGAATACTTACTTTCAAGTGATAGGAGAAAGCAGAAGAGCCAGCAAAGTTTGGCTCCTTAAGCCCCTTCACACTTTTAATACACCTTATCAAATGTCAATGATGAATGACTAAGAATCAAAAGACCTGGGTTCTAGCCCTAATTCTATAACTAAACAAATGTGTGACCTTCAGAAAGTCATTTCACCTCTGAGCTTCATGTTCATCTGTAAAGTTAACTGGAGACCATATGTTAGGCCACAAAACAAATCTTAATATTAAAAGACTGAAATCAGGGCTTCCCTGGTGGCGCAGTGGTTGAGAGTCCGCCTGCTGGTGCAGGGGGCACGGGTTCGTGCCCCGGTCCAGGAGGATCCCACGTGCTGTGGAGCGGCTGGGCCCGTGAGCCATGGCCGCTGAGCCTGCGTGTCCGGAGCCTGTGCTCTGTGACGGGAGAGGCCATGGCAGTGACGGGCCCGCGTACCGCAAAAAAAAAGATTGAAATCATACAAAGTGTCTTTTCTTGTCACAAAGGAATGAAGTTGGAAATCAATAAGAGAAGGAAAACTAGGAAAATCTGCAGATATGTGGAAATTAAATAACACTGTTAACTAACTGATGGGTCAAAGAAGAAAATACAAGGGAAATTAGAAAATACCTTGAAATGAATAAAAATTAAAATACACTATACCAAAAATTATGAGATGCAGCAAAAATCCTGCTAAGGGAAATTTATAGCTGTAAATGTCTACATTAAAAAGAAGGGGACTTCCCTGGTGGCGCAGTGGTTAGGAACCCACCTGCCAACACAGGGGACATGGGTTCAATCTCTGGTCCAGGAAAATCCCACATGCCGCAGAGCAACTAAGCCTGTGCGCTGCAACTACTGAGCCTGCACTCTAGAGCCCACAAGCCACAACTACTGAGCCCGCGTGCCGCAACTACTGAGCCCACATGCTGCAACTACTGAAGCCCATGCACCTAGAGCCCCTGCTCCGCAACAAGAGAAGCCACAGCAACAAAAAGACCACGCACCACAACGAAGAGTAGCCCCCGCTCGCCACAACTAGAGGAAGCCCACGCACAGCAATGAAGACCCAACGCAAAAAAACAAACAAAAAACTGTTTAAAAAAATTTTTAAAAAGCAGAAGGATCTTGCAGGTTGGGTCAGCCTGAGTCTTTGGTCCTACTCCTATATGCTTCAAAGCTTTATTAAAAATATTTGGATCCCTGTGAAGCCCTACTATACACAAGTTTACCAAGAGGTTTGGGTAGGAATGGAGTTGGTGGGCTTCATTTATAAAATCAGGAGTACTGGGCTTCCCTGGTGGCGCAGTGGTTGAGAGTCCGCCTGCCAATGCAGGGGACACGGGTTCGTGCCCCGGTTCGGGAAGATCCCACATGCCGCGGAACGGTTGGGCCTGTGAGCCATGGCCGCTGAGCCTGCGCGTCCGGAGCCTGTGCTCCGCAACGGGAGAGGCCACAACAGTGAGAGGCCCGTGTACTGCAAAAAAAAAAACAAAAAACAAACAAACAAAATCAGGAGTACTGATAAAAGAAGTAAAGCTTTGAAATTTGACTGCTCATGATGACCGTGAGCAGTCCTGCGCCTGCTCATGGTCATCATTAACCAGCTTTAGTTGGAGGGAACGTCAGTCTGGCTGTAGATTTCAGCAAGCTGTCTCAGATGGGAACCTGCCACTGACCTGCTGGCATGAATAAAAGTACCTGGTGAGATCCACACTGCCTACATGGGTGTTCCTCCCTCAGCCCCCATGCCCATCGTGCTCTGCGTAGATCTTTGTGATGCAGCAGGTACAGTCAGAGTCTCACTGAGCAGTCTCATCCTTAGGAAACCTGAGGGAGTGAGGAGTAAATATCTCAATTAGCGCGTAGGAGTTGGGGATCAGATCTAAGCACTCACACTTCCGGTGTTCAATAAATACTTGTTAAAGCGGTGTGGGGGGGGATAAATTGGGAATTTCGGTTTGGAATTAACAGATACACACTACTATATATAAAATAGATAAACAATGGGATTTCCCTGGCAGTCCAGTGGTTAGGACTCATTACTTTCATTGCCGAGGGCCCGGTTCAATCCCTGGTCAGGGAACTAAGATCCCAGAAGCCGCGTGGCGCAGCCAAAAAAAAACCAACAGATAAACAACAAGGACCTACTATATAGCACAAGGAACTATATTTAATACCTTGTAATAACCTGTAATGGAAAAGAATCTGAATACATATATATATACATACACGTAACTGATTCACTTTGCTGTACATCTGAAATATTGTATATCAACTATACTTCAATTAAAACATATATGTGTTAAACAGATTTTAAAAAAGAAGGCTCTGACATTGATAACCTAACTGTACAACTTAAGGAACTACAAGAAGTACAACATAAGGAAATAAATAAAAAATATTAAAGTGGAGATAAGTAAAATAGAAAACAGAAAAAAAAGAAAATCAACAAACTGACTTGGTTCTTTGAAAAGATTAACAAAACTGAAAAACCTGTAGTTAGATTGACTATGAAAAAAAGAAGACTCAAATTATTAAAATTAGAAATGAAAGTGAGGACGTTATCACCAACCTTACCGAAATAAGGAGTGTTAAGAGTTTTATAAATTGGATAACAAATGAAATGAACAAATTCCTAGAAACACACTGATATCATGATACAATAAGAAATATATATTTGGTCTTTGTCCTTGGTTCTTAACAGAGAGCTCCTAGAACTCTTGTACGGGCATACTTCGTCTTGTTGCACTTCACTTTATTGCACTTTGCAGATACTGTGGTTTTGTTTGTTTATTAATTAATTTTTGCTGTGTTGGGTCTTCGCTTCTGTGCAAGGGCTTTCTCTAGTTGTGGCAAGCGGGGGCCACTCCTCATCGCGGTGCGCGGGTCTCTCACTGTCGTGGCCTCTCTTGTTGCGGAGCACAGGCTCCAGACGAGCAGGCTCAGCAGTTGTGGCTCACGGGCCTAGTTGCTCCATGGCATGTGGGATCTTCCCAGACCACGGCTCGAACCCATGTCCCCTGCGCCAGCAGGCAGACTCTCAACCACTGCGCCACCAGGGAAGCCCGATACTGTGGGGTTTTTTTTTACAAATTAAAGGTTTGTGGCAACCCTGCATCAAGCAAGTCTACTGGTACCATTTTCCAGCAGCACTTTTTTTTCCCCCTAATTTGAATGTATAATTGGTTGTATTAACTCCAGGTAGTGTCAAAAATGAATTAAATAATAGAACACCCAGTTGGTATCCACAGAGAATTGGAAAACTACTTGATGTGGAAAACACACACACTTGGTATCAGAAATGTTGTGTGTAGAAACAGATTATTATACACACAAACTACCAAAACTGACTCGAGAAGAAACAGAAAATCTGAACTGATGTATAACAAATAAGGAGATTGAATCAGTAATCAAAAACTTCCCAACAGGGCTTCCCTGGTGGCACAGTGGTTGAGAGTCTGCCTGCCGATGCAGGGGACACAGGTTCGTGCCCCGGTCCGGGAAGATTCCACATGCCGCGGAGCGGCTGGGCCTGTGAGCCGTGGCCGCTGAGCCTGCGCGTCCGGAGCCTGTGCTCTGCAACGCGAGAGGCCACAAGAGTGAGAGGCCCGCGTACCGCAAAAAAAAAAAACAAAAAAACCAAAAACTTCCCAACAGCACAACAATGTGAATGTATGTACTTATGCCACTAAACCGTACACTAAAAAATTATTAAAAGAGTAAATTTTATGTTATGCATGCTTTACCACAATCAAAGAAAAAAAATCTTCCAACAAAGAAAATCCCAGGACTAGATGGCTTCACTGGTGAATGTGTCTACAAAACACGATAAACAATTAACACTAATCCTTCTTAAACTCTTCCAAAAAAATAGAAAACTTTCTACTTCATTTAGTTAGACCAGCATTACCTGGCCTCTAATACCAAAGCCAGACAAAAACACTACAAGAAAAGAAAACTACAAGCCAATATCCTTAATGAATACGGATGCAAAAATCTTCAACAAAATAATAGCAAACTAAATTCAGCAGCATATTAAAATTAAAAGACCAAGTAGGATTTTTTTTTTTTTTTTTTTGCAGTACGCGGGCCTCTCACTGCTGCGGCTTCTCCCGTTGCGGAGCACAGGCTCCGGATGCAGGCTCAGTGGCCACGGCTCACGGGCCCAGCCGCTCCACTGCACGTGGGATCTTCCCAGACCGGGGCACGAACCCGTGTCGCCTGCATCGGCAGGCAGACTCTCAACCACTGCGCCACCAGGGAAGCCCCCAAGTAGGATTTAACCAAGGAATGGAAGGCTGTTTCAAGAAATTCAATCCATGTAATTGATACCCTACATTAACAGAATGAAGGGGAACAAAAAAAATCATCAGCTCAATTGATGCAAAAAAAAATCATTTGATGAAATCCAACATCCTTTCATGATAAAAATGATAAGATAGGAATAGAAGGGAACTTCCTCAGCATAATGAAGGCCATATTTGAAACTCACAGCTAACATCATACTCAATGGTGAAAGACCAAAAGCTTCACCCTAAGATCATAAACAAGATAAGATGCGCCCTTTTGCCACTTCTATTCAAGCATAGTTCTAGAAATTCTAGCCAGAGCAATTGGGGAATAAAAAGAAATAGAAGGCATCCAAATTGTAAAGGAAGAAGCAAAATTATCTCTGTTCACAGACATGACCTTGTATGTAGAAAACTCTAAAGGTTCTACAAAAAAAAAAAAATGGTAAGAAAATAAACAAATTCAGCAAAGTTGGAGGATACAAAAAGCAACACACAAGTCGGTTGTATTTTTATACAGTCGCAAATGAACAATACAAAGAGGAAATTAAGAAAAACTATTCTATTCATAACAGTATCAAAAATAATAAAATAGGAATAAACTGATCAAGAACGTGAAAGATGTCCTGGAAAAACTACAAAACACTGCTGAAAGAAATTAAAGGAAACCTAAATGAATGGAAAGACACTCTGTGTTCTCCGATCAGAAGATTCAGTATTGTTAGTATAACATTATTACACAAAGTGATCTACAGATTCAATGCAATCTCTATCAAAATCCCAATGGCATTTTTTGCAGAAATGAAGTGAAACAGCTGAATTTGCTGACCTCTAGAAATCCCTCCCAGACACATCACAGCAAAGGTGATGGGCTCTGCTCTTGGAATCCCTGGGTTCAGTGGCTCCTTATCACCTGTGCAGTGGAAGCCTATTACTCAACTTATTTACACCTCAGTTTTCTCACCTATAAAATGAGAATAGAATTTTCCTTGTAAGTGGGAGATTGAAAGAAAAGAACCTGATACTCAATGAACGTTAGCTATGTTTATTAATGTTTGTATGGTTCACGCTTGAGCAAGAACCAGGAGAAGTTAGTGTCAAAATACAAGTGAGAAGCATTCAAAAATAAGGGGATGGTCGAATTAAATTCTCCAGAGACATCAAGATTAGCACTGAGGAAAAGCCACTGGTTATAGCAATTAGGTCATTAGTGACCTTCATTCAAGATCAATTTCAAAAGGGTGTCGGAAGCCAGACTGCATTTGGTTGACGCACAAAGAAGGCGAGAACGTGGAATTGGTTACGTGTAGGGTTCTCTTGAGAAGAGTAGCAGTGAAAAGGTAGAAGGTGATCATTTAATAGGGGTGATCCCCCAATAGGGGTAGCCAAATCATAGAGTTGGTCCACATGTTCGCAAAACCCACCCCACCTTACAAAGCTGGCCCTGCTGCCATATTGACCACGGGATATGCAGAGATTAGGAGTAACATCTTTTTAACCACTGGGTCTTCTCTCCTGAATAGTCTCCCAAGACTGGCTAAAGTCTATCTGAAGGTGCCTTTTCAGAAACTGCTGAAAAGGCAGAAATCTGAAAACCTTAGATTGATCCTCTGACTGTACTGCCTGTTCTCTCAACCAACAGAACTAAAAGGGACAGAAATTGTGGACAGGGCAACAAAAATATAAAGAGAAATATTTATGATATAGCATCTGGGATTATAAACTGATAAAAAAAAAAAATCATGGTGCTGAACTGAGGGGTGGCTCCCGCAGTATGGTACTGCACTTTTCATGCTGCTGGGTGGATATGTCACCAACATCACCAGGTCAATAGATCACACCCCTAAATAGGAGTCTTCCAACTTTATTGAAGAATCTCCTTTAATAGAAATAACTCATTTGACCTGTCTTGAGGAAATAGTCGCCGACACATGGCAGTGTACTAACCGCTGCAAGAAGGAAATAAGATGTTAAAAAATATGATTACTCATTGCCTACAGGATCCTGCAGTTTAGGGCTTACTTTTTTTAAAAGGTTATTGTGTCTTTGGACTTCTCTGTTGCCGCAGTGGTTAAGAATCCTCCTGCCAATGCAGGGGACATGGTTTTGAGCCCTGCTCCAGGAAAATGCCACATGTCACAGAGCAACTAAACCTGTGCGCCACAACTACTAAGCCTGTGCTCTAGAGCCTGCGAGCCACAAGTACTGAAGCACGTGAGCTCTAGGGCCCGCATGCTGCAAGTACTGAGCCTGCGTGCTGCAACTGCTGAAGCCCACGTGCCTAGAGCCTGTGCTCCGCAACAAGAGAAGCCACCACGATGAGAAGCCCGCGCACCACAACGAAAAGAGTAGCCCCGGCTCACCGCAACTAGAGAAAAAGCCCGCGCCCAGCAATGAAGACCCAACGCAGCCTAAACTAAATAAATAAATAAATAATAAATTTATTTTTAAAAAAGTAACAATCGACTACTTGAATAAACAGTAAGTCCAATAAATAACATATGCATAGGATATAACCTGGTAATTCATATATGAGGAAGTTCAAGGAGTAAACAAATGGAAATAGATTCATTTTCACTGGTAATAAAAATATACAAAAAAAGTGGCTGAGATATACTTTTTTAAATTTTTAGGGACTTCGCTGGTGGCGTAGTGGATGGAACTCCACGCTCCCAAAGCAGGGGGCCTGGGTTCAATCCCTGGTTGGGGAACTAGATTCCACATGCATGCCGCAACTAAGAGTTCACGTGCCACAACAAAGGAGCCCACGAGCCGCAATGAAGACCTGGCGCAACCAACTAAATATTTTTTTTAATGTTTTAATTCTTTTTAAAAATTAAAATAAAAAATTTAATTGTGGTAAAATACACATAACAGTTATCTTAACCAATTCTAAGTATAGAGTTCAGTAGTGTTAAGTACGTTCACATTGCTATAGGAGGCATACTTATAAGCATACTAAATTATCTTTTATTTTTTTATTTTTGGCTGCATTGGGTCTTCGTTGCTGCATGCGGGCTTTCTCTAGTTGCGTCAAGTTGGGGGCGGCTACTCTTCGTTGCAGTGCGCAGGCTTCTCATTGCAGTGGCTTCTCTTGTTGCAGAGCACGGGCTCTAGGCACATGGGCTTCAGTAGTTGTGGCACGCAGGCCCAGCAGTTGTGGCTCTCGGTCTCTTGAGTGCAGGCTCAGTAGTTGTGGTGCACGGGCTTAGTTGCTCCGTGGCATGTGTGATCTTCCCGGACCGGAGATCGAACCCGTGACCGCTGCCTTGGCAGGCGGATTCTTAACCACTGCACCACCAGGGAAGTCCACTAACTTATCTTTTAAAAGTTTAATGGTGGGGCTTCCCTGGTGGCGCAGTGGTTCAAAGTCCGCCTGCCGATGTAGGGGACACGGGTTCGTGCCCCGGTCCGGGAAGATCCCACATGCCGCAGAGCGGCTGGGCCCAGTGAGCCATGGCCGCTGAGCCTGCGCGTCCGGAGCCTGTGCTGCGCAACGGGAGAGGCCACAACAGTGAGAAGCCCGCGTACCGCAAAAAAAAAAAAAAAAAAAGTTTAATGGTGGTCCACACTTTCTAGGTTATTCTGTTATCAGTGTTGACAATTGGTAAACGTCCTTTGGAGAGCAATATAATCATGGTGGTAACAGCCACGACCCAGTAGTCCTACTCCTGGGAATTTGTGCTAAAAATAATTCAGTTGAACCAAAAGGCTATATTCATAAAGATATTTGTAATACTTTCCTATAACTACTACAGCAAATTACAAGTTTTGTGGTTTACACACAAATATTTTATGTTTCTGGTGGATAAGAAAATCAAGGTGTCAGCAGGACTGTGTTCTTTCTGGAGGCTCTATAAGGGTTTCCATTTCCTTGCCATTTCCAACTTAGTCTGCCTGTGTTCCATGACTGACTGCCCCTTCCTCCATCTTCAATGTGCCTCATTGCAACCTCTGGTTCCACTGTCACATCTTCTTTTTCTCACGGACTCCTCTTGTATCCCTCTTATAAAGCCACTTGTGATTACATTGGGCCCACCAAGATAATCCAGGGTAATTTCCCCAGGTCAAGATCTTCAACTTAATCACAACTGCAAAACCCTCTTTGTCATGTAAGGTAACAAGTTCCAGGAATCAGGATGTAGACCTCTTTGGGGGACTATTATTTTGTCTCCCACAGTATCACTAACAGATTTTGTCAGTATAATCACAATAACATTATTATACCCCAGAAGATTCACATTTCTTAACATCATCTAATATCCAACCTGTGTTCACTTTCCCATGTTTGTCTGGTGTTTTTTTCCAGTTGGTTTACCTGAGTCAGGATACAAACTAAATTCACAGAGAGCGTCAGTTGATAGGTCTGTGAAGTCTCTTTATCCATAACAGATATCCCTTCCTGTCCTTTTTCATGTCACTGATTTCAGAAGAAACTGGGCCATTTGTTTTATAGAATATCTCCCATCCTGGATTTGTTTCTTCAGCTTCTTATGGTGTTATTTAACTTGTTCCCCTATTCCTCACATTTCCTGTAAACTAATAGCTGGATTAGAGTCAGGGTCAATTTTGGGGGGTTTGAATGCCTCAGAGGTGATGCTTGCTGTGAGCTTCCTGTTGTATCACAACAGAGACAATGTCTTGTTCGCTTTTAGTGACGTTAACACTGAAGAGACAATGTTTTTAAAATGGTTTTATTGAGATATAATTTACATACCATACAATCCACCCATTTTAAGCATACCATTCAATATACCATTAGTACATTTACAGAACTGTACAACTATGGCCACAATCTAATTTTAGAACACTTCCATCACCTTAAAATGAAACTGTGAGCACATTTACAGTCAATCCCCATTCCTACTCTCAGCCCCAGGCAACCATTAATCTATTTTCTCTATATATAGATTTGCCTTTTGTAGAAACAAATCACATTTGGGGTGCTTCAATGTTCTGATCTGTTAACTTTCAGTTGGATTCTGAATTCGATTCAGACATATTAACCTAAGTCTTTCTTTTTTTCTTGCTCCTGGTTCTCTCAATCCCTCGTTCATTTATCTTGATCCACTTATAAGAACAGTGTTTTGTGCTTACTTTTCTTGCTTTGTGCATTTTGTGCCATCTCATGTTCCTCAGAAACCGTTTCCCTGCTACCTGAGGTTGAGTATCGGGGCCCTGCTAGCCCACAGGGCACTTCTGAGACATAAAATAGGTGCCCTTTCCACATATATGCAGCCCTAGGGGCTCAATGCTTAGCAAGCAAAATGTGCTTTTGAATTTAAAATGATGCCTCCTGGGCTTCCCTGAGCGTCTGCCTGCAGATGCAGGGGACACGGGTTCGTGACCCAGTCCGGGAAGATCCCACATGCCGCGGAGCGGCTGGGCCCGTGAGCCATGGCCGCTGAGCCTGCACGTCCGGAGCCTGTGCTCCGCAACGGGAGAGGCCACAGCAGTGAGAGGCCCGCGTACCGCAAAAAAAAAAAAAAAAAAAATGATGCCTCCTGCAGGTTGATGAAGCCAGGGACCAGGCCTGCTTCTTGGCTAGCCCAGTGCAGGCTGGATTTCGGCTCCACTCCTCCTTGCTCGGCATGTCCTTGGAAAGGGCATCACCTGCACGTCCACACGCAGCCATACTGCTAGTTAAGACTAGACATTCAGCTCTCCTTTACAACAGTAAATAGACGTTTACTATTAATGGTTCAACAAATATTTGCTGAGTGCTTTCCATGTGCTAATCATGTGAGATGCTACAGATAAAAGTTAATAAAGTGGACACAGCCCCTTCCCTTATGAAGCTTCCTGTCAGAGTCTTCATTCTCAGTGACATTTTTGCAAGTGCCTTTCTTCTCAAACAGTCCCCATGGTCCAGTTCCAAACACCTATTTTAGCAGGTACTGAAAATCATGATTACACATGCAAAATGTTCAAGTTACAAAATAAAATGAAGAAAAACTATGAACATTTGGGTATTGACTCACCCAGTGATGATGCTTCCTAGGAATCTGTGCTTCTTCACACATTTTAGTCAAATAGTTTCTTTGGGGTAGCTGTGTAGCTTCCAAAGTAGCCACAATCCTTCACTCTTCCTATATCCACACCCCTTTGCAGTATGACTATATAGCTTCTCCCATCAAGAGGTGAAATCTATTTTTTCACTCCTTGAATTTGAGCTGGCCTTATGACTTGCTTTAAGCAATAGAATGCAGTGGAATTGACACTGTGTCAGTTCTAAGGCTAGGCCTTATGAAGCCTTGTGTGATTCCATCTGTTCTCTTGGAACCCTGTCAATAGCCATGAGAACCAGTGTGGGCTGCTCTGTTGGAGGATGGAAGATCACAGGAAGCAGAGACTAAACTCGGTCAGCTAAGGGCCATCCAAGACCAGCCAGCCCCCAGCCAACCAGAAGCTGACCTCAGATACATCAGTGAGACTAGACCAGACCAGAAGAACTGTCCAGCAGAACCCAACCCAACCCAAACTGCTAAGCTGTAGAATTGTTAAGATAAATGATGGTTGTTTTAAGCCATTAAGTATTGATGTGGTTTATTTTGCAGCAAAAGCTAACTGACACTAACTTTAAGTCCCTAGGAGTAATACTACCCACTGCTCCCACTTGGCTTTTGATGACCTCTAGCCCACCTATCCTGTTTTTCATTCTTTTGTTCAAAATACATACCCTGGGTATCTGCTGTGTGTCAAGCAGAGCTGGGTGTTGGAAATACAATGAGAAGTCTTGGTCTTGTGACAGACACGCGCACAGGCAATTTCAGTTCAGTGTGACAACTGTAAGCACATATTGCCAAGAGAGGACATGGAACAGATACATAACCCAAATCAGCGTGTCTGGTAAGACTAGTAATCGAAGGTGAGCCAGACAGAGGTACAGACTGTACGAAAGCCTGGAGGGGTGAGCAGGTGGGTCAGGTAAAATAGTATACAAACTCAGTATGGCTAGAGCCCAGAGTACAGCAGAGAAAGTGACGAGAGGGGAGGCTGGAGAGAGGAGCAGGAACTAGAACATAAAGAGCTCTGTATCCCTTTGCAGGGAGTCTAGATATCTGCTGAAGGAGAATATAATCTAATCTAATATAAATTATAGAAAGCTCACTAAGGCTGCAGTATAACAAAGGGATTGGAGGGACCAAAACTAAAGGCACCCAGGTGGCTTTTGAGCTGATCCAGATGAGAAACATTGGCAGTTTGAACTAAGGTAGCAGCAGTGGGGATGGAGGTAAGTAAACTGATTTTAGATGCTCAGGAGTTAGGACTTGGTAAATGACTAGAAATGGGGTGATGAACTCTCGAGAGGAAGGAATAACAGATGGTCCCCAGGTTTTTGGCTTAGCCAATTGGTGATAGACACCGAGATAGGGAATGTGTATGAGGGGCAGATAAGGGAAGGGATGATGAATCCAGTTTGGAATATACTGAGTTTGAGGTGCCTTCAAGATATCCAAAAGGTGTCCAGTGGGCAGTTGGATATATCTGAGACCTGACAATATTTTATGTATTTCTTCATTATCTAACTAGAAAAAAAAAGGATAGTAGATGGCTGAGAGCTGAAGAGTTTAGGAACTAGAAGGTGCCTTGAAATGGAAGAGCAAAGGCTTTGGGAAGACAGTGAGAGAACTGGAAGGCTAGAAAGTAGTGGTCAGGGAGTAAGATGTTTTAAGATTCCGGGGATATAACAGTACAAGATAATGGATTTGAGGTGGTCAATAAAGTGAAAAGCTAGGTGATGGATGGGTAACCCCAGAAGACAGCAGACCTTGGCAAAAAGAAACACTGTGAGCCAGACGTCAAAAATCTTTAATAAATGAGGAGAAATTTGATTGGCAACAGTAAAGTGGCAGGGAGCCTAACAGGTTGGCAAAAGCTTCAAAGATGGAGTAACGTACAAAAATGGGGGACAGAAGAGAAGACCCAGTACAGCTTGAGGATGCCAGTGACAAAATGAGAGGTGACTAGGGGGATTTACACTTGGGGCAATTAGCAAAGATGACAAGAATGTGAGCTACGGAGTGAGCTGGTTGGCCCTAGGTGTCCTAGTTTGGATTGTTTTTCCTTCAGAAGAATTCAGTTCCCGTGGAGGAAAGAGCAGCAGCCCTGCAGCAGTATTTCTCTAAAGGGGAGACCAGGGATAGAACTGCCAGATTTAGCAAATAAAAATACAGGATGCCCAGTTAAATTTCAATTTCAGGTATTACATAGGACATACACTAAAAAGTTATTTATCTGAGGTGCCTGAAGCATCTTATTGATTTCAACAAAGCTTTGGCATCATGTGGTCCTAACAACCTGCCAGTTGGTCAACCTCTCATCTATCCAATTCAACTCCCTTGTATTAGTCGGAGCAGGCTAACTAATGTAACTATTTGACCTTAAAACATATGGTTGAACAAAAGTTTATTTCTTGCTAATTGAGCCAGTCACCAAGCCAAAGAGGCCCTTCTCTGTGGATGAAGGATTTGCCCTGGGTGTCATCTCCATTCCCACCTGATGGAAAGGAAGAGCATGGAGGAACACCTGTTTCTATAGGTTTCTATAGGCCAGGCCTGAAAGTGGTACAGGCACTTGTGTACACAGTCCATTGGCTGAACTCAATCACATGGTCATATGTAATACAAGGAAGCCTGGAAAATGTACGATGCACAGGAAGAAAAGAACATGGCTTTGAGTGAGCTATCTCTGCCACACCCTTTATGAGTCTATCTGTGGATTCCCCAGGGATCAAGATTCTGGATCAATAACCTCTGCTTTAGAAGAACAGGCACCCACACATACACCATATCCTAATTGCTATTGAAAATGTGATCAAGGACAGAACTAAAGATTACATGTATTCCTTTTTTCCTAGACATCAGAGTTTTTTTGATAGCCAAAAGTGATACCTATCAAATAGATCTCACTAAAAAGAACCGGAAAAGTTCATCCTGTTGTTCCCAATTCTAGCTGCTAGCCCACCAAGTTGGTGTTTTATCTTTCCACTGCAATGAAATTTACCACAAATCATTCCAAACAAATGTTTTCCCCTAGTTCTTGCTTATGTAAATGGTGGTTGCCATGACAACAAAAAAGACTGCCCTTGATCAAATGGCAGAGCTTGCTAAGGAACAAGAAACAACTGGCTGGTTCAGCCATAAACCTAACCCCTCAGGGAAATAATAAGAAACTGGGGCAATTTCTTATTCAAAAGAAAAAGTGAAAGTAGAGGAAGAACTTGATTCTAGTGGGAGAAAAGATGTGGCCAAAGAATTTACATAAACCACTTCCTCTTGTTACCTTCTTTTTTGGGGATGGGATGGGATCTGGCTTTCTCCTTTTCTCTTGTTATTTCACAAGGCTCATAAAAGGACTTGGGCCTCAGACTCAGGCCAATTTTGTCTTTACTTCCTACCTACTTTCACATTAGAATGGGTTCATGCCCTTTACCATAATGCACAGAGAGAATTTACCTGCCCCTCTTAGATGCTTTCTTGAGTTGCTGCATCTGAGGTCTGTTATTGAAAGACCTAAATGACAACAGGATAAGGAATAACTACTTTGAATATTGTTTAGGCTATATTAAGCTACTTCCATTACAACTGGTATTTTAGAACAAGATAATTTAGACATAATCTTGACACTTCTGTTAATGAAATTCAGCCTTTTGAAAATATTGTCAAAACTAGAAATTAAAATACCACCCAGTGAATAATCTTCATTGTATGAATATAGCTCCCCTCTAAATAATCCAGTCACCTCCTTTTCTATGGAAAAAGAAAGAACAGGAAAGCACGAGAACTTGAGACTAGGCTTTGTCAAGCATTTCATGTTTCTACAACAGAAAGACCTTCGGAAATGGGTGTTATTCTGACCAATATTAAAACGAACCTACAGCCTTCGAGCATACATAAGACCAGGGATACTGGGGACAGCAGCTGAGAGGTAACAGGTCGGGTCCCTATTCCCCAGACTCAAACCCTGCTAAGGAAAACGTTATTTGATCAACAAATATGTATTGCCGACTGTGAGCCAAGCTCTGTGCTGGGCTCTGGCGATAGAATAATGAACAAATTAGATGTGGCTCCTGCCCTGATGGAACTGACTGACAGTCTAACAGAGGAGGTGGAATGAGATCACAGAAATAATTACAATCTGAGAGGAGCTCTGTGAAGGTGAATGATGTGATGATTATAAACGGGATTTAGGGGTTCAGGGAAGACATCTCTGAGAAAGCGACATTTAAGCCAGAGGGGGAGGCAAGTTAAGCTCGCTTCAACCTGTATCCCTAGAGGATCCTTAAGCCCTGTTCTTTTTGAACGTCACTTCTTAACAGCTAGCTCTTCTTGGTCCCCTACCTTACCTCCCCATTTCTTTTTCTTCATGATATGTGTGGCAGCAGAGTTCCAAATTCTTAGCTTCCTCCTGCCAAACTCTGGAAGACCATTTTCATATTCTCATCTGTGGACAGGGCCACTTCTCTCTCCACATCTGTAAGAGGAATAGACTTTAATCTGAAGATAAAGGTCACAAAATTTAACAGCTGTTATGAGCACTCCAGGCTATATAAAGGAACCCAACACTCAACCTATCACAAGATTTGGCAGCTTCTTATTGATAAAAAGTGGAAACATACTTAAATCACCTTGCTGTTAAGTGTGTGTACAGCAAAGATGGCCCCCTTGCAAGAGTTTCCTTTAACTCTGGGTTGATACTCTGCTATGTATACAGCAGTAACTAGATGTTTGTTTTGGGTCCAAGGCAGAATACTCTATAAATGACTGGCAAAGCTTGTCCATTTCATTTTAAAACTTCACTACCCACAGGACATAAGACTATGGAGTATAAAATCAACCTTTTAGGTATATATATTCACACACTGTGTGTATGCATCTAAATATACATGTGCTTTGAGAAAGGATGGGAAGAACATAATGTTTAACTCTTTCAAATTTCCTAAATTATCTACCCTGAAAAAAGTGCTACTTACATAAAAAAGAAGGAATTACACTGAATATCTACCCTAACGTTGTAAAAACCTATTGTATAACATCCACACTTCTCATCTGCTTTACAAAGCCCCTACCACATCCATATTTTCTTTATAACCACATATAACCATTTCTGGACAAGTTTGATGTTATCTGTCCACATCATTCCAGCTTTCCAATCATTACATAATCATTCTTCTTATATTCCCCTCAAATCATTATTTCATGACTTCTGGAGACTCTTCAGAGTAACACCAATGACTGATCCCATCTTTTATGAGTACCCACAGAGTGTGTATAATTGTTTCTTTATCTCTTATTCCCTAAGCATAAAAGATTTAGCTCTTTTGTGAAAAATATTCAAAGATTACTTTCTTCAAAAGATCACCAAGCCAAACATTTGGCCATATTTTTATTTACTACATATACTATAAACATATACAATACATGCTACAAAAAAAACATTTTTTTAAAAATTTAACTGTCAAGAAAGTGTATAGTGTTATAATACAATGGCACATGTTCATATTTTATTTCAAATTGGTTTGCTTATCATCCATTTCAAACCATTAACAGTGAAATGTTACTTAAGGATAATTAAAAATTATCTATTTGCATTATTAACAATAAACAATTCCAACAAATTAATAAGAATTAATCATGTCAAATATTAGTATCCAAAAAACGGGCTTTTGCAGAAATTATTATATAAAATATAGCAGCCAATTTCAGTTTACTTTGCTCTATGATAATGTACATATGCACTTAAATAGGATTCTAGCATTTACTTTTGGAAGATACTTTTAACAAGTCCTTTGATTTCTTAAGGTCCAACAACTGCCACACCCAGCCAAATCTAATCCAACAGTTCATGTAATGGCTTTGGACAACCGATCATTGAGAAATTCTTACGATTTGGGTAGAGTTGCATGTTCCACCAATATTACATATGATGAAAAGAGACATTACAAGCCAATATCAAAATTGAAGCAAAAGAAAATACAAACATTCAAATCAGTTGTGACAAAGCTTTTCTACAAATATTTTAAATGTCATTTTAGGAAACCAAGATTTAATGTGTATTTGGATTTTACAGTGTCTATGCTCTAACTGAAAATTTAACAGAGTAGTCAGATGGAAGTCTAGTATTGCAAATCTGTCCATTCAACATTATTGAGCACCCACTATGTGCATAGCACTGTGCTAACATTTTAAAAGTCGAGTATTAAGGTCCTTATCAAGCATTACCTTAGTGTGAGGTAAAAATATATTAAATTAGCGTCAACTCATTAGTTTGCTTGTGGTAATGTATGTAATCCTGTGCCAGCTGGCTTCCCTGTGCCATATAATGAGCTTCTGCACAACCCTCATTCACTCACACAAGTATCTATACACCAACTGTGCCAGGCATTGTGCTAGTCACTGGGATACCATGATTTGGCATATGTTCAATGAACGCAAATTAATCTTAACCTATGCAAAACAACTGGAAAGCTACATTACTTTTCTAAAATGAGGCCCAAAGCAAAAAACAAGGTGTTTCTATTGGTCATATCACACCACAGACCAGTAAGTGCCTCTAGACTGTGAACTAACTTTGAAAGTTTCATACTGTAGTCTAAATAGCCTAGATCATTTCTGGTCTTAAAAGTCAATTCTTTGGAGCACCTGACCCTATATAAACCACTCCATACTTAAAAGGGTTTGTAAACTAAACTTGAACACAAAGAAAAAGAGCCCCAAATGAAGGCAGTTTATAACGTAATGTACTTCAAGCACTATTCTGGCCATATGAAATTAATAATACATAAGTAATTCATGATTGGTTCAAACATTTCTCAAACCACTAACCCTATCCCCAAACTCATGTAATTTTAACTTGACTTTTATACAAGTTGTACATAAAGCAAAGGGCAGAATTTGGCCCCCCAACCGTCTATGGAATATTCTAAGTGATTGGTCCTTCCACTCTACACACAAGTGACGAATTCCAGAGTCCCCTGATAGTATACTGGCACTCAGGAGAATGGCCCTGATGGATCCCATTAGCCAGGAGTCTATTTAGCTGTGGTAGCAATGTGAACCTACTATGACCCCTTGAGGGATGGCAGAGAGCTGGGAGTTTGGCTGTCCATGCAGTGAATCCAATACTGGCTTAAAGCTATGCACTGAATAAAGTGCTCTGCACACTCTGCTTATCATCTGGAATGAAAATAACACTTATCTTGAGAATCAACCTATTTGTAGGTTTGGGGAAAAAGAATTACAAGGCTTGAAAGAATCCCAAGAAAAAGTATGAAGCACTGACTGGGAAGGAAGACAAATGCCTCTTGTAGTGTCCTCAGAATTCTCAGGATTTGAACTGTCAGAATGAGTCATACATGGTCATGTTGTATAAATGAAAACACAATCCCACTGGGTACTATCACACGGTGCATGATTACTTCATGGGGGTGGAAGGGAACAGTCTATTGTCATTTGATAGCATGATTTCAGAATGAAAATAAAACCATTGAATAAATCAGGGTAAGCAGTGTGCAACACCTCTCTCCTGTCCATCAGTTTTCCACAGGTTGATTTGTATTGCCTGAGAGAAAGAAGGCAAGATACCTATCCCTTCAGATACACTCAGGCAACGTTGCTACCATCTAAAATTGCCAATTCAAAAGTTAACACACTAGCCCTCCAGTTTCGTACCCTGAATATGGTAAATAAGACTAGGGATGGAGTAGTTCAGTCTAAAAGAGATCACAGGTAACAGAACGCTTATATAAACTAGACTGCTTTGACATCTGTAAGAAAATTGTATAGATGGCAATTGGAAAAAAAAAAAAAAAGATTGTTCCCATCTGTGAGCAAAACTGTTTGTTGAGCTATACTCAGCTGAAGTCCTCATCGGGATTCTGTTGATCCAGCAGACGGACATGTGTGAATGGGAAGTGACCTCGTTTGCCATTACACTCCCCTTCCCACTGACCACTCACATTAATCTTCGTAACCTTTACCAGCTCACCGACCTGCAGGAGGAGAATAAGGACAACACTTTATTTCCAGTTACGAATGCAAGCTGAAAAACTCCATTCCTGGTTAGCCATACCCTGCCCACGTGATTGCTCTAGGGCTGATATCACAGAAATGGCTATTCGCTGCCTCCCAAGCCCCAGCCACCAGACCGATTACTTGTGGTTAATGCAGGCAGGAGGAAGAAGTGATTTTAGCAGTGCAGAAAAACACAGAGTACAGAAGATAGAAGGGATCCTAAAACATGATTAGAAATCTCAACTGTCTCTGGAGGAGCAACCCTACCTAGAATGATCTAGTATTTCTTATCTTTGTACCCACGACTCTTAGCTTCCTGCCTGACCCATACTGGCCCTCCTATCCCTGGCATATAGCAGCACAAACCCCCAGCCCACTCTCGTACACATATCCTGGCCTGCTGCTGCTTGTAGAGCAGAAGGCAATCATGGGAAGCATACTTCGTTTGGTCCCAGAAAATGAAGTGTTCTCATCACCTTCCTGCCAAGGCAAGGCTTTTCCCACTTGAGCAGGTACAGGCCAAGACTCCGAATTCCATCAGCTCCCTGAAAGACCCCACCTTCTTCAGCAAGTTTTACTTGGCAGGCCACTGCCTGCCAGTCCCCCCACTCCCACCCCACCATGTACTGACAGACCTTGTTGCTCCCTCAATGCCACTTGGTACTTGTCCATTAACAATAAGGGGACATCACGTTTTTGCTGTTACAAAAAGCTTCCTGTTGCAACATCAGATATTTTTGACAATCTAGGATATACCTCTATCTTATTATGAATCTTAAGACAAGGTCAGTCTGATGAATGGATTCATCCTGTAGCAAAGTATTTAACAATGGTGAGGTAAGTCCCCAAATGTCACTGGACTAAAGAACTTTATGACCATCCTTTAATTATGAATATCTGAGTTTTGAGCAGGCAAGTTGTTTCTAAACATTACTGTTCATTTGGTTTTATTAAATTAATACTACTACATATTTAACTTTCATAAAGTACTATAGAGAGCATTTTATATAAATTATTTTCTAATAATCATTATACCCCTATAAGACAGGAATTGTTTTCCTTTTACGTATGAGAAACTGAGGTTCAGAGCAATTACATATTATACCTGAGGTCACAAAGCCAATGACAGGGCTGAGATTTGAGGCCAGAAATACCTGGCTCCCAAGCCCATTTATCTTCTTTCTGCTATACCAAGAACGTTCAAATTATGCTCCCACAGCCCTGGGGGTTCCTTCCCTAAGAATGCAGGCCAACTACTGGCCAAAGCCAACCCAAGTCTAGGCCGGGGCCTTCTCTAAAACCAGCTTGATCTCACTCACAGAGGAAACAGGTTGCCTACTGGCCAGTCTACAATCTCCTAAAGAATTATCTGAAAACCGCAGAGGCCTAAAGTGGTTGTGGGGGTCATAGGATGCTGAGAAAAGGAAGACAGAAACCATCGGATATTAGAGAGACAAGGGATAAGACACAAGTGTGAGAAAAAGCAGCTTGATCTGTTGATAGTGAAGGCTAATGGTGTCATGGGAGGAGAGGGAAAAATGATATTGCATGTACATCTTTCCAAACAGATCCAGTTCCCATAGGCTGCTAGCACCAGGGTTCTGTTTATTCCCAGCAATCTTCCAATTCAGTTCCTGACATCTAAGCAGGCCAACTATGACAAGCAAAAATTTTCAAACAGTCTTTGAAGAGAGGAAGCCCGGAACATCAAGTGAAAATTTCCTTGGTAGTAAACACAATCTAAAAGATTTCTTCCTATATCCCCAATTCTAGTTCTCAGACTATCTCACTTGTTCTCTTCTTTTTAAAATCCTTGGGACTTCCCTGGTGGTCCGGTGGTTAAGAATCCGCCTTCAGCGCAAGGGATGCGGGTTCGATCGCTGATTGGGGAACTAAGATCCCATATGCCGCAGGGCAACTAGGCCCGCGCGCCACAACTACTGAGCCCGCAGGCCACAACTAGAGAGAAGCCCCCACGCCGCAATTAAGACCCCACGTGCCGCAACGAAAGAGCCCGAGTGCTGCAACTGAGACCCAATGCAGCCAAATATTTTTTTTTTAAAAAGTGCGAGGGAAAGAATATGAAAAATAATAATAATAAAATAAAATTCTTGCAGTGTTGCAAGAAGTTAGCCTCTACATAAGCTCCATAATGTGACTATTCCTTAGTGAATTTTCCTTGTTTCTGAACTGTCAACTACCTTTGACTCCCCACTCTTCACACACACACACAACATGTTACTGGAATAATTGCCCGTGTGCTGCTAGCCCCTTGCTATGATACAGTAAATTATATCAAGTGCAGCACTCCCACTGCCGTTTTTGTTATTTATTTGTACTATCTGTTAAAACACTCATGTCATACTAAAGTGCTATTCAGGTAGCTGGACCCAGAATAATAACAAGTCCCTGACCTTAAGAAAGAAGAAAACATTTGCGGGGATGTGTTTGCTCATGTCAAAAATCTAAATTGCCACTTATGTTAGATTCTCCTCCAGATGGGGATGAAGGGGCCAGTTTCTTTCAAGAAGCTGGTTTAATGACATCCCAGCTGTCATATCTGAATCCATCATTTTACTGATATTAAAAACACACCCAAGGGACATGAGGGAACATTCTGGAGTGCTGAAAATGTTCTATACTTTCATCTGGGTGGTTGTCACATAGGTATATATACATGTAAACTCACTGAGCTATATACTTAGGATTGGTACGTTCTACCAAATGATTTCATATCTAAATTAAAAAGTGAAAAGAAAAGAATGTTTGTTATGTTTTATCCAGCTTTTCTAGGTGTTTTGTAAAAGATGGTTCTTCAGGATACATCCTTAAGCCCACCATTCTACTTGATACCGAAATCTAGGTTTAAACACCTCTCTTTTACTATAAGATTGCCATTATTCTTAAGCATTCAAAGTGTTGTCTCAAATCACATCCCAAAGAGCCCTCAGTGACGGGCAGGTAGAAGTGTGGACCACCCACCGCCTTGCTGTTAATCAGCGACACAAAACCACACTAGCTTCTCCACAAACAGGGCAAAACCTGCTGACCTGCCCTCAGGCCTTTCTTCCTTCAGAGTTCGAAAGGAGAAATGAGTTGGGGCTCCCATACGGCAAGATGTTACTGGGGGGACGAATGAAGTGCAAATTAGTCCTTTGGACAACATCAGAGTCTGACATCACACAACATCTCTGATGTATACACTCTCTTGGTTCTACCCTACAGAGAAGGGCTCAGGAAAAGCACACCATCTTCCAGAATCCAAAATCCTTTTTTACAGTTGCTTAGGTTCTTGGCAGAGAAGTCCAAACACCACAGGGTGGGAAAAAAAAAGCTGTGTTATGACTCTGAAACGATTCTGATTTTTAAATGGATAAAAGAAGAAAGTTGTAAGTGGTTAATAGGCTAATTAACCTGCACAAAGCTGCCTTGAAGTACAAATACTTTGAGGAAGACCTTATTAAAATTAAATACCCTATGTATAATACCCTATGGGTTCTTTCTTCCAAAATATTCAAAGCACATGGGGACTCTTGGGGGTCAAGAACAGACAAGTCCCAAAGGCAACATGACTATCCTTTAGGACACATGAGGCCCTCGAGCTCCAACAGGGTGGAAGAAAGGGTAGCTGTCGAGCCTGGGGCTGAGTGCAGGAGGGGATGGGGCAGTCTAGGAACATGGTGCTCCATTAAGTCCAGTTCTTTCTCCAAGTCAGACATAACACCATTATTTGTGCTCCTCTTCCTGTTAAGCAACAACACTCTGAAGGAGAACTCCCCAAGGCCAGACCAGGGGATGCATATAGGTTTGAAGCTTGGTGTACTACTTCAAAGACAAAGAAAGCAAAACTGAATGCTTGCCCCAGAAATGTTACAATTTTAAGACACAAAGGAATGTACTAATCAGTGAGTGCAGTAATAACTTAGTCCTAACACTACTGATTTCAAAATTCAAGTTACAGATGGAAAAAAAATCCTCATCTGCATACTAATGAAAAAGAAAGAACTTACAAAGGGCCTAAAGCGCTATGAAGCACTTAACCCTTCCCTTCATGAGGCAGACCTCACTAACACCTTGTAAAGGAGAGAGAGTGATGATTCTTTCACCAAGGTACTATTTTAGAGCCCAGTCAGTTCCTAGCCTCTCAACCATATACCACATCCTCAGGAGCAAGTGCACAAGTAAATTATGGCACCATCTGTAAAGAGGACTGAATGTGGTTACTTCAGTTTCTTCACTCCCAGGGAACTTGAGGAACACACTGGTTTGTTCCCTAGCTCTGTGTAGTTCCCAAGGTCAATCATGATCTTGGTACAGATTAGTCAAACCTAGAATTGATCTACAAGCCAAAAAAAAAAAAGAATTGGAGCAAAAGATTACCCAGTTCACCTTCACCAGTGAGTTCCAGTGATAATGAGAAAGAAATTGGAGCCCAAATGGCATTAAACAGGAGACATCAGGGAGCTGTGTGATCTAGTCAGCTGCTGTAACCCCAGGTGACTGCTTTTCTAGTTTGCCTTCTAACATGAAAGGCATCAACAGTTGCCAACGTTCCTCTGATCCAGATTTGCTGCACAATTCCAGTGAGCTCAGGGCAGGAAACACACATAACTTCATATAAATAAAACCAGGGAAACCAAGTACTGAGATGGAGTACAGGGACCTTGTGTTCAAATATTTTCAAACACACCAAGAACACATTTAGTAAATATTTCAAGATTTGACTGAAGGAGGAAAAAAAGGTAAGAAAGCTACAGCAATCTAAGACAGGGGTCAGCAAACTATGGCCCATAAGCCACAACCAGCTTGCTGCCCCCTCTGTAAATAGCTTTACTGGAACACAGCAAGCTCATTTGTTGTTTTCTACGACTGCTTTCTAGCTACAATGGCAAAGTGACAGAGGCCAGATGGCCTAAAAGTCCTTTACAGAAAGAAAAAGTCTGCAGACCCCTGACCTAAGGAATAGGTGATATTTAGGGTCCATCTAAAATCTTTCAAATAAGTGAAGACAAAGTGACGACAATTCAGCCTTAATGATTCACTTGCCTCAGAGATGGACTGAAATGGGCATGGCTCATATTGGTGGAAAGTTGCAGGTCTTTGAGATTTAACTGGTAGGTAGGCTTCCTGGTGTAGAGCAAAAGCACCTCACTGAAGATAGGTCTTACCCTGATTCTAGTCCAAGTCAGAAAAGATTTTCTATAGACCAACAACTAATAATGACTGCAACTAAGTTCCTCATCCCCTTGGTGAGAGGTGGAGAGATGACCACATAGAGCAGGTACATTTTAGCTCAACATAAAGAATTTTCTAAGAACTAGTCCAGCGAACTAGACCTGAGGTTCCCAAACTGTACAGTGTCAGAGGCACTGCAGCAAATTCAGAGGGGTGCCACCAAGTATTTTAAATTTTTGAGGGAAACACAGCAATACTTGACATCTCTTATGCCACGTGAACTACCAGCTAGAGGCAGTTAAAAATTTTGACATCAGATTATACTACATCCCTTTCAAAGATGTCATATCTTTGTAAAGCTGGGTTTTGGCAGTTGCTATGATAAAAATCAAGTACCTCATGAAAATAAGTGTAGAACCGGAAATGAAGGTGGCAATGTTCCACATGATCCCAAGGTTTGAGAAAATGAGGTGTACACATCTCATTAGTTAAATAACTGAAGTTATTTTATTAAAACAAAAATATTATTTTCTTCCAATTATTTTTATTATTTTTTCAAGTGGGTACTAAGTTATTAAGATATAAATATTTAAGCTGTTTGAACCTACTGACTTAATAAATGGAACTGTTAAGTATTTCATTTGGCCTGGAACATTGTAAAATATTACTGAAACACTATGGGTTCTATGATCCAAGAAAGTTTGGAACCTCTAGACTACACTGTTGTGGATGATAGAGAGCTCCCCAAAAGTAGAGATAATTCAAATACATGTTTAAAAATCATTTGGGGGGGCTTCCCTGGTGGCGCAGTGGTTGGGAGTCCGCCTGCCGATGCAGGGGACACGGGTTCACGCCCCGGTCCGGGAAGATCCCACATGCTGCGGAGCGGCTGGGCCCGTGAGCCATGGTCGCTGAGCCTGCACGTCCGGAGCCTGTGCTTCACAACGGGAGAGGCCACAACGGTAAGAGGCCCACGTAACACAAAAAAAAAAAAAAAAAAAAAAAAAATCATCTGGGGGTGGAGGGGCAGAGAGACAGGGATACAGGATTAAGAAGGTACAAACTATTATGTACAAAACAAGCTACAAGGGGGACTTCCCTGGCAGCCCAGTGGTTGGTACTCTGCGTTTCCACCGCAGTGGGTACGAGTTCAATCCCTGGTCGGGGAGCTAAGATCTCACATGCCGTGCGGCGTGGCCAAAAAAAAACAACAAACAAACAAAAAACAAAAATAAACTATCAAAAAATAAAATAAAATAAGCTACAAGGATATATTTACAACACAGGGAACATAGCCAATATTTTCTAATAACTATAAATGGAGTATAACCTTTAAAAATTGTGAATCACTATGTTGTACACCTGTAACTTACATGATATGGTACATCAACTATACTTTAATTTAAAAAATTATTTTAATTTATCTCTAAGGATACCAGAGGGCCTGCCTTCAATGTCCAAGAAGCTGGATTAGTTACTTCCAAACTCTCTTCCCATTGAGATACTGTAATCTGAAATGAAGAAGTCCAAAAAGGATGGAAGGAGACGGAAAGTAGACACCTGTCTCAATGAACAATACAGAAATCTACAGCTACAATTCCAGAAAAAGACAAACTGAACACAGCCAAGACTTGTCACTCAGGTTCTTATACTTTCTAATCTCATTTTTTCTCTCTGGATCACAGGGAAAATTAAGGTCTTCACTCCGCTTTTCCATACATAGGTCAAAAGGCCTAAATAACTTAAGTTTCACAGAGTTCCACATGGGGAGATGTAGAGTTGATGTAGTCACTGCTGCATATAATCAGGGACCCAAAACACTTTACACCGTCCCTTATCTGTGCTCTGCAGGACAGGTCCATGCCTAAGTCCACCTGAGAAGCTCCCTGGTTACTCAGAAGTCTTATCTACCAAAGGCAAGATGCCAGAAAATGGAAGTTACATGATTAGTACATTTAAAGATAATGGGGGGGGGCTTCCCTCGAGGCGCAGTGGTTAAGGATCCACCTGCCAATGCAAGGGACAGGGTTCGATCCCTGGTCCGGGAAGATCCCACATGCCGCGGAGCAACTAAGCACGTGTGCCACAACTACTGAGCCTGTGCTCTAGAGCCCGTGAGCCACAACTACTGAGCCCGTGTCCCAGAAGCCACCACAAGGAGAAGCCTGCACACCACAATGAAGAGTAGCCCCCGCTCACTGCAACCAGAGAAAGCCCACGTGCAGCAAGGAAGACCCAATGCAGCCAAAAATAAATAAATTTATTAAAAAAGATAATGTGAAGGACTTCCTTGTTGGTCCAGTGTTAAGAATCCGTCTTGCAATGCAGGAGACGCCAGTTAGATCCCTGGTCAGGGAACTAAGATCCCACATGCCACAGGGCAATTAAGCCCAAGCGCCACAACTAGAGAGCCTAAGTGCCGCAACTACAGAGCCCACGCGCTCTGGAGCCCACATGCCACAACTAGAGAAAAGCCCGCACGCCTCAATGAAGATCTCGCGTGCCACAACTAAGACCCAATGCAGCCAAAAAATAAATAAATATTTAAAAAAAGAAAAAATATATAATGTGATTATTCTGGACAGTCTACAGAGGCATAAAATAAACTTTAACACCTGCAATTTACAAGATAAATTCACTATTCAAGTTCTCATGGAGTCATAAGCATGAAACAAAAACCAATCAAATCAAAATCTTAGATCAGCAGCAGAGCAACTAAGCCCGTGCGCCACAACTACTGAGCCTGTGCTCTAGAGCCCGTGTGCTGCAACTACTGAAGCCCATGCACCTGGAGCCCTGGCTCTGCAACAAGAGAAGCCACCGCAATGAGAAGCCCGTGCACCATAACAAAGAGTAGCCCCTGCTCGCCACAACTAGAGAAAGCCTGTAAGCAGCAACGAAGACCCAACGTAGCCAGAAAAAAATAAAAATAAACTTCCATTTCTTTAAAAAAAAAAAACCAAAAAACTTAGATCAAATCTAAGATCAAAAAGATAAAAGGTGCCTCTGCACTGTTCTAGTGTTAATTCCAGTGTTTCTCCTTCAAAACAGCATATCTACATTTGTTTAAAATCCGTCTTCATTAGAAGCTCCGGATGGAACAGATGGTGTCTTCCTGGTTCAGTTATATTCCCCCAGAATTACAGTGGGCAGAGGAATACCCCTACTTTGGTTGTTAGCTAGAATTAATCCCTTCTTTCCAACAGGCTTCATTCCTACTAGAGAAATCTGATGGGCAGGAAAAGAGAAAATAGGCATTAACTTATATTCTACTGGAGAACTCTGTTCACAGCAAATATACCATGCAGGAAACAGCCATCTGTAAGATGAGGACAGGTGGATCTTGAACAATTTTTTAAATTTATTTTTTAAAGTACAGAAACCCTCTGTACTTAAAAAATCTTAGAGAGACCCTGATATATAACACAGTGAAAAACAGAGTTGCTTTGATTAAAAGCAAGAGAGGGAACCCAGAATCTTGCATCCTCAGCTACCTCCTGGGAAATGTTAGGGCACTGTAGAGCAGTCTGAACCCTATTATGTCTAGGGTTCTGTTCAATTCTAAAATGCAATGATTCTAATTTATCATTTTCAAGTTAACTGTAAGACTCCACTAAAACGTGCCTAGCTCATCTACAGATCTAAATTTATAGTGGGTCAAATATAGCAATGAATATTTTTCTTATCAGAATGCTACAGTCAGAAAGCCAAAGTCTCCTAATCTTACCTCCTAGCCTCATCTCAATAGGGATGAGGCATCAGCTCCTATGAAAAACCAGAGATGGGAAAGGAAAACTGCCTCCCTGCATAGAGAATACACCTGAAGACATGCTGTCAGTGAAACCACACAAAACTTACACTGAGGAGGGCAGCATCACTGTTCTAAAACAAAAAGAAGCAGAGATTGAATCTGGGTATGGTTGAAAAGGCACCAAGGTAGATCTGGGTTCCTCATATCTCCACCTCCAGCTAGTTTAAACAACCCATTCGATTTGTCTCAAGATAAGTTTTTTTCATACAACGAATAAGGATATCTAAGGTCTTTTCCAGCTCTAGATTTCTATGATGCTAAACTAACATCATGTTTTATTAAGTACATACAGTGTTTTAAAGCTATTATTTGGGGTATTTGTTCTAACTTGAAAGAAGCTATCTTCATCAATCAACATATGTGGCTCAAAACTAATATCCAATCAAAAAAGAAAACTTACTGAAATCATAAACTAGTCTTCCACTTTAGTTTTTACTTTGCAAGATTTAGGTTTCACAGTAGCAGAACAGCTCAACCATCTTTGGGCACTAAAGCCTCTAATCAAGGCAGGCATCGTTCAAAACAACTCTGGTGGGACTTCTCTGGCGGAGCAGTGGTTAAGAATCCACCTGCCAATGCAAGAGACACGGGTTCGATCCCTGGTCCGGGAAGATCCCACATGCTGCAGAGCGACTAAGCCCATGCGCCACAACTACTGAGCCTGAGCTCTACAGCCCGTGTGCCACAACTACTGAAGCCCACGCAACTAGAGCCCGTGCTCCGCAACAAGAGAAGCCACCGCAATGAGAAGCCTGCACACCGCAACGAAGAGTCGCCCCTGCTTGCCGCAACTAGAAAAAGCCCACGCACAGCAACGAAGACCCAACGCAGCCAAAAAATAAATAAATTAATTTAAAAAACAAAAAACAATTCTGGTAATTCCCTCGTGGTCCAGTGGTTAGGACTTGGTGCTTTCACTGCAGTGGGCCCGGGTTCAATCCCTGGTCGAGGAACTAAGATCCTGCAAGCCACACAGTGCAGCCAAAAGACAAAACAAAACAATTCTCTTTGAGAAAGGAATTGCAAATGGAAGCAAAATTAATGTGATAACTATTCTCTACTGGGTGTCAGCTGGCTTGTTCCAAGAATGCTATTTTCACACTCCAGCCCAGTGCTAACAGAGTCTGCAATAAATGTCAAGAGTCACAACTGTCATGTGCACAGCACTGTGTTGGTTGTTGCCATCATCTGAACTTAAATGAAAACATGAGGCTAGAAACTTGTTTTCCTTACCCTCCAAACTCTAAGTGGGAAAAAGTGGTGTGACCTAGACAATATACATTTCATTTCTTATCAAAACCAGGACACAATTAAGTCACAACATGATCTCTTAAAAACACACATTTTTCAGTCAAACCTGTAAGACCTAACTAACCCTACTTTGCATCTATAATTCAGAATGTAAAAGAAAAATTTCAAATCCAGTAACATCAGAGACTACTTCAAATAAATTCCAGCTCACTGTACAGGCTAATACTCCCACTTAAAGGGCAGCTCCCCCACCTCAGTGTATAAACATGACCCAAAGGAAACAAAATTTAGAGATTTCAGTTTACAAGAATATACTTTTGCACCTTCTCTGCTAACTTGTGCTCACAAAACTTCAGCCTGTGCTTATGAAATTTAGCTACTTACGTTCAAGTTACCATATCTGAAAGGCTCTGAAAGATTGGAAAGCATGCTACTTCTACACTAGCTTTTATGCTGAACCACTAGCTCTGCATAACTCAGAAAGGAAGAAGAAAAGAAGGGAGGGAGGGAAGGAGAAAGAGAGGAGATAAGGGACAAAGCTGTGAGTGCTAAAGACAGGAATAAATACAATGCAACGGCTGGCGAGAGGTGGGCTACCAAGGATAACTATCCACCCGTAAAAGGCAAAATTTTATTCCTCAGGAGGAACTGGCTTCTTGTCTATAAAATGCATTAAACAGAGGGCTTTCCTGGTGGCGCAGTGGTTGAGAGTCCGCCTGCCGATGCAGGGGACACGGGTTCATGCCCCAGTCCGGGAAGATCCCACACGCCACGGAGCAGCTGGGCCCGTGAGCCATGGCCGCTGAGCCTGCGCGTCCGGAGCCTGTGCTCCGCAATGGGAGAGGCCACAACAGTGAGAGGCCCGTGTACCGCAAAAAAAAAAAAAAATGCATTAAACAACAAAGACCAAGTAAACCTGCTGCTCCTGGGAATTAATACTTTTGGGTATGTATCTCTTCATACCTATACACTTTACCATTCCTCCTGAATTACTTGATGAATACAATCAATCAATGGTAAGAAACCCCATACCCCCTAAAGTAAAAACATTACATTTTTATAAGAAAATTAGTTTAAGTATTTTCATAGACACCACTTACTGTACTCAAATCTGTGTGAGCCCACCTTGTTTTAGATAATGATAAACAGAAAGAAAGAAACGGATTAGAACACAGAAGATGAGAAAAAATATTTTAGGTTAATTCCTGTGAATTCAGGTAGTGTTATTAAAGTAGTCAAAGTATGGTTTAGTAGATCAATCAGAACATTCAGTTATACAGTTTTAAGCTTACTCATTCCAAAATAGGTTTTCCATAAAAAAGAGAAAACCTGACATTAAATGCCAAAATCAGTACTTAATGGTAAAGTACCATTCGACATCTATAACAACATCACAATGCTGTTGCTTGTATTCAGCATTCCTACAAAGCTCTAAGAGGTCTGAAAGGGAGACCCTGTAGCAGATCTCTTCTTTCTACATTTTACACGTTATGTACCTCCAAAGCCAAGGCTGTCTTGTCGTAGGCATTAGGGACTCGCTTCTGGATTACCCTGGCATAAATGGGCCCATTCTGGAGGTTAGGGAGCGGAGTGTTGACGCTGGGTTGGGCATAGGGCCCGGGCTCCGGCCCACCCAGTGGCTGTGGGTGGGAACCCTCCTGGTTACCTCCAATCAGAGCCGATACTGAGGCGGAGGCAGGTCTATACTTCTCGACGTAAGGGACTGGAATCATCCCCCTCTTGCCTTCGCTGTCCTCCGCATTCCACCACTGCTCTTCAGGCTTATCCCGGATTCTCAGGATGTCTCCTTTCTTAAAGGGAAGATCTTCTTCATCATTCCCATTAAAGTCAAAGAGGGCTCGTACATACTCTGCCTCTTCCTGCCTGAGAATCACTCCACTACCCTGCCTGGATCTGGAAACTGGTTCTATCAATGTTGTAGTGTCCAAATAGTGTATTTTGTAGAATTCCAGTAAAGCAGGCAATGAATCAAATTCTTGATCTCCTATTCGGAGTCTGGAGGGGCTCACCCCTGGAAAAAAACAGAGCAGGGTATTATTTAAAGATATATTATACTGGAGATGCAATGTAGATTGTAAGCATTTCCCAAACACATTTAGTCAATATTTAATAAGAAAGAAAAAAACAAACAAAAAAAAACCTGTCTAGAATAAATAACTGCTTCTCCTAATAGTAAACTAAAATCATACTTTGTAGCTCAAACATTCCCCAGGAAGAAAGATGCCTATCACCACCTGCAGCAGAGTCAGAAGGCTATGATAGACCAACCACGCCAGTCATGACATGCTCTCATACTGGATCAGAGACAGAGCAACATGGAGACTTCTTGCTCATTCTCCCCAAGTGTTCTGTTGCCATTCCATTTACAGGGTACAAACGGTTCAAGGCTGTGTTACAATCTTCTTTTCAACCTCAGGAAATGTAGCAAGCTCTCCTTTTTCATAAGTCACAGCAGCTATCCCAGAAAGAGGTGGGGAGAGCTTGATATCTATACCAGGATCATACATTCGTATCTTCACATCCAGAATGTACAATTCCTAATAAGAAAAAGTTTTAGACTATCTTTTTAATCTACAATTAATGACCTCAATCTCTCTTCTGACAACTAAAAAGAAAAACTAAGAAGCTAACTGCTTGAAAATCAACTCATAAGATCTTCACTTAAATAAAACATGGAAACTGGACTGTTCCCTTAGAAACAAACAGGTCTTGAAAAAAGGTAAATAAGGATGCTCAGGAAAATAAAGAAGTGTTAAAATCCTCAAACTGATGACACACTGAGGGTCCAAGAGAAAGGACGTATTAGGAATGCTTAAAATTCACATGACACAAAGATGTGTGAGGCCTTTGACACAGGGCATACTTTAAACTGCGTTCCCTCCCTATCCTGAGATTCTAGAATTGAAGGATAATAAATGAATGTATTTTGCTTCAAATAAGAAACAAAGTTTCTAATGAGGAATACAAACCTTTAACTTGCACTCTGCTAAGCACCCAAAATATCAGCATCTTAATTGGATTCTTTAGTATTTGGTTTCCTGATAAAGGAATGCATAGCTCTACAAAAACTTTTTCATGGAGTTTTTTTGTTTTTTGTTTTTTTTGTGGTACACGGGCCTCTCACTGTTGTGGCCTCTCCCGTTGCAGAGCACAGGCTCCGGATGCGCAGGATCAGAGGTCATGGCTCACGGGCCCAGCTGCTCCACGGCATGTGGGATCTTCCCGGACCGGGGCACGAACCCATGTCCCCTGCATCGGCAGGCGGACTCTCAACCACTGCGCCACCAGGGAAGCCCCCCAGGTTTTTTATATAGGTATATATACACACACACGTCATAAATACAGTTTTTGTTTGTTTGGTTGGGTTTTTTTGTTTTTTGTTTTATTGCGATACGCGGGCCTCTCACTGCTGTGGCCTCTCCTGCTGCGGAGCAACAGGCTTCGGACTCGCAGGCTCAGCGGCCACGGCTCACGGGCGCAGCCGCTCCGCGGCATGTGGGATCCTCCCGGACCGGGGCACGAACCCGTGTCCCCTGCATCGGCAGGCGGACTCCCAACCAACACGCCACCAGGGAAGCCCATAAATACATTTTTATAACTAGATTACTATAATTTTATACCTTGCCCCTTTTCCTACTGTAAAATAAAAATGTTTTACTTTATACAATATTCTATTATATAATATTTATATAATAAAAATTTCCCCATATTCTTCAAGAATATGACTTCTAATGGCTATAAAATATTCCCAACTTTTCACTATTGCAAACAATGCTGTTATGAGTGTTTTTGTTCTGGTCTACTAATGAACATTTTTATTACTTCCTTATGATAAATTCCTTGAAATGCAATTGCTGGATCAAAGGGTAAGAACATTAAGGTTTAGGGACTTCCTGGCGATCCAGTGGTTGAGACTTCACCTTCCAATGCAGGGGGTTCGGGTTCGATCCCAGGTCGGGGAGCTAAGATCCCACATGCAGGCCAAAAAACCAAAACATAAATCAGAAGCAATACTGTAACAAATTCAATAAAGACTTTAAAACTGGTCCACATCAAAACAAACAAACAAACAAACAAACACAACATTAAGAACATTAAGGTTGGACTTCCCTGGTGGCACAGTGGTTAAGAATCCGCCTGCCAACGCAGAGGACACGGGTTCGAGCCCTGGTCTGGGAAGATCCCACATGCCACGGAGCAACTAAGCCAGCACGCCACAACTACTGAGCCTGTGCTCTAGAGCCCACGCACCACACCTACTGAGCCCACAGGCCGCACCTACTGAGCCCACAGGCCGCACCTACTGAAGCCTGTGCGCCTAGAGCCCGTGCTCCGCAACGAGAAGCCACCGCAATGAGAAGCCCGCACACCACAACGAAGAGTAGCCCCCACTCACCGCAATTAGGGAAAGCCTGCCTCACCACAGCAGCAAAGACCCAACGCAGCCTAAATAAATAAAGTTTTTTTAAAAAATAATAATTACATTAAGGTTTATGTTGCCAAACTGTCCTCCAAAAAGTTTGTATAGTTTTACATTCCCACCAGTAGTTTATGAGTTCCTATTTCCCCCATATCCTTGCCAAACAGCAGGGATATCTCTTCTTAAATAACATCTTTGATTGTTTGATGTTTTTCATGTTTATTGACTATTTGTACTTCTTTTGTGAAAGTTACTTGTTCGATTCCTTTGTTAAGGGAAACAGCCAATCTACCCTCTCCACTCCTATTAAGACCAGCCCACCCATCTAAAACCCTTTGCCATTAATGCTGTGAAACAGGAACATTGTGGTAGCCCAGCTGTCTAAATCACTTCGCCACTCTAAAAAAATGAGACCAAATTATTTCGTTCAATGTTAGAAGAAAACACTTCTTCCAGAAAGACCAGAAAAAGTACATTTAAGATTCTCTACTGGAGACAGGTGAGGAGATAAACTTTGGAAGTTAATCAAAAGTCCTCAATACAGAATGAGTACTGATGAGTGCCTTCTCTTTTCACCCAAATGAAAGAAAGATCAAGACACAATTGAGAGGACAGATGCACATTTCTTATATTGCAAAAGTCCATCTGTGGAATTCATGGCTGTAAACTAAAACAAGTTAATAGCCCACATTCAATAATGTTGGCTGTCTCTCCAACTCAAGATGTTGAAATACATGCCCAAACCCAGGATTGTCCATCTATGGCAAACACTCATCAGACACCAGCATAATGCAACCCAATAGCTCCAAGTACAGGACTGGAGAGGTGATTTTGGTTATGACCATACCAGAGCATGGTGGTACTATATTCTGGAGTTTCTCTTCACTAAAGCGGATCACTGATGGGCAATTATTCCTATTCAAGTCTGGTCAACGAGATGCATGGCTATCTCACCTATCACCGGTAGGCTATAGTGAACTTTCAGGTCTGTGGAACTATGTTAAGGACAGGGTCAGTGTGGGCTCCAAGAAGACCTACTTAGCACTGCCTGGTCAAGAAAGCCTCCAGGGCAAAGTGGTAGGGAGAACCTTCACACCAGCAGAGCACCCCAGCTTAGAAAATGGTCCTGATGACACCTGGGAAGAAAAGCTCCCTTGCTAGAATTTACCCAACTACATTCCAAGGTACAACAGCTAACATGGTTTTTCACTAGTCACCCTTTTGGGACAGTGGTTGGCAGACTGTACGTACTTATTAAGTGTTAGATATTCTTTTTTTTAATATTTTTATTTACTTATTTACTTATTTATTTTGGCTGCACTGAGTCTTTAGTTGCGGCACGTGGGATCTAGTTCCCCAACCGGGGATCAAACCCGGGCCCCCTGCATTGGGGACATGGAGTCTTACCCACTGGACCACCAGGGAAATCCCATGTTAGATATTATTCTTAATGAACATAACTCTGAAGTGAGGAAAAGTTAAATCAAAATCTGTTCCCAGTTTGAGAAACTCACAGCGTAGTTGGGGATACAAGCATACACAGTGTGGTTAGTAAGCAAGGAGTGTAGCAGCATGTCTTAGGAAGACATTATTTTTTTCCCCTGGCTTTCACTTCCAACTGGAGACATGCTCTTACAAAAAATAGTGGCAACAACAAATTATGTTCTAAGATACAACAAAATCACAATAAAAGAGCAGCTCTTTCCGTTCCTGAACAGTTTTTTTTTTTTTTTTGGTCACACTGTGCAGCTTGGGGGTCTTAGTTCCCCAACCAGGGATCACACCAGGGATGGAACCCAGGCCCCCAGCTGTGAAAGCTCCGAGTCCTAACCACTAGACCATCAGGGAAATCCCCTGAGTGCTTCTAAGGTACTCTTTTCATTCTAAGATGGCAACTACTCCCTTTCATCCACTGTTATGGTTTCTCCAATTACTGTACTATCCCAAGTGAAATGTGTTTTGGTTTTTTTTTTGGGGGGGGAGGGGGTGGGATAGGGTTTAGAAGAACAAATAAGATGACTAAGCCAAGTCCCTTAAAAAGATCAGTGTGAGAATTCTGAAAACAAACCGTCAGTTCATCTGCCAGAAAGGTAGCCAGTTGGTTCAATTCACCTCTTGCTCAAATGCTTCATGATGTGAACTGGGCCCACTATTTTTTTTGTTTGATTTTTGCTTGGCAATTCCAACAGACACAAAAATACAAGGAAAACACCAAGTGAAAATTTACCTATAAATGCTTTACCTTTCCTTTCTTTAAAAAAAACTATATATATATATATATATATATATTTTTTTTTTTTTTTTTGCCACGCCAAGCTGCTTATGGGATCTTGGTTCCCCAACCAGGGATCAAACCCAGGCCCAGGGCAATGAAAGCATGGAGTCCTAACCACTGGACTGCCAGGGAATTCCCTCTTTTCCTATTCTAATGACATTATAATTATTCCATAGAGGAATACCTGTTTTTGTGTACTGCTGCAGCAGTTACAGTTAGATATATGGGGCAATCAAGCTTTGCTGATCCAGAAGAAGAGAAGGAGGGGGAACAGAACATACATAAGCCCCAGATAAGCCCAAACCTCACCACAACTATGCGTTCTGGTTCCTTTTCCCTAGGTCATCTCCTTCCAACCACAAACAGCCAAAGGCAGGAAATAGAAGGGCGGGAAAGGAAGGAGATACAGTCAGTCAGTCTAGAGAACAGAACAACAGAGTTCTCATAGCTGGGACTTGGAAAACCTCGCTGACTTGTTTTACATTAAACCTGTGCTGGATTCTGAATGTGCAGTTATGAACACAATCAGAAATCAAAATCAATGCAGTCAGAAGTATCTTTTAACCAAAAGAGTTGTACATGCTCAACTCATTACTTCTAAGCATTTCAGCCCTCAAGTTACATCAGTTTTTACAAGACCACTCTCTGGAGGTTTTATGAAGAACACCCAAGAGCTCTGTGGGCTAACAGGCCAGGTCACTTCTGGCATGGGCACCACCACAGTGGCTCCATCATCAGCCTCTCAGTCTCACAGCACTTCCTCTTCTTTTCTTTCCTCTTTAATTCTCATTCCCTCTTTCTCCTCTGCCTATGCTATTTATAGAGGCTGCTTAAGCACTCTCACTACCTGTCCAATACAAAGGGCTAACAAGGCCACTGACTTCCATTTGAGAAAGTATACTGAAAAAAAAAAAGGTCATGAAGAGCCTAGGGGCAAGACGGGAATAAAGACACAGGCCTACTAGAGAATGGACTTGAGGATATGGGGAGGGGGAAGGGTAAGCTGGGACAAAGTGAGAAAGTGGCATGGACATATATACACTATCAAACGTAAAACAGATAGCTAGTGGGAAGCAGCCACATAGCACAGGGAGATCAGCTCGGTGCTTTGTGACCACCTAGAGGGGTGGGATAGGGAGGGTGGGAGGGAGACGCAAGAGGGAGGGGATATGGGGATATATGTATACATATAGCTGATTCACTTTGTTATACAGCAGCAACTAACACAACAATGTAAAGCAATCATCCACCAATAAAGATGTTAAAAAAAAAAGAAAGTATCAAGATGTACGGTTTCCTAAGCAAATAGAACTTCCTAAAAATGGTGGATGTCAGCATGGTATACTTTGCAGATTCAGACTCACTAGGTTTGATGAATTCTATCTCTATTTCCTAGCTATATTAGCTGTTATTTAACTTCTCACAGGGCCTAATTCCTAACTAATAAAGTTCCTGAAAGTAGCTGGTATATTATAGGTGCCCAATAAAAAGCAAATCAGTTTAACACACCCCCCCCAAACCTCCGAATTCCTTTAGAAGTTTTCAATTCATCCCCAAATCCAGAGTCTGCTGCACTGTTTCCCAGAGAAGCTTCCACAGAATCTCAAGATGCTTCTCAAGAAGTTCCGTGGTCAAATTGGTTTGAAAGACCCAGTATCCAATACCTGCCTTAGAGTCATAATTTCACATGAGCATAGTAAAGGCTTGGAGAAGTTCTGCAATAAATAAACCCACCTCCTTTTACCAAGCAATTTTTTCTTTTTTTTTTTTGGTCTAAAACCTTTAAGTAACTCACTGAAGAACTTCTCCAGAACCAATGAATGGAGGGATACTCTGATATTAAAGAGCAAATCATGAGGACCAGATTTGAGAACTACAAAGATGAGGTAAACAAATGAAACAGATGCTGAAGGTACAAAAAGGCAGCAGTAAATAACGCGCAGTCCCCTAAGATCTCCAGAAGTGTCTTGACCCAGCACCACCTTGAAGAGGCAGTACAGTTATCACCCTAGCTTCTACCCCCACCCCCAAAACGAGGCAAGTTTTATGCTCCACTCACCCACTAGAGCAACAGGTGGGAGGCTCTGGGTTGAGCAGGTGACGGCAGGCGCCATCTTATTTCCATGTACTGGATCCAAGGTTCTTTCACGCTTCTTGATGCACCCCACCCCCCTCCACCCAGCACTTACTCCTTCAGACATGCTGTAAGCCTCTCAAAGCTGAGAACAGTTTTCCACCTTGCTTCAACTCTTCCCTCTCAACCACACAGATTAATATACCTAATGCTTACTGAGTACTTACTAACTGTATGCCAGTTCCGTTCCTAATACACTAAAACTCACTGAATCCTCGAAACAACCCTATGAGGTCACTATTACTATTTCTCCTCTTTCACAGATAAGGAAACTGAGGCAGAGAGACGTTAAAGAACCTGCCCAAAGTTATATGACTAGTAAGCAGCAGGTAAGGAAGGTTCAAACCCAGGCTTCAGAGCACAAGCTTATAACTACTTTCCCAACTCATATTTACTCAGTTTTATTGACTGTCTACTGGACAAGGTCTAGTAAAACCTCATGTTCCAAGAGGAAAAAACTAGTGGATCCATCAATGATTGCAAAGTCTTTCCAAGAGGTACAGCTGACAGAGTATGTGACCAGTAGACTTGACCAAGCCCTGTCCTATGGCCCTGGGGCACAGTCAGGTCACTTCCAGGCAATGGCAGCACTGGTAGCCTGTGGGAGCTAAACGCTTATGGTAAAAACAAGTTCACTGGTGGGGACTTCCCTGGTGGTCCAGTGGTTAAGACTCCACGCTCCCAATGCAGGGGCCCGGGTTTGATCCCTAGTCAGGTTAGATCCCACATGCCACAACTAAAGATCCTGCATGCCGCAACTAAGACCCAGTGCAGCCAAAGAAATAAATTAAATATTTAAAAAAACAAAACAAAAAAACACCAAACAGGTTCACTGGAAAAGGTTAAGAATACCTGGTCTATTTTGTCCCTATGCCTCTAAAATCTATATCTAAGCCATTCCATACAAATTCATCCTCTACATTATCTCTACAAAATACACTATATAACCCTAAACAAAAAGCTCATTTCCCGTATTCAATCTGCCAAATAAGGTTATTAAAAGCCTCTTTGTCACCAACTTCAGATAGCAGATGTGTATTCTCTGAACACTAAAGCCAGTTTCTTCTTGTCATTCTTTCCTTTTGGTCTTTAAACAGAACCTGGGACCCAGGGCAGCGACAGAAGTGTTGAGTCCTCAAAGTGCACTGTGGGATCTCAAAAGAAAACTGGCTTTGACAGAAAGGAATGCAGTGTAACAGTGTCCGCTCTCAGGTCACAATTCCTAGGTTCAAATTCTGGCTCAGTCATTTACTAGCTGTGTGACTTTGGGCAATTTAATCTCTCTCAGTTTCCTCACCTATAAAATGGAAATATTTTAATAAGTGGAGATCATAGTACTTTCCTCACTAGATTGTTATAGACAGTAAATGAGACAAGGCACATAAAGTATTCAGCAAAAAAAAAAAGGGGGCTTCCCTGGTGGCAGAGTGGTTGGGAGTCCGCCTGCCGACGCAGGAGACGCGAGTTCGTGCCCCGGTCCGGGAGGATCCCACAAGCCGCGGAGCAGATGGGCCCGTGAGCCATGGCCGCTGAGCCTGCGCGTCCGGAGCCTGTGCTCCGCAAGGGGAGAGGCCACAACAGTGAGAGGCCCGCGTACCGCAAAAAAAAAAAAAAAAAAAAAAAAAGTATTCAGCAAACTGCCTGGCATAGAATAACCAGTCAATAAATGTTAGCTATTAATATTGTATATGCCTTTCTAAAATTCAAGAAATTCTTCTGTGTGGTTTCAAAAGAATAAGAGCTGGACGGGGAGGGGGAGAACAGAGACTAAGTAGTTTTTATAAAGACAGCAACTGAATCAATTGCCCTATGTGGAAAACAGGGTACATGGCAGAAAGAAAAATGACCACAATGCCCATGAACTTTCCACACCCCATGCACAAACTTTAGCAATCCACACCTTCTCTCTTGGGCCAAGGATCTGACCTCATATCTGTTATGAAAAGGTGGAGCTCAATATTAAGGTAAGAGCTGAGATTAAAGTTGTAACACCAAGATGTGGGGAAAGCTCAAATAAAACTGCCTGCTGCTATTTCCACATTCTGCAACCAACAAAACACATACACAAACAAAGTGTTGAGAACTGAGTTTCAGGGACCGTTTGCCATCATGTCACTGCACAGTAATGCAAAACCCTAAACACCATGAAGGTGGTAAAAAGTAGAACATATTTGATTTAGGGTAAATACAAAAATATTCCCATCTCATGTTATAATGCTATTAAACCAACCAGACTGAGAAAGACCTCAGATAACTGTGGGCTTAAATATCCCCACGCTTGGGACGTCCCTGGTGGCGCAGTGGTTAAGTATCCGCCTGCCAATGCAGAGGACATGGGTTTGAGCCCTGGTCTGGGAAGATCTCACATGCTGCAGAGCAGCTAAGCCCGTGTACCACAACTAATGAGCTTGCGCTCTAGAACCCGTGAGACACAACTACTGAGCCCGCTCGCCACAACTACTAAAGCCCACACGCCTAGAGCTGGTGCTCCGCAACAAGAGAAGCCACCACAATGAGAAGCCCGTGCACCGCAACGAAGAGAAGCCCCTGCTCACCGCAACTAGAGAAAGCCCGCACACAGCAACGAAGACCCAACACACCCAAAAATAAACAAACAAACAAATAAATAAATTTATTAAAAAGGAAAAAAAGTTAAAAAAAAATCTCCACTCTCTTTTTAAAATTGGTATGTGTTAACAACAAAGAGACTACCCCATCTCCCCATTTCTGGCCAGAGTGAATAAATCTAAATTAGGACTCTCCTAAAAGGGCAAGTCTGCAAAGCCTGGTTCAGGAGCCTCCTAATTCACAGGAGATTGGCCTGGATCTCGTCTCAGCTGGTCAGGACGAAACTGCTTCAACTTGGGAACAGTGAGAAGGTGCTAAGACTCTTGGCGCTGTTACACAGATAACAACAACCTCAGAATTACTCTGTACCTCACAAATCTCAAGTACTAAGTGCCTAAATCTCCTTAATACTCCCCAAACAACTCCAATGGCATGGGTAAGAGAGTCACATCTCAATCTCTGGCAAGGAAGATCCGGTACAGATAATTTAAATTCTCAGAGAATCAGCTCAGCTGGGTCTGTTCCCAACATCTAGGAAGACTCAGGCCACAGTCCTCAAAGTTACTGAACAAGGAGAGGCCCTGGAGTACAGGACAGACAATGCTGAGGTCCAAGAAAAAAATTAAGTTCCATTCACTTTCAGGGAAGGGATTGTCTCCACTGTCTTATTTCTGAATTATTTCCTGAAAAAAAATCTTTCCTCCACTAATCGCTTTGAAAACTAGAACCCCCTCATTGTGGAGGGCAGTCTCTGGACGCTAAGATCTCTTGAACACAGTCAGCCGGTCATCAGCTTATTCTGGGCTGGTCACAGAGGGCTTTCTTTTATAACCAAGGCACTGAGCTCACCACCTTCGTCCTCCGCGGGGGAAGAGGACGGTAAAAGTATTTTGGAAAAATGCCCAAGAAAGGAAAAAGCTGACCGGTTTCCTGAGGGTGTCTCCATCCCTCCCGGCCAGTATGCGGTGACTTCCTACCAAAGGCCACCAGGGGAGTATGGCCAAACCCGGCTCTCCAACACTGCAGGAAATGTTTCAAGCCTAAAAAGCCACTTGTAGGATTATCGGATTCATTCCGGGCACCGCTGCCAAGTGATGCCCCCGCAGTGCCAACATCCCCCTCAGCTCTTTTGTCCCCACGTTGCTCGGCCCTGCTCTGGCGCTAGCCCCACCCTGGGGCCGAAGCAGTTCCCCTTCCCCTGGGCTGTCCTCCCAAGTCACACCCAGAGGCCTGGGTCAGCGGCTCCTCCTCCCCCACACACTCCCGCTCGTCCGTGGGAGCGAGCCCCGGCAGCTGGCTGTCCCCCGGGCCACGGTCACTCCGGCCCTCTGCCTACGTCCCTCGTGGGGCTCAGCTCTCGAGGAGCAGCCGGCCAGGCTGGGGAGTTACGCGGCCCTCACCCCCGCCCGGGGCCTCCCGTCCCGTCCGTCCCTCACCGGGCGGAGGCTGGGCGGGCGACGGTGGCACCGGCGGGCGCGGGCCGCTGCTGTTGATGATGTAGTGGGAAACGCGCGAGTTCTCGGAGACGCTGAGCACATAGTCCCCGGGGCTGGTGCTCGAGTCCCGCACCAGGAACACCCCGTGCCGCTGGCCCTGCAACAGCGCCACCGCCTCCTGCCGACTCAGCCGCCCCCAGTACCAGCTACTCCGCTCCTCCGAGTCGAAGTTGCCTGCCATGGCCGCCTCCGCGCCTACACGCTGGGCCGCCGCCGCCGCCGCCGCCGCCGCCGCCGCCGCGCGCGCCCCTCCAGCCCCGACGCCCGCCGCCCAGCGGACCGGCTCGGGTCTCAGCCTCTCAGCAGCGCCCGAAATGGCGGCGGAGGCCGCGGGCCTTCCCCACCGGAAATGACGCGCTCCCTGCCCCTGGGAGGATGCCGGGAAGGGGACCGCGCCCGCCATTGGGAGAAGGGCAAGGCACGGCTCTTGCGCGCACTGCGCATGCGGCCTCTTGGGCGTCGTCGCGTGGCGGGGACCGGGATTGCAGAGGGTGGAGAGGCGGAGTCTAGGGCCGAGGGGCGGGGCCTCAGCTCCCAGTCCACTGATGGCCACACGGTTCTTCGCTTCTCCGGGTTTCAAGTTCCTGGAAGGCCCAGGTTTTCTAGGCAGTGACTAGGAGACAAAATTAGAGTAAAAAGGTGATGTGGCCCCAGGGCCTGAGTTCCCTGAGACAGTCTTTTTCTGATGGTTCCTCCAGCTTCTCCCCAGGCCTGCTAAAGTTCTTGTTTTCATTGATTCATTCAGCAAACAGTTGACCACATTTGTCCTGCTGGTGCAAAGGTCATCAAGGCTGGGCCCTTTCCTCACCGAATTCTCAGAACAGTAGGAGGAACCAGGAAACAGTCAATGACGAAGGAATAACAAGTGACACGATGGGGAAGGGACAAGGGGCTCTAGGAATACAGAGCAGGGCCCCCTAATCCACTCTGTAGAGGAATCCAAGAGGGCTTCCCAGAGGAGGTGGCTTGAGCTGAATATTGAATGGCAATCGGGGAAGAGCATTCAAGACAAAGGGAACAGAGTGTGCCAAGCCAGGTGGAAGTATGGAGTTCTCCTCTCCGTTGAGACTCGCAGTCATCTGCCCAGATCCTCTAAACTCTAATTGTGGTCATGGGTATCCTCTGCTCTCCCTGCCATCAAGATCATTTCTATCTCTGCATCCCATATCTATATCTGTATTCCTGTGACAGCCTGCTCACTGGTGTTCTATACTCTTGCTGCCCCTAATCGCATAGCACACATCTGCCAGTTTGCACTTTCTAAATTATAGCTCTGAGTCTGCTGCTACCCTGTGTAAAACTTTTAACAGTCTCCAGGTGTTAGAACTCCCAGTTTATCTCACAGTATGAAACGAGGCCACAGTCTCATCTTCACCGCTCCTACATGAATCTTGTGTTTCTTCTTTCTGGAATACCCTTCACTCCTTTTGGGATCTCAAACTCAAATGCCTCCCCTTTCTTGACCATCACATCACTCCCTCTCTGCATCTACAGCACAATGTCCATATTATCTCTATTAGAGTTCGTACCTCTTATACTGTAATCTTTCATTTACACGTCTGCATTCCATGCTAGATCTCCTCAAAGGCCAGGCATCTAGTGTAGGACACACTCCATAATCATTTCATAATAACAGCTAACAGGGCTTCCCTGGTGGCGCAGTGGCTAAGAGTCCGCCTGCCAGTGCAGGGGACATGGGTTCGAGCCCTGGTACAGGAAGATCCCACATGCCGTGGAGCAACTAAGCCCGTGCGCCACAACTACTGACCTGCGCTCTAGAGCCTGCGAGCCAGAACTACTGAGCCTGAGTGCCACAACTACTGAAGCCCGTGCACCTAGAGCCCGTGCTCTGCAACAAGAGAAGCCACCACAATGAGAAGCCCGCGCACTGCAACAAAGAGTAGCCCCCACTTGCCGCAACTAGAGAAAGTCGGCACAGAGCAACGGAGACCCAATGCAGCCAAAAAAAAAAAAAAAAAAAGCAAACAGCTAACATTTATTCAGGGAATACTACTTGCCAGGCATAGAGCTAACTGCCCTTAGATAGATCATTTCTTTTAATCCTCTCAACAACCTTATGGGTTGGTCCCATTCTACAGATGAAGCCGGAGAGTTAGGTGACTTGTCCAGATACACATAGCCACTGAGTTGGGAGCCAGGATTCAAATCCTGGGAGGAGAAGAGAACTATGGTCACTCTGCTCTATCCTCAGGCTTCTGGGATAGGAATGGCAAGAGATGGGGGTGGGGAAAGGATGGCAGAAATAGATTTTTTTTTTTAATCAGTCAGCCCTGGGTTTTATGGTCTTATATGAATAACACACCTATTCCAGACCCACTTCACACACCCCTGGGCCTACTCTGGAAAGGGTTGGGGAGCAAGGACAACTTCCCTGCTGTGGGTGATTCATCGTGACCCTGGCTTTGTCACAGCATGTCACCACAAGCCAGCAGAAGAAGCCAGCCCAAGGTGAATTGTGGTCCTTTGGGAAAGAGACATGCCTGCTCTTCATTTCCCCAGGATGACTGGGTAAGGTCCTGCCTATGGGGATCTGAAGCCGTGCCTCTAAGCCCCCTCTCTGGGGCACATGGACATGACAGAAGAAAATACCTTAAAAGAAAAGAAAAGAAAGAGGGGGTGAGGGAGAAAGAAAGAAATGAAGGAAGAAAGGAAGGAAAGAAACAAAGAGAGAAAGAGAAGACAGAGAGAGGGAGGAGAGAACAAATCATAACTAAGCTGGAAAGTAAGCAAGGAGATTGGTAAGGAGGGGATACCCAGCACCAAGCAGCTATTCAAATGTGTTCTTCCTTGGAGCACAGAGAACCTATAAATGCAGAGGCCAACAAGGTGGGAACAGGAATGGCCTTGGGACAAGAAGAAGGCAAGCCCCTCTGCCCCTTCCTCCTTTCTCTTCTCCTCCTCTCCCCTTCATACATAAGGATTTACAGCTATAATGGTGGCTTTTGGCCCCTGATAAGCCTGAGATCTGCCCTACAAAGAATGTAAAGGATGTGACCTTCTTGTTTAGGAAGATGCTCCTGGAGTTGCCTGAAGGAGAAGCAGAGATGAAAGGAGAAAAGAAAGGGAAGACTTCCCTGTTCAAGAGAAAAACACATCAAAGTCCTCTACTCCTTCCCCTCTAACCAAAGAAAGGCATTCCTGGGAATTCCCTGTCGGTCCAGAGGTTAGGACTCCGTGCTTTCACTACCGAGGGCAGTTCAATCCCTGGTTGGGGAACTAAGATCCACAAGCGGTGTGGCAAAAAAAAAAAAAAGAAGAAGAAGAAGAAGAAAGGCATTCCTTATTTTATTTATTTTTAAAATAAATTTATTTATTTAGGCTGAGTTGGGTCTGCTGCTGCGCTCAGGCGGGCTTTCTCTAATTGCGTTGAGTGGGGGCTACTCTTCATTGCGGTGCACAGGCTTCTTATTGCGGTGGCTTCTCTTGTTGTGGAGCACGGGCTCTAGGTGCGCGGGCTTCAGTAGCTGTGGTACACGGGCTCTAGAGCGCAGCCTCACTAGTTGCGGCACACGGGCTCAGTAGTTGTGGCTCACGGGCTCTAGAGCGCAGGCTCAGCAGTTGTGGCACACGGGCTTAGCTGCTCCGCGGCATGTAGGATCTTCCCGGACCAGGGTTCGAACCCGTGTCCCCTGCACTGGCAGGCGGATTCTTAACCACTGTGCCACCAGGGAAGTCCCACATTTCTTATTTTAGCAAAGGACGAGGAGCAGAGGTTCAAGGACCTATTTTCCTGCCTATGTCTCCTAAGATGATGAAAACTGCCTCGTACATCTGTGCAAGTCGTGCGCTGCACAACTCCAGGGTACTATGTAAATGAAGCCCTCTGGAGTTGGGCTACTCACACTCGCTTTTCCTTTAAAAAAAAAAGATTATTTATGAAGATGACAACAATTGCTATTTAGAGAGAAAACTGACACATATTGCAAAGTGTGTGTGAGAGAGAAAGGGAGAGACAAAAGTTGGTGGGTGTATAGGCACCATTGGTATTGGTGGGAAAGTAAACTTCTGCCCAGTTTTCATCCATGGATGGAGACGAGGAGAGAGAAAGGAGACAGAAAAATTTCCAAGTCTCTGCTGGAGTTTCTGGATAATGAAGAAGAGAGATGCCCCACCCCCAGTGGGTAGCCCATAGTTTTGCAGAGACAAGGACCTGTCTAAAGATGTACAAAGGTAGGGTCTGGAGGCAGACACTAGGGGAAACTCTGGGGAGAAAAGTGAGGGGATTGCAAGGCAGGTGGAGGGGAGGAGAGCACGCTGGGAACCAAGGCAGGAGATGAGACCTTCCTAGAAAGGTCAGTGAGATGTTCTCAGGGGTGACATGCTGCAGGGCTTTTGAGAATCACTTGTCTGCTTTGCTACGATGTAATTCCCCCTGATTGCCCCATCCTTTAGGAGAGCTGCTCACACAGATGCCTTTTGCAGGGAGGAAACAAGGAGAAGGTGTCTGGGAATTCCCTGGTGGTCCAGCGGTTAGAGATCTGTACTTCCACTGCAGGGGAACTAAGATCTTGCATGCCACACGGTGCAGCCAAAAAAAAAAAAAAAAGAAAAGAAAAGAAAGGAGAGGGTGCCAACTTCCTTGTCTCTGTCCTCGTGGAGCTGAGAAAAATCGAGAACATCTGAAGGCGGTGAGATGCAAGTATGCCTATCTTCTCCTCTTCTCCTCCTGCCCACTCCTCTCTGGTCCCACTAACCATCCTCTTCCTCCATGCTTTGACTTGCTGTTCCGTCTGCCCGGATCTCCACAGTCACTCCCTCAGAGACCTCCTTCAGGTCTCTGCTCCAACGTTGCCTCTTCAGGGAGACCTTCCCTCACCCGCCCATTTGACACTGCAAACTGCATACTCAACTCTCCCACTCCCCCTTCTCTGCTTGATTTTCCTTGCACTTATCCCCTTCTAATTTTACAGATCTGTTTCATGCGTTGTCCTTTCTTCCCCTATAGAATGCAAGCTCCGTAAGAGCAAGGATTTTGGTCTTTTTGCTCCTGCTATATCTCAAGTGCCTGGCAGAGAGCCTGGCATATAGGCATTAAGTGAATATTGGTCGAATGATGAAACGAATGAAAGGAGAGTCCAGTGGAGGCACTTGTTCAAAGTCAGCTTCCTGTAATTGTCAGGTATCTCCTGGAGGGCACTGCACTTCCCACAGGAGGTGAGCAAGGGGTGCAAAGCATTCTTGGTTACTTCTCAAAAGGACGTGTCCTCGGCTGCATCTGGGCTATGTCTGGGGCGTCACTCTCACATGTGCTCCAACTTGCTAGAGGAAGGCGTGTTGTTACAGTTGTAAAGCTGGTAATTGCACCTATCACAATGCTTATCTTATCTGTCGGCTTCTTGGTGTCAGCTTCTTGGAACCGCAGTTACTACTGACAGAGTGAACAAATTATTGTGGTGCTTTCATTTTTCTTTAACTTAATTCGCAGGGAGGTGTCCAAATCTAGGTGTGTTCACAGGATTGTGCCAAACCCAAGATAAGTCATACATTACGCGGTATCTGCTCTTTGGGAACTTCTGTCCTAGGTGATGAATCTAAACCCCTTGGCAGGTAGCCTGACTCCAAACTAAACCTCTCCCTGCCTTTAAGCCTTGCACCTGCCATTCCTTCTACCTACAAGGCCCTTCTCTTTTGGGAAAACTCTTAGCCTGCCGAGGAGCTCTGTGGTTGCAGCTTGCAACACTTACTCCCTTTCTTCTGCAGGCAGCACTCTGATTTGGGGGGAAATCACCTGTTCGCAGTCTTGGTCCTTGCAATCAGGTGTGGTTCCTGCTTCTGCCTGGGGGGGGGAGCAGGCACATGACCCAGGCCCGGCAGGCATATATCAGAATGAGCTCTTCTCCCTCACTACACGGACCGGGTCAGGGAAGAGCACCTCATTCAACCTCATTCAAGCTGCTCCACTGAGAATCAGCTGAGGCTTTGGAATCACTGGGAAAGAGGCACTTTCTTTTTCTGCTTCCGATGCTGAATTACAGAATGCAAGCCTGGAGCTGCCCGTAGCTGCTGCCGCCACCACATGAGTGGAGAACCTGCCTGAGAATGGAGCCACCACCCAGGAAGGCTGAGCCAAGATGGTTCCAGACACATTCCTGATAGTGAGTGCCTGGAAGGAGCCCTACCCTGGAACTGTTAAGCTGCTAATGCTAATAAACGTCCTTTTCTGTTTAAGCCAGTTTGAATTGGGTTTGTCACTTGCAGTGGAGTTTGGAGATTACCCTTTGAGACCCACTTCAAATGTTTTCTTCTCTGAAGTGTCAGCAACCCTCATCCCCACCTGAGTCAATCTCTCGTCACTGTGCCCTTGATGCCTGTACTTCCCACACTGGGCTGTTTCCATTCACTAGGCCTGCCTGCCAGGCTGAGGACCACACGGCAGGGACTGTGTGACGACCCGCCCTCCGCCACAGCACTGGGCCAGGCTGAGTGGCCTTTCCATGGACAGTCAATGAAAGAGGGAGGCCACGTTGCAGCTACTGGTCACTCCTACTCTTTCCCCCAGGGAGGGAGCCCAGCCTCCTTCCTTCTGGGCATAAGGCAAAAATTATAATACAAGACCCCTGGCTGCCTTCTAGGGGTCCTCTCCCTTTTTTTTTTCTTAATTATTTTAGTTTTTGGCCGTGTTGGGTCTTTGTTGCTGCAGGCGGGCTTTCTCTAGTTGCGGCGAGTGGGGGCTGCTCTTCGCCGCGGTGCGCGGGCTTCTCATCGCAGTGGCTTCTCTTGTTGCGGAGCACGGGCTCTAGGCACGTGGGCTCAGTAGTTGTGGCTCATGGGCTTAGTCGCTCCGCGGCATGTGGTATCTTCCCAGACCAGGGATCGAACCCGTGTCCCCTGCACTGGCAGGCGGATTCTTAACCGCTGCGCCACCAGGGAAGTCTTCCCTTTTCTAACATTCACAAGGAGACCGAAGTTGGCAAACACGTATTGCTTTATTTAGTGTTTCTCTGGATTGCAGAAGTGTCAGCAGTGGGCTGAGACCCCCCCCCAGGAGGGCAGAGGCAGCTGGGCAGTCCCCCAGCCCCTCTGGGGAGGTGGGGGGGAGGGGGAGAAGCAGCAGAAAGAGGTGACGCCCCTGCAGCTCCTCCCAAGGCCGGCCCCTTCCCCAGGCTCCCAGGATAGGGAGGGGGGTCAGGGGCCAGTAAAGGCCCTATGTCCTTGAATTGGGGCCAAAGTATATGGGCAGGGTGTTTGTCAACCTAAGGCATGGACTCAGGCAGGAGAGCTCCTCCCACCTGGTGGCCCCCAAGGGTGATTGCTGGTCAGGAAGCCACATGCACCCTTAAGGCATGAGCCTGTTTCACGGGGCCCCCATCCCTGGGAGAGGCAGTGAGGTGTGCTGAGGACAGGGTTGCAGTCTGGTTTTGCCCCAACCTGCTGGATGACCTTGGGCAAGTCCCTTCCCCTCTCTGGGCCTCTGTCTCTTGCTCGTCACACCAGGAGACTAGACTAGGTGATCTCTCAGAGTCGTCCAAATTCTATGCTCTAGGGGTCCTGTACCCTACTCCAGGATGCCCTCAGGCTGGGATGATATTAGAAGGGCATTTTTAAGGCAGGAAGGAGGGGGCAGGCAAGGGTGGTCTCAGCCCCCAGGGGGATGTTGGAGTGGGCTACAGGTGGGCAGGCAGACGGACAAGGTGCCAAGGAAACGAGGAGGAGAGGGTGGCCTGGGCAGGGAAGAGGGCACCAAGGCCCAGACCGCCCACCCTCTCAGCTCCATTCCCTGCCCTGCTGGAGTCAGGGAAAACACATCCAGTGTGTCTTGGGGGTGGGAAGATGGCTTTTTTAAAAAATAGTTTCCTATAAAGCATCAAAAAATCTCAGAGAAAACCTCAGCAAAAGTTCCCTTCTCTCAAATATTTGGCATTGGCAGTGGGGCTGGCGTGGCTGCCTCTGGCCCCGGCTTTCCTATTGCTGTGGCCCGGCCTGGCCCACTCCTGGGGCAGCTCCCTGGTCCCTGCTGCTCCCTCAAGAGAGGGGCGAGCGGCAGGCAGGAGTTTGTTGGTGGGCTTCAAGGTGTCCCTGGGTCCCTGTCTGGAAGCTCGAGTCTTTGGTAACTGGGAAGGGGAGAAGGGGATGAGCAAAGCACTGGGAGGCGGGAGGGGGGTCCAGTGGGCGCCTTCATCACCGAGAGTTCAGCCGTGGGGCCACCTGTGGGACGGGGGAGAAGCCCAGGTGGTGAGCCGGAAGCAGAGGTGCTTCGAGCACTTGTCTTCACGGCTTAGATATGTCACAGCGCGCGGGGGCAAGCTGGGGGAGTGGTCTAGAGGCCTTGGCGCTGGAGACTCCAACCCTATTCCCACGGGAGCCACTGCCCTGGCCAGAGCGGGCCTCCCCTCCCCCCAGCACACTCTCACCCCCCTGATCCCCCCCGCCCCCGCGCTGCCATGTTTATGACCCTCTGCACTGTGGGAGCTCAAAGGACCCACGGCGAGGCTCCCAGGCTCTGCCCAGCACTGCTGAGGTTGGAAGGCTCGGCCACCAGAGGCTCTGCCCTGGCCCCAGGGCCCTCAGCGGGAGGCAGGGTGCTGCTGCCAGGCCCCACTCACCACAGCCAGGTGCCCGTTCTTGGCCTTGGTGACGAGCAGCTCCGAGCCGGTCGTGAAGTCGATGATGCCATCCCTGCCGGGACCCCCTGCGAACGTGATGCTGGAGGGAAGGTGGTGCGTGAGGCCCACCCGCCCCACGCACGCACAGCCCCCTCCCCGCCCCTCCCCGCCTCACCTGCCCTGGTTGATGTTGATGTTATTCACGCGGTCGGCGCTGAGGGCTGTCTTGGTCAGTGTCTCAATCACATGGTCACTCTGCAGCACCACGTCCCCCTGGGGGCCCAGACGGGGTCAGGGGGTCAGGCCCTGCCCAGAGCTAGAGAAGCACCCCCCCCGGCCCCCCCCCCGAGTCCCCCGAGGGCCACCTTCTGCTTATTGTCCTCACGCTGCACGTGGAGCACAAAGAGGCTGTCGCTCAGGCTGCTGACGGAGATTCCTGAGGCGGAAGGGCAGAGGTCAGGGATCAAGGGTCAGAGCAGGGGCCCTCCGCGCCCAGCCCTGGACTCCGGCTCACCGGTCAGGTTGGCGTACTCAATCCTCTGCTTGACTTTGGCATCCTCCACAATGAGCACGGCGCTGGGCGTCAGCAGCAGCTGCCGGGAGCGGGGCTTGTAGCCCTTGCGGTCATATTTCACGACGGGCACTGCGTACTGGGGACAGAGCGTGGCTGAGGGGCCTCCTCACCCTCTGCCCAGGCCCTGACTCCCCGACCCAGGCCTCGGGCAGCAGAACTGTTTGGGATTGAGGGCCGCCTGCAGGCAGCGTCTCACCTGGATGGGCTCAGAGCCCAGGGCCTGCAGCACTTTGGGGCTGATCTCATCTGCACCTGCAACCCGGATGGGGGAGGGGAGGTGAGAGGAGGAGGGGGCTAGGATGGTGATGGAGGGCTTACGCGCTGGGAAGTCAGGGGCTCACCAAGCCGTGTGCTAATGAAGAGCCTGGGGACACTCTGGGGGTAATTGTCCTTCTTGCCCTTGAAGATCTCACTAGCCACGGCTTTCTGCTGCAGCTGAGGAGGCAAGGGCGGGGAGGGGGGCGGTCAGAGGGATGGCGGCCATCACAGCAGGGACAGGCCCAGCCTCAGGAACTGAGACAGCTTCCCTCACCCTCCTCTGGCCCCAGCACCAGAGGCTAAGCCCTACCACCAACACTCCCCTTTAGCCCCTTCTCTCCCTTACCCCCATCCCCACTGACCAAGGCACAGGCTCCTTCAGAAGGGTCATGACAGACAGTACTGTCAGGGTTCAGGCCCCACTTTGGGGATAATTCCCCATCACAGCAGGCCTTGGAACCCCTGAGATAAAGCTCCAGCCTGAGATCTGGCTGGTTGCTGATACTCAAAGAACTACCACAGGTTGGGATTTCCCTGGCACTGCAGTGGTTAAGACTCTGCTTCCACTGCAGGGGGCACAGGTTCGATCCTTGGTTGGGGAACTAAGATCCTGCGTGCCACAAGGTACGGCCAAAAAAATTTTTTAATTTTTTAAAAAACCACTACTGCAGGTTAATTCTGCTGCGTGCGTCCTTTAGCATCATCCTATACTGAGTTGGCAAATACAGGCATGTCAGCCACCAACGTCTCTCTCTGGAACTACTCTATCAGACTCAAGCTGCAGCCTTTTCAACACAGGGCTCTGGGCAGCCTCTACCAGGCCAGCGGAGCTGGTCTAGAAGATAAACCCTATTTGCCGTGCAAAATCTACTCCAGCCGCGGCTTCATACATGAGGCCAAACGGGCTGGGATCCATTTGAGGGCACGTGGTAAATTGGGGTGAAGGTCCTCCAGGCCAGCACTCTTCGAGTGGCCCCCTGGCTAGTCCCCCAATGTCTGCCTCCCAGCCCCATACCTGCTGCTTCCACTCAGGGCTGATGCTCCGGCAGTACTTCCACACCATATTCTTCCGGCACAGCTCCTGCAGCAGTTTCGAGGCCTGTGGGCGCGAGCGAGGTCAGGGCACCCAGGCAGCCTGGCTCCCTTCCCTCTGAAGACAACAGGCATGTGCCTACCATCAGGCCTTGGCCTAAGTGACACCCCCTCAACCTGGACCACTCTTCCATTCCTGAGTTGCTTCTTTGCAAAGAACTCATTCTTGGGACTTCCCAGGTAGCGCAGTGCTTAAGAATACGCCTGCCAATGCAGGGGACGCGGGTTCGAGCCCTGGTCCGGGAAGATCCCCCATGCCGTGGACCAACTAAGCCCGCGCGCCACAACTACTGAGCCTGCGCTCTAGAGCCCGTGAGCCACAACTACTGAGCCCGCGTGCCACAACTACTGAAGCCCGCGAGCCTAGAGCCCATGTTCTGCAGCAAGAGAAGCCACCGCAATGAGAAGCCCACACACCGCAACGAAGAATAGCCCCCACTCGCTGCAACTAGAGAAAGCCCGCGTGCAGCAACGAAGACACAACACAGCCAAAAACAAATAAATAAAATGAATAAATTTATATAAAAAAAAAAGAACTCGTTCTCTGCAGCCCAGCTCCAGTTCCCTTCCCTTCCCTGATGGCTCCTCTGGTCACATGGTTATTAGGTCCCTCCGCTGAGCCTGCTGGTGGTTCCTAACTCAGCAGGGAGGGCCCACGGACCTCACGCAGGGCAGGTGGCGGCGTGGGCCAGGAAGTGTCCAGGATATTCCGGGGCAGCTGCCGCCGCAAGTTGAGCAAAAAAGAGGTGCGCACGTGATCCAGGAAGAAGGCGTTCTCGGGGCAACGGGGTGCGTGGCGCAGAATGAAGCCGCGGATGAGCCTGTGTGGGGGGGTGAGAAGCCTGGTAACGGACCCCCGCACACACACACTCTGCACCCCGCCCCCCATGGCGTCCAGGGCTCACCGCCGGATGGCCTGTGCTGCCCACTTCCTCTTGGCTGCCTTCCTCCGGCCCAGGGTTCCTCGCCACCACGACTGGATGCAGATGGCTGCAGAGGCCACAGACGGCTGACCTCTGTCTCCTCCCCACCCTTACCCTAGCCCCTGCCCTCCTGAAGACCCCTGGGCCCCCAAACCTGATCGCTTCACCCGGAGGAATTTCTGCCGCCAGTGAAAGCCCCTCCAGGTGGCCTGGATCTTCGTGGCTGTAATTGGGAAAGAAAGTCCCTTGGCCAGAGCGCAAGGGACCCGGCTGGGGGCCGGGCACTGTCAGAGCTCACTGAGTGGCATGAGTGAGGGGAGTGGCTGAATGAGCATTAAGTGAAGGGAGAGTAAATGAAAGAGCAAGGGAGCGAGCAAAGCAACATGAGAACATGCAGAGTGTGTAGCCAAGGGCAGGAGACTGGGGCTGGTGACGAGGAGGGCAGCTGAATGTGGGCGTGGCGGACTTCCTGGAGAAGGAGCCCAAATGCAGTGATTTCTTTCCTGCTCCCCAGAGTGGACTCCACTGGGATAGGAAGGGTGGGGCCCCTCCCTCACCCAGGCTCTGCCGCCGGACCTCCAAGGCGTCCTCTGTGGCAAACAGGGTCTTGGGGAAGCGGATGAAGATCTTGGTCCTGTGAAGGCAGCACTGATCGGCCCCTGGTTGCCACCCCCGTGCCCCCCAAACACCAGGCGTGGGAGCCACTCACCTGCCCATCTTGTACTCTTCCGGCTTGTAGCCGAGGTGTCTGACCAGCACAGCCACCCCATCCTGGGGCCGTCCTGCCCATATGGGCCATGTCTCTGGGCACAGTGACTTGTACCTGGGGACAGGAGGGGTAGAAATGCACTCAGCCCCCACCCCTGCCAGCATCCTTCTCTGGGGGCCCAAACCAGCTTTCCCGGGCATCTGCTGGGTGCTCCCACTGACTCACAGCTCACAGAAAGCCTGAGAGGTCGCTCTGTTACTATCCCCACTTTAGAGATGAGGAAATTGACGTTTCTCATCTGCTGAAAGTCATGGGGCTAGAAAGTGGTAGAGGTAGAATTCACACCTGATTGACTCCCCAGGCCCCTAACTCAGGATAACCCCAAAGCTGCTCTATCCTTTCTGAGCTGATTGGAAACTCTGTCCTTTTCACAGGCGTTTACTATCTCCGCTGGTGAGAGATAGGCATGTGGATGCACGCTTCATGGACCCCTGAGCAGCTGCTCTGTGAGGGCAGGGCCTGTGGGGGTGGGGGGGGGCTGGTCTTTGCCCTACCAAGCTTGACATTAGGCCTGCAGCATGGAGGGGCCCCTGGTGTGGATCCCACAGCAGCTCAGAGGCCCGTCCCTGAATGGGGCGGAGAATCGCTGTCCTCCCTCCCGGGATCAAGGAGGCGCCGACGACCCTCCCACCCTTTTCCCCTGGCGCTGAGCCAGGCCCCGCCCCACCTCTGCAGGAAAGCCTCGTATTTGCGGCGATAGGCAAAGCCGGCTCTGCGCACGCGCAGGTTCTCCATCAGTCCCAGGTACTTCACCTGGTGCCGGATCAGCACCTCGTCAAAGCGGCCTGGGGGAGGGATAACCGGGTGGTCAGAGGGCTTTTGCCGCCAGATGGCCGTTGCCTCTGCAGGGGAGGCACAGCCTGCACTGGCCCAGGGGGCAGAGGGCTTACCGGGCTGCTTGGCGTCATTGGGCTTGATGCAGCGGACGTAGGCAGGCTCCTTAGACTTCAGGATCTCCACCAGCTGCAGGAGGCTCATCTTGAACTGGGTGGCCACCTGGTCAGCCAAGATGAACGGAAGGTTGGTCGGAGCTGGGCTGAGGCCGCTAACCCCTGCAGATGTCGCTCCCCGTGGCGGAGCTCTGAAACCCCCCAGAGACCCCTCCCTGGGGCAAAACAGAACCAGTTCCCACAACTACCCCTGCCCTGCGTGGGCCCTTACTTTTTTTTTTTTTTTTTTTTAATTACAACACTTTATTCCAGCATCGGCAAAGGTCAGAATTCTGAAGCTCCTGAAGACTGGGCAGCATTTCCAAGTGAAATGTTACAACTTTACAAGTTTTGTTTCTTATTTAATTCTATATGCAGGAACTGAAACTTGGTAAAAGAAAAAATGCAAAAGAGCCAGAAAAAAAGATGTAATCAAGTTGTAGCATATAGATGTGCTCTTCAACTAAATTTACTGTGCCTATTGGAAAGCAGATGAAAGACAACTATCCTAGTAAATTAACAGATTGCCAGAAACAGGCTAAGAACCCTCATTTCTATTTAGTGGGGAGAAAACAAAACAAAACAAAAACGAAAGCAAAATGAAAGCTCTACTATTTCCATACTTTGTTTAGAGACAGAGGCTATAAACCCATGAAGGTCAACAAAATCTCCAGATCCCCTTCTCCCATCACCCCTCCCTCACAACAGAGGAAGGAGCCAGACTACATCACCTGCATCCCTCTGGCCGAGCTAGAGACCTCAGTTGAAGAACCTCATTCCCGTCTTAAAAATCCTGTTCAGGTCTCCTGGCAACCTCAATCCTATGTCTTCCTTTGGCAGCCACTCTTTCTCTTTTTAGAATTTCGGGGCCGCATTCCTAAACAGTGTGTCCTACTCCTATGCGTTCAACCGTTATCCCTGTACACTGCACTGCAGGACCTTCAAAGACTTCAGGCCTGTGGGAGAAGCGGATGCCTCAGCAAAGATTTGCAATCCACTGCGGTCCCATTAATGCCAGGGGCGTATGTCTGGGGGTTCTGGAAGCATCAAGAAGGGGCAACTATTTCAGTCTGTGGGGTAGGGGGCATCAGGAAGAGTCTTCTGAAAATAACCCTTCAGCTGAGAATTAAAGGGTAAGTAGGAGACAGCCCGAAGGCAGGCAGGAGGGGACGGCATTCAGGCAGAGCAACCAAGTGAGCCAAGGCTTGGTGTACACGGGGCACTACAAGCAGTGCAAGGATCCACAGAGGGAGTAAAAAAGATAGTGTCAGAGAGGCAGTATCACGGTAGGACTCGAGAGTCACATTAGGGAGATTAAATTCTATCCTGAGGGAAATAGGGAGCGAAAGAGGAATTTGGAGGGAGGGAATGACAGGAAAAGATCTGCCATTTGGAATAGCTCTACAGCAGACAGGTGGAGGATGGTTGGTAAGGACAGACTGGGAAGCCAGGAGACCACAGAGGAGGCTGTGGCTGGCTCAGAGGACCAAACTGGAGTAAGGGATACAGAGAGGCCGAGAGGCAAGGGTATTCGGGCAGCAGAAACCGGCAAGATCCAACGGTTGTTAGGATGAGGGCAATGGGGGAGGCTGAAGAATCAGGGATGATGCCCCCAGGTTTCTGTCCTTCAGGACTGGGTGGAGGGTGGTCCCTGCCCTGAGTTAGGGAAACAGAAGGAGCAGGCCTGGGACACTGGGTAGTCAAGGGCCCTTTATAGACTACTGGGGTCTGGAGTGCCTGCAGGCCACTTGGAGATCAGTGGAATCTATGGCTTGCTGGAGAGGCCTGGATCAAGTGGGTGTGTCCTCACGAGCGTCAAGGAGGGGGATATGAGGCCATGGATGAGAATGCTCAGGGAAGGGGCGGGGGTGGGGAGCAGAGGGCAGGGTCCCAGGGAGTCAGACTCTGGACAACATGCTGCCTCCATGGCCTCCCTGCCTGCATGTCTTGGCCTGCAGCGCTGTGGCTTCTACCTCTCCATGACCTTGCTCTTCCTGGGACTGCCCTGGCACTCCTCTTGCCAAGCCCAGCAGCCACACCTCTGACCACAGCTCACTGGAGCTCTCCCTGCATCTGGCACCACTGGCCATATCTGCCTTTCCCCGTCTCTCTCCTCTAAATGTCACTTTCCGGTCCACCTCCTGGATTTTTTTGGACTGTGTACCTGTGTGGGGCCCTCTGTCTATCTGATAAGCACCTACTCATTCCCAAGTTATCTCAGATGCTTCCTCCTCCAGGAAGCCCTCCCTGACCACCTCCCCTCTTCAACTCCCTCAGGCAATTTGCTGTCCCTAAGTTTCCATAGCACCCTGCGCACATTTCTAGGAGAGCACCTATTCATTTTTGTATCCGAAGTGCCCAGCAATGTCCACTACAAATGTCTGCTGTGGGGGTGAATGCACGCAAGCGCCCGCACAGACACAGGTGTACACATACACGTCCACACTTAGAGACAGTGCACACACAGGTACACATGGAAGTAAGCACAGATGCACCCACGGGCAGCCTCCCAGACACACACCGATGCACAGCCAGGCACCAGTGAACACACGAACTCAAACACACGCTGCTAACTTGCAGCTCATGCAGGCACTGGTCCCGCTCCCGTGCACACACACACCCCCTCGGGTCCCACAGCCTTCACACCGTCTCTGGCCGCTTCTTGTCACTGAGCTCGCTCCGGTCGAAGCACTGGCTCATGATGGGATTTTCCGAGCAGCACATGGCCTGTGAGGGCAGAGCAGGGCGTCATGGTGGGAGCACAGGGTAAGGCCTGTCAGATTCCTGGGGCAGACGTCGTACAGAGCCCCGACCGCGAGCCCTCCCCCTGGTCCTCCGCACCTCCTTCAGGTTCCGGAAGAGAAGGTCATTGTTTTTATCCAGAAACCCTGGAAGGAGAGAGCAGAGGTAAGGGGAGGGAGAGCCCCTCTCCCCACCCACTGTGGGGACCCAGCCCCAGGATCCTCACCGGTCACGTTGTAGGTCACCTCCCCAGCATAGTGCAGCAGGCGGAACTCCCCGCGGCCCAGAGATTTCCTGGTCCGCTGGTCAGCCAGCTTGTGCCTGGGGGTGACAGGGAGAGGAAGCTGCAGATTGCTGGCCTAAGCCATGCACCCTGCCTGCTGAAGAGACTTCAAGAGAGGAACCAGGCATCCAGTAAAAAGCTGACAGGGCGGGGCCACCTCCCTGCACAGAGGCTGCCACAGAGGCTCAGAGAGGTAGATGGCTTTGTCCTGGGTCACACAGCACCAGGACGGGGACCTTGGCCTCCGCACTGCCAGGGCATGCTGGGTGGAGGGCTACTTGGCGTTGCTTTTGGCTGTTACATGTCTCTGCTCAGAGGGCTGAGTGCTGCCCACTACATTTTAAGACTGGAATCTGCCCCAAGAGACTACTTATGTCTTAAGCATGTTTATACCCTTTAGCCCGTTTTCTACTTTTAAGAACAATTCCAAGCAACTAACCAGAGAGACCAGGCAGAGATTTAAGGCACAGAGATAGATATTCGTGGCAGCCCTGTTTTCCCAGCAGAAACCTGGAGGCTGGACAGGGCCCCCAGAGGCTGGGTGAGAGCAGTGGAGTATCTGCTTTAGAGCCGCTGGAGGAAGTGTTCTGAGGAAATTTTTCTGTTTGATGATACAGGAAGATACTCAGGATATAACATCATCCTGGGCCTTACACACAATAAGTTCTCAACTACGAAACAAAAATGTATAGAAAAAGGCAGGAAGAAAATGTCTCGAATTATTAACAGTGGTGACCTCTAGGTGACAGGATTACAAGTGGCTTTTGCACACGTTCCAACTTTTCTCTGATGAGGGACATTATTTTTACAGCCAAAAAAAGTTTTTCTTTTTCTTTTTTTTTTTTCAGGCAAGGCTTTCTTTACTGGGGCCCCTGCTACAGCAGGTGCGGGGAGCGAGAACAAACAACAGGTTCCCTTGCTTGCTCGCTCCAGAGAAAGGTTTTTAATATTCTCTTAAGCAAAAGCTGTTCAGGGGCTTCCCTGGTGGCGCAGTGGTTGAGAGTCCGCCTGCCGACGCAGGGGACACGGGTTCGTGCCCCGGTCTGGGAGGATCCCATGTGCCGCGGAGCGGCTGGGCCCGTGAGCCATGGCCACTGAGCCTGTGTGTCTGGAGCCTGTGCTCCGCAACGGGAGAGGCCACAACAGTGAGAGGCCCGAGTACCGCAAAAAAAAAAAAAAAAAAAAAAAAAAAATTGCTCAGGAATTCCCTGGCGGTCCAGTGGTTAGGACTTGGCACTTTCACTGCCGGGGCCCAGGTTTGATTCCTAGTCGGGGAACTAATCTGCAGCCCTGGGCCTGAGTCCCAGCTCTGGACTTAACTAGATGTGAGATAACCTCAGGCAAAGGGCTTCACCTCTTTGAACCTCAGTAAAACCTCCTCTAGGGGTTGCTTCAGATTAGAGGAGCTGATGTACTCAAGATACACAGGGCAGAGCTGGAACAGAGAGGCTTGTTTCTTTTCTCCCCTCACCCCGCTTTAGGGGATTCCTTAAATATAAAGGAATTTCCAAATAAGGAAGCTAGGAAAATCTTAGGAAGTTTCATTCTCAAAAGGAAAAGGAGGAAGCTGTGCTCCTCGCTTGTGACTCTGTGGACACACTAGGAGCCGCGGCTCTGTGTGCCTGTCCTTCACTTAGTGCCTCCTCTGGTCATCCCCTTGTGACTGGTGTTCAATGATTAGGGGGGATTGCAGGCTTCCACAGGCTCTGCCCCAGGAAAGCCCCACAAGCCCACTCACGTCAGGAAGTGTGGATGGTGCTTGACGGTGCCCTCCAGCTTCTCTAGGAAGGTCAGGTCCGTGGCATCCCCGGGGCGCAGACACTCCTCATCCTGGGGGGTGTGGCAGAGGGTGAAGGACGTGTGGGGGAGGGACTGGAGAGCACAGGGACTCAGGGGTCCCCATGGGAGGCGCAGACACAGAGGAAAGGGGCAGATCACAGGGAGCCCCCCAGACCTGGCCAGCACCTCACCTCACCCTCCACAGACAGCCCTGTCCTGTCCCTGCTCAAACTCTGGCTCTCTGCGGACAGGTCCGGAGAACAAGGGGAAAGGGGTGATGTCATCCCACCCAGCCCCCAACACGGGGCCTTGGAGGAGCAGACGGCTCACCAAAATGGAGATGATGCCCTTGAACTTCTCCTCCACCAGGTCACAGATGATCTTGTTGTTGAAATACTGGACAGGCTCCCACTGAGGGGCAAGAGGGGAGGAAGGCATCATCATGGGGTCCTGGCACCTCTCCTGGGGAGACCGACGCCCGGGCTTCCATGGCAGGTGGGGATGCCCACAGGCTTGCACTCACCGCGATGCCCTCTGCCTCATACTCCTCCTGTTCCGACTTGAGGGTGAGCTCAATGAAGAGCTGCTGTAGCTTCTCATTGCAGTAATTGATGCAGAACTGCTCAAAGCTATGAGGGAAACAGAGGAGCCCTCAGTAATTCCAGGGGACACGGGACCAGAAGCGGGGGAGGGCTGGGATGAGGCCCCACAGCTCTAAGGGAAGAAACACAGAGCAGGACCCAGGTGGCTGGGAAGACACTGGCAGGAATGTGAGAGGCTGGGGAAGAGGAGAGGCACCAGGACAGGGGAGACGGGAGGAGGGACAGGAAGGGGACAGTGGGGCTCTGACCTGTTGTTCTGAAACACTTCGAAGCCATAAATGTCCAGGAGCCCGAGGACCGTGGTGCTCCGCCAGCTGGGGCTCTCAGCATCCTAGGGCCAGACGACCAAGAGCATGGGTCCCAACGTTCGCCAGCTCCCAGCCCCGGGCCTCCCTGGTCTGCCCTCCCTGCCACCTTGGGAGCAGCAGGGGCCAAGCCCTCACCTTGGAGGCCAGCGACCTGTTGATCTTCGCGACCAGCCAGGTAAAGGTGCGACTGTACACGGCCTTGGCGAGGGCGTCTCGCGCGTAGGCAGCCTGTTCTAGGTTTAGCGGGCTCAGGAGCTGGGGGTGGAGAGTGAGATGGGGAAATGAATGCAGCCCCTTCCCACCCCGGTCCCTTCGCACTCAGGAAACTGACCACTCTGCCCTCCCTGCCCACAATGAGTCTGGGGTTGGGGGGCACCAGGGGAGGACACAGTGGCCCCACCAGAGGGAAGGTGGTATAAGACAAGAGACCTCATTCCTGGAGGGAAAAAAAAAAAAAAGAGGCCCCATTCCTGGAGGTGAGTCTTCCTTCCAGCCTCACCCTCTTGCTGTGTGACCTTGGCCAGCTCCCTGAGCCTCCCTGAGCCACCCGCCTTATGTCCTTCCAGCATTGCTAAGAAGACCAGCTGAGCAGACCGGAGGAAGGGGGATGATGGGCGGAGGGCTGCCGTACAATACTTGCTCCCGCCCCCACTAGCCCCTGAAGCAAAGGCTGGCCCTCACCTCTTCGCCCTTGGCGATGATCTTCCTGTGCGTCAGGGCTTCCCGCAACGTTGAGCCTTCCACACCAAGGAGCTGCCAAGGGAAGGGGTGGGCCTGGTGAGGGTGCACTCGCCCCGCCCCAGCTGCCCTGTCCTCGCCCTCTGCTTGCCCCACTCACCCGGGTCAGATACTTGAGCTGGTTCTCGGTTGTGACCTGGGCGTTGCTCTCTTCGTCGGCAGCAAAGTGGATGTTGCCCAGATGCAGGACACTGGCCACGATGCTCAGCAGGTCCTGGGGGGACAGGGAGGGGTAGGTGGGGGTTACAGGAGGGGCTGAGAGCCCCACAGGGGCACACAGTGGATGGTCAGAAGGAGCCGGGAGAGGGGCTTCCCTGGTGGCGCAGTGGTTAAGAATCCGCCTGCCAACGCAGGGGACACGGGTCCAGGAAGATCCCACATGCCGCGGAGCAACTAAGCCCGTGCACCACAACTACTGAGCCTGCACTCTAGAGCCGCGAGCCACAACTACTGAGCCCACGTGCCACAACTACTGAAGCCCACACGCCTAGAGCCCGTGCTCCACAACAAGAGAAGCCACTGCAATGAGAAGCCTGCGCACTGCAATGCAGAGTGGCCCCCGTTTGCCGCAACTAGAGAAAGCCCGTGCACAGCAATGAAGACCCAATGCAGCCAAAAATAAAAAATAATTTAAAAAAGAGAACCCATTGCTTTCAAAAAATTAGCAAAAGACAGACTTGTCTCTGGCAGAAATGGAACTCCTTCTGCCTCTTCTTATTTTCATATAAACAGAGACTATGGTACCTGCATGCAGCAACGAAGACCCAACGCAGCCAAAGATAAAACAAATAAATTTTAAAAAGGAGGCAGGAGAGGTGGTAAAGGAAATCTGAGACGAAAAGGCGGCTAGAGTAGAAATGGGGTGTAAAGGTAGACGGAGATTTTCAGGGTATGACAGGAGAAAAGGGAGGGTCCCAGCAGAGGCCTCACCTCCACCTCATCCTCGGTGAAGTCGATGACCGTCAGAGCCTTCCTGACAACCTTCCAATCATTCTTGTCGTTGATGGAGGAGACTTTGGCGCACTGGCCCTGGAGGATGGGCAGAGCTGGGTTCTAGCCGTGGCACTGGGCTCCCTGGATGGCACCCGCCCTGCCTGGCCCCTACTCACCTTCACCAGGTACAGGTAGCTCTGGGGGTTCCGTTCCAGGCCCAGCCTGCGCAGTGTCTCCTCCTCGCCCCCCTCCAGCAGCTGGTAGAAGATGTGGAAGTTCCTCTCCCCGTGATTCTGGTGCACCACCCGGGACTTCTCCAGGAGGTAACTGAGGATGTGGCCACCCACAGGGGCGCCCTGTGGGCAGGGCAGGATGTAGCGACTGCTCAGGAGGACTGGGGACAGAGCCCATCTTCCCCTTCCTCCCCTGCCCTCCGAATTCCAGCTCTGCCCATGGCTCAGGCAAGTCGCCCCCTCTGGCCTGTTTCCTCCTCTGAGAAATGAGGACGCTCAGCCCTATCTACCTGGCGGCTCCACTTGGATGTCCGACAGGCATCTCAGTCTCAACAGGCCTGAAACTGAACTCCTCTTCTCCCCTCCTCAAACTAGCTCCCTCTTCCCATCTCGGTCAACCTTCCAGGTGCTCAGGCCAAGCAGTCTGCGGTCCTGGAAGCCTCTTTGTCTCCCACACCTCACATCCAATCGGACAGCCAATCCTGCTGCCTTAACCTTCAGAACCTCCAGAGTCCGACCACTGCCAACACACTGGGCCCAGCCACCATCATCTGTCATCTAGATTTAATAGTCATCAGCTTCCCAACTGCTCGGCCTGGTTCTCTGCCGTCTACTCTCAACAAAGCGGCCAGAGTGATCATCTTAAGGGGAAAGTGAGGTCGCAACACGCTTCTGTTTCAAACTTTCGGGACTTCCCTGACGGTCCAGTGGTTAGGACTCTGCGCTTCCACTGCAGGGGACACAGGTTCGATCCCTGGTCGGGGAACTAAGATCCCACAAGCCACATGGGCACGGCCAAAAAGACAAACAAAAAACCCCCCCCCAGCTCTCTCGCCTCCCTTCCACTCAGAGCTTTAAAAAAAGTTCTTACACAGACCCGAAAGGACCCACAGCATCTAGCCTCCTCTTCTATTCCTTGGCCCCTTGCTCTCTTCTCCAGCCACTCTGGCCTCCTTGTTGTTCATGAACACATCAAGCACTTTCCCCATGAGAGCCTCTGCACTGGTTGTGCCCTCTGCCCGGACTCTCCTAGGTATCTGCACAGCTCATCCCTCTGTCTCCGTCAAACTTTTACCAAATGCCACCTTCTCAGTGCCTACTGTATCTGCCTCATTTAAAACAGCAACTGCTCCCGCCCGTTGCCTCATTTTATTTTTTGCCGTGACACTTGTCAGCTAAATTACATTTTTCTGTTTACTGTCTACCTCCCTGGAGGCAGGATTTCTGTCTGTTTTGTTTCACTGCTGTACCACCAGCACCTGGAACAGCGCCTGGCACACAGTAGGTGCTCAGTAAATATTTGCTGGTGCCAAAGACCTGGCCAGTGGGCGCCTGCTGAATGGGAATCCCACCACCCCTGCCCTGCCCCACCCACAGGTACCTTGAAGTCAAACTGCACGTCCATGTACTTCCCGAACCTGCTGGAGTTATCGTTCCGGAGGGTCTTGGCATTTCCGAAGGCCTAGGAGAGAACAGGGGCGTGAGGCATGCCTGGCAGTCTCTCTCTGCCCCTTCCGCCCCCCAGGTGCTGCTGTGCCCTCACCTCCAGCACGGGGTTGCTCTGCAGCAGCCGGTCGCGCACGGCACCGCCCCGCTCAGGGGCTGGGCAGGTCTCAGCATAGAACTGCAGCAGCCGTTTGGTGGCCTCTGTCTTGCCTGCCCCGCTTTCCCCGGAGATCATCACTGCCTGGTCCCGGCGCTCCGTGCGCAGTGCCCGGTAGGCAGTGTCAGCCACCGCGAACCTAGGGCAGAGAGGCCCGTCAGGAGCTTAGGGGGCCAGGGGTCAAGTGGCTGCAGGAGGTGGGAGTTCCACAGGTAGGACTGGGGGTGGGCGCTCCCATGTCTGGTGGGGTTCACAAGGGGGTGTACCCTTGAGGATGGGGGAACCCTCCAAGGTGTGGGTCAAGAGAGATCCTTCCCAGCTGAGGATGGGAGTCATATTCAGACAGAGGATTGAGGGGATCACTCATGGGTGGGGGGATTGGAGGTCATTCGGGTGAAGGTTGAGGTCACTCATAGGTAGGGCTGGGAGGTCCCTCAGAGGTGGGGGTCAGAGGGTCACTGAGGTTGGAGGGCCATGTTCAGGTAGAGCTGGGGGAATAAGTCATGAGTGTGAGTTGGGGTGGAGGCTGGCGGGGTCCTGCCCAGATGGAGTAGAGATTCACCTTGGGTGGGCACTGGGCATTCCTCACAGATGTGAACTGTGATTCATTCCAAGTGGGAGGTCGGGTGGAGTCATCTCAGGTGGAGATGAGGGGGTCACTCATAGGAGGGGGGGGTCACTCACAGGTGGGGTGGCACCTCATAGAAGCTGACGCCCCGGTAACGCTCCATGTGCTGCCGGCTGTAGATCTGTAGATCCCGGTAGGGGTTGACAGAGACCAGCACAGGGCCAATGTAGGTCTGGGGGTCAGGGGAGGAGGGTCAGAAGTTTCTCCCAGAGGCCCCTGAGCCTCTTTCCCTCACAGCCTGCATCTGTGCCCCCAGCACCCCCTGCATCTTCCCACTCGGGCCTCACGTAGATGAGGTTCTCCCGGAAGCGTCGCCGCAGGTTCTCAATGAAGGCTGCCTCGCTGGTGAAGTTCTCCAGC